>NW_024373256.1:13703298-13810798 GCF_014805655.1 Passer montanus | reverse complement strand
TTGTCTGTGAACTTACTGAGGGTACATCTGATCCCCCCATCCAGATCATCAACAAAGATGTTTAACAGGACTGAATCTTGACTGAATCAGCCTCAGTGCTGAAATTCAGCTGCTCAGTGGGGTTTGCAGGCAGCTGCCAGTTTGCAGAAGTCATGGCTTGGAGTTGTCCCAGGCTGGGGCTCTGAGCAACTTCCACCTGTGCCTCAAGCACCTTCTGCCACCACACCCCCAATTTAGAGATGCCACCAAGGGCCTGGGGATGGCAGTAAACGACATTGCACTAACATAGAGTTGTTCCTAAAGTGCTCCTCATGCTGAGGAACACAGTTTGTCTGTCCTCAGCATAAGCAGCTTAACCTTCTGCTCCCAGGGGATGAGCAGGGGGGTGATGTGCTGCCACTGGTGTGCCAGGAGGGAGCTGTTGGCACAGCCCATCCTCTGAGGTTGCAAAAATGGGTGGAAGTTCATCTTGGCTGAAGCTAAGCAGGACCTCACAGAGGAGAGGAGTGTAGAAGCTGATTGCCTCTGGATTATTTGAGCTGTGGGTGTGTATTCCCAAAGGCTGGGACAAGCAGAGTACTTGTTTTTAGATTACCTTGATAGCCCAGCTAACTTCTGTTACTCTCTGCTCAGACCAGGCAGGATGGACTCTGCTTTTTGAGCAAGGAGAGTTTTGTTCTCCCAGCTCTCCTTTGCAATATTTGTTTCTGTTACCTTTTTCCTGTCACTATAGGGGAGCTACAGTGACATTTGACATGGGGAGGGAGGGAAGGTGGTCATAAACCAGTAAGGACAGAGCAGCTGTCACTCCAGCTGTGGTGTTCTCCCCTAGGTTGACCGGGTGAGCTACCTGCTGCAGGAGATCTACGGCATCGAGAACAAAAACAACCAGGAGACCAAGGTAAAGCTGCCCAGGAGGCTCCCTCAGCTGGGAGCTTCCAGCCTGCACCTTCTGCTTTTGAGCTTAATGGTGGGGATTGTCAGGGCAGTGTGGAGGTGCTTCCCAGAGTCCAAGCTGTGGGATTCCTGCAGGCACCCAAGCAGCCCAGGGATGACAGACCATCCCTGGTGTCGGGCCCAAACAGTCAGTGGAGTTGTGCTGAGGTAATTTTAGGCAGTACGAGGCTCTTGAGGATGTTCCCTGTGGCTGGGATTGCTAGGAGAGAAAGGTATCAATGCCCCAGGGGTGTGTCAGAGCACTGATTTTTTTAGGGCTTGTAGAGAGCCACTGTTGCTGTCTCTCTGCAGTCAAGGCAGTCGTGCCTGGTGTCTGTGCTTTGCTCTTGTGGTTCCTCCATGTTCTGGTTGAGGGTTCTGCATGTTCCAGTAGTGTTCCAGAGAACTGAGCTCTCTGGGGCTTGCCAGTGTCCAGAGACATTCCTCTTGCATTCCTCAGCAGGAGGGAGCACAGCACTCCTAAGGGATATATGTGCAAATGCCATAACCAGAAACATCCCATCCTGAGGCAGGAGCTGCTGCTGGATCCCAGGCTGCTGCACAGCCCTGCACAGGTTGTGTGACTGCTTTATTCTTTCTTCAGCCTCTGTAGAGCTGCCCTTTGCTGCCACCTGGGCTGTGGAGTGTACCCAGTGCTGGCCTTGGGATCACACAGCTCCGGGGTGTGGGGTGCACTGTCTGCACACAGTGGAGCAAGACAAGCAGGATTTCTCTCCAGTGCCCTGCCCAGAGCATCCTGTGATCCCTATCTGCCTGTGCCAACAGGTAGCACCTGAAGAGGCAGGAGGGAGAAGTGTTTTCCAAGGTTTTTCTTGCACAGTATTGAGGGAGTATTAACAGGATTGAGGGTTTCTTTTTGGGTCTTGTGAGGATTCTCGTGATCCAGCAATCCCATGTTCCTGGCCTATCAGACAAGTGGCCTGGGGCCATTTTTGTTCTTCCTTATTCAGCAAACCATGTGAGTGGGACAGCAAAGAGCCTGCTCTCCCTCCAAAAAAAGGCTGGGTGAGGATGTGGCAGCAGCACAAGTGCTGTTTACACCGAGGTTGCTCATGGTCTAGCACATGTTAGCCCCAGGTGAAGGTGGAGGGTACCCATCCTGGGTCATTGTGGTGGGCTCTGGCACAACTTCTATGACATCAGTGGGGAGACTGTGGAGTTTTCTGGTGTCAGTCTTGTGGTTGGAGAGGGAGTTTCTCTTCCGTCTTGATCAGTGGCTGTGATCCAGTTTGTGGGGCTTTGATAAAGATGGGTGTGAACCATGATTATGTTGAATGGGTGCACACTGAGCCTTTTACCAGGGTAGCTATGGGCAGGTGAGTGCCCTGGGCTGGTTCTCCTGCAGCTGCATCAGAGTTTGTACAGGGGATGCAGGAGAATCACTCGCTTGCTCAGGGCACCTGTGGAAGCTGGGCTAGACATGGCTGAAACAACAGGCAGCACAGAGCTCCTTGTGGGGCTGCTCTGTCTGTGGGGAAGAAAGGCCAGAGTGCCAAAGAGTTCACTTCCCTGTTGACCCTGGAGCCACCAGGATGGGAGGCAGGAGCTTGTTCCTGGTCAGCTGCAGTCAAGGGGCTCCCTGCCCCAAAATGGGTCCTCTCTGAACAGAACATGGCTGTGGGGAAGGACAACTCTGCCACGAATTCCCAGTGCAGTACCCTGAGAGGAAGGAGTGTGAGCAGGGCTGTGTGGGCTACAGTTTGCTCTCCTTGAGGAACCCCTGCTGAGAGCTGCAAAAAGAGAATTTCCAGACTTCAGGGTGGGAAATTCCCCCAGGCTGCTGTCCCTTGGCAGCTTGGCATAGCCCCCACACTGCCACGCCAACCCTTTGCCTCTCCTTGCAGCCTTCAGACGACGAGAACAGCGACAACAGCAACGAGTGCGTGGTGTGCCTGTCGGACCTGAGGGACACCCTGATCCTGCCCTGCCGCCACCTCTGCCTCTGCAACTCCTGCGCCGACACGCTGCGCTCCCAGGCCAACAACTGCCCCATCTGCAGGCTGCGTGAGTGCCCGCCACAGGGCAGCCCCTGCCCCATCTGCAGGGTCCCTGAGTGCCCAGGCCACCAGGCCAGCCCCTGCCCCATATGCAGGGCAGGAGAAAGCTGCTCCTCTGGGAATGCAGTGGGCAAAGGCTGCTGTGCTGTTCCAGGCTCAGATTGGATCCAGGTAGGAATGCTTGGCTCCTGCCCTGGGCACAGCATCTCCCCATGGGATGCTGGAATTTGATCAGCCCTGCAGGGACACTCAGTGGCCATGGACAGCAGAGATCTCCTGGAGGGAGGATTGGCTGTGGGAGAGATAAAGAAAACTGCCCCATGAACAGAAGAGAACTGCCCCATCAGACAGGAGTAGAATACACACCCATTTCCAACTGAGACACCTGGCCCTGCCCAGCTCCTGGCAGGAGGAGCCTCTTTTCAGTCCCCCACCCCAAGGCTCAGCATTGCACGTGCTGCTGCTCTGACTGACCTAGAATAAAGGTCCTCAGACAGGAGAGGAGAATGGCTCTGTCTACTCACCCTGTCCCTGGGTGGATGTGAAGGTGCAGGTGCTCTGGGCTGTGGCATGTCAGCAGTTCTTGTGTTTTTGGTGAAGATCAGGAGGAGCCTCTTTTCAGTCCCCCACCCCAAGGCTCAGCATTGGAGGAGAAGGGCTTTCTTCACTCACCCTGTCCCTGGGTGGATCTGAAGGTGCAGGTGCTCTGGGCTGTGCCGTGTCAGCAGTTCTTGTGTTTTGGTGAAGAAGATGGAAAATCCCCCAAAGGAAGGGATGGAGAAGCTTTATCCTGAGGGTATCTGGCTGAGAGAGCACCAGCACCACTGGAGGCGTGTCCAAGTATACAGCATGATTTTTTTTAATCTTCTGACAACCTTACCCAGGTTTCACCAGGAGGCAGGGATGAGGTAACAGTCAGTTTGGAGTCTTTTGCTCTGCCAGGAGTTAGGAGGATTGGCTTAACCCCTGCATTGCTCAGCTGCCAAAAGATGGAAAAACTTAAATACATGTTTTGACACTCAGGCAGCATTTGCTGAATTCTGTGTTTTTTCGAAAGCACAGAGGCACAGGAGGCCCTTGAGAATTTTGTGTTCCTGCTGGAAGGGGCAGAGTGTGGGTTTTACCCCCTGGTCTCTGAGGTATTTGATTGTTTCTAACTGACAATTCTCAGGGAAAGAAATAAAGAGCCTGAGACTGATGTTTGGCCTGAGAAATTAAGTCCAAACAGCCCAAACATGGCAAAGAGCAGTAACCAAATGCAAGATCTCACCAGAGGAAGTGCCAGACTGCTTTGACTATAAGTAGCACATCATAAGACACAGGAACAACATTGTCCCATCTGCAGGCTGTAGGGGAGTAGGTTGTATTTGTTTGGAAAATGCCCCCATCTCAGACTTCCTGGGAATCTGCTGCTGGGGAGTGCAGAGGCAGCAGGGATAGATTTGTACCTCTGTTCTCTGGCTCTAGGCTGATCTTGAAGGGGCTAGGTGCAACAAGAACTAGGAACATGCCTGGCAGGTCCTCACAGCTGCATCAGAACAGATGTCTGGCTCGTTTGTGTGCACCCTTGGCACAGAGCAACAAGCCATGTGAAACATCTGCAGATAGGAGAGATCTGCAGGGAGTGGAGATCAAAGCTCTGGTGGTGGGAGGACTGAGGGGTGGCTGTGCTGGAGACAAGAATACAGGCACTAACCTTCAGCTGGAGCCTTTCACCACCCCAGGGCTGAGGTTTGTGGGGTCTGAAGGAGCCCAAAGGGGATTTAATGACTCCCCCACCCAACCTGCAGCATGCAGTGCACTCCTGAGGCTGAGCTCATGTTTTTCTTACTGTGTTGTTGTGACCTACCCTTAAGGGGAACTTCTCTGGGCCTCTACATTTGCAGAATAGCTGAAGTACCCTGTCCATGACTGTACTGGGGCAGGCAGTGCCTGTTCTCCACCAGGGCTCTGTGCACCCAGACTTGTTCAGCCAGCAGATCCCTTCCCTGTGCAGATCAATGGGAGCCCGACCCCATCCCTGGGCTTTGGGGCTCTCCATGGCCCCACTCCCCATGCCCAGGGGAGCTCCTTCGTGCCCACGGTGTGTTTGTGGCATGGCCTGGCCCTGCTGGGCTGTGCAGTCACCACCTCCTGTTCTCTCCCAGCCTTCCGTGCCCTGCTGCAGATCCGGGCGGTGAGGAAGAAGCCGGGGGCTCTGTCGCCGGTGTCGTTCAGCCCTGTCCTGGCACAGAGTGTGGACCATGATGAGCACTCTGTGAGTACCTGCTGAGCCCTGTGCAAAGCCTGCCCGTTGGTCTCAGCCTGAGCAAGAGCTGCTGGGTGCATGAGTTGCTTGGACTGATGGCTGGGACCTCAGGAGGCTTGGTCACACCCTCCTCTGAGGGCTTCCCAAGCAGTGCTGCCTTTTCTTATCAACACAACTGGACTAGAGGAAACAAATCCACAGAAATCTCAGGACGAGAAGGTTTCTTGTTGCCTGGCCCAACAGAAAAGTGGCAGACTCTGGGCATGACAGGGTGGGAGCTGTGAAAACGGGGCAGAAGGGTTCCAGTTTGACTTGCAAACACATCTCTGTGGCAGCACACGGATAAAATGCCCTTGGCACAGGGGTTCCCAGCATGGGAGTAGAAAGGCCTCCTTGTGGCAGCTTCCCTGGGTGTCTTGGCATGCATCTGAGGGAGTGTGGGATGGGAGGTGTCGTGCTGGTGGCCTCAGGGCCCAGCTGGATGTCCCAGTGTGGTAAGGGCAGCAGCGCTGTTGCACAGCTGGCTCTGGTGAGACACCAAGATTAGAGTGAGGAGAAGGACACGTGCATCTAGACCATCCTACAGGCTTTCATGGGAACAGATACTGTCACAGAAAAAGGTTGGCTTTATCCAGCTGCCCTCTGCTGCCTTCAGCTGGGGCTGAGGAATAGGGTGGTGAAGGCCTGAGGGTTGTGAAGCAGAGTGTGGTGTGTGGAGGACACGGTGCTGTCACCTGCAGAGAGGTGGGGAGATGCTGTGTGTCTCTTCCTGTCACTTAACCTCAAGAAACAATTTCTTTAAAACATGGTTTTCTCTTGACAGCACCCCTTTAAACCCCTTAAGGTGAGCTCTGTCTCCCTGCCCAGCAGGAAGCCTAGGAGGGAAGTGAGAACAGTAAGTGGACTCTGCTGGTTGCACTTGGCAGCTCTGCCAGCGGTGTCACCTGCACGTGGCAGTGTCACACACAAGGGCTTGCTGACACTCTGGGTTTGGCCTGTGCCCCTGCCAGGCTGTGACACTCCACATCCTTCACACTGGCAGTGAGATGCTCACACCCTGCACAGTTAATCACTGACATCCCTGGTTTGCCTGTGGAGGAACAAGCAAGCTTGGCACAGGGGTCTGATGCTGACTCTCAGGGACTGTCCCCTGGCTGATTTATGGTTCCTGGCCAAGATGTTTTCACAGCTTCTTAGGACTGTGGGCAAGCTGCAGTCCCACAGCTCACCCAAAAGCTTCCTTGCACTTACCTCATCCCCTGGGCAGTTTGGTGTGGGCACATCTTGGTGTGGTTTGTGGTGCTGGCATGTAGAGGTGCAGCTGGAGCTGGTCTTGCATTCAGGAGCACTGGCTGTGACAGGCTGGTTTGCTTTTACAGGAACAGGAAGGATGGAGCTTGTCTTGGCTGGGGACACTCTGAGTGGGTTTGGCAGTGTAACTGCAGTGCTGTGCTGGGGACAGCATGAATGGCAATTGTGGGGGTCCAGGAGCTGGGAAGGGGAAACCTGAGGGAGCCCCCAGGCCAGGCAGGCTGTTTGTGCCCTCTTTGTTTACTCCCATCAAATGCAGCCATGGCTGTCATCTCTGTCAAGGAAGTTGCAGGTTTTTTTTTTGCTCAAGCCACCTCTGATGCTCGGCCTTGTAGGAACATGACTTGCTGGGCTTGAAGGGCTGGAGAAAACCTGGTGCTGGTTCAGGTTTGAACCCATTCTGGCATGACCTGGCTCTCTGCAAGGCTCCCACAGGGACTGGCAGTGTTCCTGAGTGTCCCAGAAGGGAATGGTGTCCCAGAGAGGGTGTCCTAGCCATTGGCTGGGAAATCCTCCTCCAGGCTCTGAGCTGTGCTGTGCAACCTGAGCTTTCAGCACAGCAACAGGCAGCCTTTGAACCCTCAGGGCCTGCCCTGCACAGCCAGGAGACAAAGCCCCAAACAGAAATCCAGGGGAAGTTTGTCTCCCTGACTTTTCTGTACACAGAATAGCACAGCTGGGCTGCTGTCTGCAGATGAAAAGTTTTTTTTGAGATGGCTTTTGGCCCCACCACCTACAGCTGGCAGCAGCTGGGAACCCATTCCTTGTTTAGCTGAGCTCTTTATCTTCAAAGCTCACAGCACCAGTAGCACCAGGACTTGGGGATTGACCCCAGGTGCCACTCATTCTTCCCTCCCCAACAGCCCTAACTCCTCCTGTGACCAAGGTGAGTCAGTTCAGCACTCAGCTCTCACCAAATCAGGGCTGTGTTGGTACAGGCTGCTGGGCAGGTTCATCTGCAGGTGTGACTGAGACACGGGGCACACAGAGGCTGTGGAGGTTCATGGCCAGGCTGAGCAGCATGGTGCCATCCTCTGTACAGCTTAGAACCATCTCCTTGAGGACACAGGGCTGAAACATCTCAATTTAATGTAGCCTGAACTGTGGGAGTGTCACCTCCTGATTTGCATCAGGCTGGGCTGAGCTGCCTGTGGCCTCCTGGGCTCAGCATAAACCCCATTTGTCTCTGGGTGCACAGGGTCTTTATGATCAGGAGTTTTTTTGGAGTTAAACCAGTGTTGATTTAATGGCTTTGCAAGGGTCCCTTTGAGTGGCAGCTTTGTGATTTACAGAGAGAATGGGAGTTGGTGTGGGTTTCCTCCTCCTAACGAGGCCAGTGGTTTTGTGATCCCTTTCCTGCCTTTCAGCAGAGCTGGCTGTGCATGGAGCCAGTGTTAGCAGCTGAGAGGACATGGGAGAAATGGAATTGGGGTAGGCTTCAAGAACCATCTCTCAGCTGGTGCACACATGCTCCCCTCCTTCAGCTCTGCCTTGGTGACACTGGTGGTGCTGTGAAACAGATGCATGTTCCATGGCTGGGAGCACAAGTGGGATGTTCATTGAGCTGGAAATGTCTCTGAACCGCTGGAGGAGCTTTCAGGGGAAAAAAATCCAAACGTATTTTATAGCAGCTTTTTAGGAGCCTGCTTCCTCACCCTCCTTGCCCAGCTCTTGAAAGCACATCAGGGGGATGCCCAATCTCTCAAGCACTGCTCTGGGAGCTTGCCTGGAGCATCACCAGCACTGCAGCCCTGAGGGGAATGTGTGGCCGTCCAGGGAAGGCACCAAGGAGGTGGCTGTGGGGCTGGGCTGCCTGGGGGGAGCAGCAGGCTTCCAGCCTGGCGATGTTTTCCTACCACGCCCCTGTTTGTCACCCGCAGAGCTCTGACAACATCCCCGCAGGCTACGAGCCCATCTCGCTGCTGGAAGCGCTGAACGGGCTGCGCTCGGCGTCGCCCGCGCTGCCCTCGGCCCCTCTGTACGACGAGATCTCCTACTCGGGGCTGGGGGACGGGCTGCCCCCCGCCAGCCGCCCGCTCGTGGCCATGGACAGAGCCCTGGAGGGCGCCCACCCAAAGGGCAAGCGCAGCAAGTCTCCAGACAGGTCAGCAGGGCACGGGGTCCGCTCCTCTCGCCAGCCCTGAGGCTTGGTGGCCACACGCACCAGGAGCCAGGAGAGGGCTCTGGCTGGTCCCACCACTGCTGTTAGCACAGCTAACCCAGAACTTCAGGAGGCCAGCAGGTGCTTGTGCCAGGGAGGGAACTGGGACATTGTCCCTGTGTTCAGCCTGGTTACAGTCTCCTAAGGACTGGCTCTGTCACCAAAAGAAAGAGGATTCTAATCATAGAATCACAAAATGGTTTGCATTGGGAAGGGCCATTAAGCTCATCTCATTGCAACTCCCTGCTGTGGACAGACAACTTCCACTATCCCAGGTGGCTCCACGCTCCTTCCAGCCTGGCCTTGGACACTTCCAGGGATGGAGCAGCCACAGCTTCTCTGGGCAGCCTGTGCCAGGGCCTCACCACCCCCACAGTAAAGACATTGGATGGAAGTGTCTCCTTCCCAATGCACTTAGTCCTAGAATTTACGTTTGATGTCCAAACCTCATTGGATTTCAGCTTTCCATGAAGCTCCTCAGGAGCAAAGGAATGGGGAGGAGTGACCTGGATTTCAGAGCACAAAGTGCTGAATTGAGATCCTGTAGTTCTTGTCTGAAGGCTCCTCTGTTGGCCCTGTGATGGAGGGGTTAGGTGAGGATATGGGGCTGTTCAGATCAGATCAGACTGGGTTTGTTCCTGGCACTCCTCACTGCTCCAGCCCAGATTTTCACCTGGGAAGGGAGCCCTGAAAGTGTGAGGAGCAGCGTGGGACCCGAGCCTCTTGTTGCTGTGCTGGAGTTTGGCACCACTTGGCTCTGTCCTGCCCTGCTGCTGCTGTTCCCCATGTGGCCATGATGAATTCAGCTCCCCACTCTGAGCTCCTGCTCATGAGAGCAGGCTTGTGCTGCCCCCCAAGTCCTGCAGGCCCCAGGGTGCTGGCAGCTCCCTGCAAATGGAGTTTCTCTTGCTGCAGCACACTACGGTCTCCCTCATCCCCAATCCATGAGGAGGATGAGGAGAAGCTCTCCGAGGACTCTGACTCGCAGGCGGTGCTGAGCGGGGGTGAGCTGGTCCTGAGGGAGACCAGCTCTCCAGAGGTAAGTGTGTGCTCTGCTGGGACATGGGAAGTGCCTCCTGAAGGACCACTGCCTCAGCCAAGAGTCTTGGCTGCTTTGTTTACCCCTAAGGCCCCCTGGGGAAGGAGATAGCCACTCCCTGTGCTCCTGACACCTCTTTGGCAGTGGAAAACCACTCAGTCATGGCAGAGCTGACCTTCCCCAGCATCCTGGGCATGCCTGGCAGGGTTTGGGGCGGGGGTGGGAGCTGGGCATTAGGAGCTTCCAGTGCCCACTGCTGGTAAGACCCCTCCAATCCCAGCCTGCAGTGCTACAGCACTGGGGTAGCCCCTGCTCCTGCCCTGGAACAAGCCCTGGCCCCGAGCACAGCTCCCTGGAGAAAGCCAGAGCAGGAGAATGGCACAGCAAAAGCTCCAGCTGCAGAAGTAACCTGTGCTGTCCCTCCTTACAGAGCGTGGCAGGGGAAGAGCTGGAGGAGGCCTCATCGGTGCAGCAGGGTATGTGTGGGTGCAGCCAGACCTCGGCTCGGTGTTCAGTGCTGTTGGGTGGGACAGGGACAACTGGGGAATGGACAAATGAGCTCAGAAACATCCAGCCCCCTAAGTCCATTTCTGAGGCTCTGTTCTTCACCAGGGAAAGGTCCCACGGTCTTTTCTTAGAGGCGATGGAGCAAAATCCACAGGTCTCCCTGGTTTATTTGCCAAGCATCTTGCCTTGCTCTGAGCTCTACTCAGGTAGAGCTTTCCATGCCACAAGCTCTGCTTGCACCAGTGAGGACACCACTGGGGTCCTGATGAGAGCACATCCATGGTACTGGGCACACAGAATGGGCCTCTGGGTCCTTGGGATGGGTCTCTGGTGCTCAGTCAGCACCTACAGGGGAGAAGGATGGGGTGAGAGAGGAGTGATGGGCACGCTTTGGGCCACGAGGCTGCACGTGAAGAGGTGGCCCCTTGCCACTGTGACCTGGGCCAGTGTGACCAGCACTGCAGCGGGGCTGGGGGGCCTGGGGAGCTTCCCCACATGCAAGAGCTCGGCCCACCCTGGCCGTGGGCGCCCGGGGGCTGAGGGGCCGTGCTCTGGGCTGGTTCCAGGTAGCCGCCCGCCCTCGGTGGAAGACGTGCTGCAGGACGGCGGCTGCGGCGAGAGCCGGAGCCTGACGCGCTCCGAGAGCGACGCCCCGGTCGATGTCTTCCTGCCAGGTAACGGCCGCGCCAGCGGGGCCGGGGCCCCTGGAGCCCTGTCCCACAGCCCTGGCGTGGGGCTGGAGCAGTCCTGCCCGGTGCACGGGCTCCCCAGGGTGAGCGGTGGGCAGGGGGGATTACACAGAGGTGACCCCCTCTCTCTCCTCCTCCCTCACCCTCGTGTCTCTGTCCTTCCCCTCCTTTCTTCTCTTTGGGCCACAGCCACTCCCAGCACAGTTCTGTGTGACAAGGGCCTCCTGTGTGCTCCCAAGTGTGCTCCTGCTTGGGGTGAGGGAGGGGAGCCCTGTGGGCCAGCAGCTGGGGGCAAGCGGTGCTGTCACGGCAGGGAGGGTCCCGGTGTGACAGGGACACTGCGCTGTCCTCACCTCTGACTGTTGTTGTTGCAGCCTGTTTTCTTCCGTAGAGTCGCAGTCTGTTCTGAGTTACCTCTCTAATGTCTCCTTCCCTCTCTGTCTGCCTTCCTCCCTCCTGTCTTGGGCAGCACTTGGTCCTGATTCCTGCTCTGTTGGTATAGAGGAGTAAGCTGGTACGTCTTCTCGTTCTTCTTACGCATCCCTGTTGTGGGGGGCAGCAGGGCCCTCCTGGGAGTGCTGGCAGACAGCGGGGATGGGGCTGGTCCTGCCGTGGGCAGGGAAGGAGGAGCAGCAAACCAGCCAGGCTGCACTGCTGGCTCTGTCCTCGCTCCCTTCCCAGTGCTGGCACAGCATTCCTGCTGTCCCCGAGTGCCAGGACACCACCAACACCCAGGGCCCTGCTGGCTTCTCCCAGCCTGTGGCACACAGCGTCCCCGCTGTGTCCCACCCGTGACACTCAGCCTGCGCCCAAGGGCAGGAGTGGTTGGCTGCAGCCCCACCTCCCGTGCTCAGTCCAGGGGGAGGGATGGCTGACACCCCGCCAGGCTCCCGTGGCTGCCGCTGAACTCCCTGTCCTCACCCAGGCTCGTCCGACTTCACCAAGACGCTCCCCGTCCGCGGCACCGGCAGCCCCACGCAGCCCCTTCTCTTCGAGCAGAGCCGTCTGCACCTGGAGGACGAGCAGAGCGCTCCGTGAGGGCCGGGCTGCCCGTGCCCCTGGGCGGCCCCAGCCCGTGCATGCTCCCCGCGCCGGGTAGGGGCTGCTGCCGCCGCGGGCCGTGTCCGTGGCGCCGGGGCGGCAGATGAAGGACACTACCGATGTATATTTTGTACGTACCGAGCACAGCCCTTTGCTGTCACTGCCCCTGTACATAGCTGTGGCCCTCCCTGCCTTGCCGGGGCGCGGGGCTCCGCGGGAGCGGCGGAGGGCGGGGGCCAGCCCGGCCCAGCCCGTTCGGGGTGCCCCCCGTTCCCGCAGAGCCCGGCGCTGCCCACGCCGTGTGCCTTGTTCTGCTTCTGCGGGGGTCCCGGGGCCCGTCCCGCTCCCCGTCCATGTTTGTAGTAATAAACCGTGGAGCAGCCGCCGCACTGCGTCTGCGCCGGGGGCGGGAGGGCATGGCGGGGGTGTGTGTGGGGGGGGGGCTCGTTCGTTCCCGCCCCCGCCTCCTTCCCGGCGTGCCGTTCGGCGCCCCTCCTTCCCCGCGCGCTCCGCTGGGATTGGCCGCGCGCGCCGCTGGCCCCCGCGCGCCGCGCTGCCCTAATAAGGCGAGCGGCGCGCGCAGCCCGCCCGCCCCTCAGCGTGCGCGGAGCGGGCGGCGGTGGCGCGAGGCGATGGCGGCCATGGGGACGATGGCGGCCATGGGCCCGCTGCCCGCCATGGGCGCGCTGCCGCCCCTGCCCACTCTCGGCGTGCCCGGCGTGCCCGAGCTGAAGCCGCTCACGCGGTACGAGGCGATGCGGCTCGGCCCGGGCTGGAGCCACTCGTGCCACGCCATGCTGTACGCGCCCAACCCGGGCATGCTGTTCGGCCGCATCCCGCTGCGCTACGCCGTGCTGGTGAGGGGGGGCGAGGCCGCGCCGGGCCGGGCCGGGCNGGCGGCGGGCTGAGGGGCGGCGGCTCCGCGGTAGTTCCCGTTCAGCGCGGTAGTGGCAGGCTGGGCCCGAGCCCGGGGGGGAGCCCGCGGGCTTGCGCGGCCGGGGCGCGGAGCCCTGCGGCCGGGCCGCTGTCGGTGGATGGTCCTGGATGCGCCGGCCGGTAGTGCCGCGACGGAGCGGCCGCGACGCCTCCCGCGCTCCTCCGGCTCCTCCGGAGGCCTCCGTGAGCCCCCTCGCCCCCCGCCGGGGGCCGCGCCGTGCCCCATTAACACCCTGCGCCTCTATTGCAGATGCAGATGCGATTTGACGGACTGCTGGGCTTTCCCGGGGGGTTCGTGGATCGCCGTTACTGGTCCCTGGAGGACGGTCTGAATCGGGTGCTGGGCTTGGGTTTAGGCTGTGTGCGCCTGACGGAAGCTGACTATCTGTGCTCGCACCTGACAGAGGGGCCACATCGCGTGGTGGCACACTTCTACGCCAGGCAGCTCACCCTGGAGGAGCTGCACACCATCGAGATCAGCGCGGTGCATTCCCGAGACCACGGGATGGAGGTGGGACACCCGCGAGGGGTGTGCGAGCTCTCACTTAGCCCAGGGAAGGCGCCGCTTCCCTCCTGGGTCTGCCGGGCTGCCCTGGCCAGCCCGGCCGGGGAATGCACCGCAGGTCGAGCTGCCGTGGGCAGGTGCCCGCACCGCCCGAGGCAGCGGCGTTAGGGACCGTGCCCGGGGTCGTGCCGCCCGCTCCGAGCGTAGCCAGCTCGAGCTCCAGCTGTTCCCGGTGTCCACCCACGCAGGGATGAGCCCGTGTTACCGCTCGGCCTCAGGATGTGGGCGAGGGCCGTTTGCAGCCGGGGGGATCCCCCCTGCCCTGGGCCGAGTGCCCCGGACTGGACCGTGACCTCGGTGTGGTGATGTCGCTGTGAGCCGAGCTCCTCCCCTGCGGGGGGCACCTTCCTGCCCGCGGGCAGCCGCGCCCGGGGCAGCGCGCGAGAGCCGGGGCCTGCCCCGTGCCCACGGGGCGCCCGGTGGGTGTCGGCAGCCGCGAGCCGAGGCAGCGGGCTCTGGGTCGTGGCCTGGTACAGGGGGACTCGTGGGACAGCCGTGGTGTCACCACGCAGGGCACGGATGGAGGGGAAAGTGGGACTCCCATAGTGGCCTGGGGCAGCGGGATCCCTGCAAAGGGGCAGAAGGGGGAGCAGAGCCAGGGCCGGGCTGAGGGGCTGGGCAGGCAGAGCAGGGCCCTGGGGGCTTTGGGCAGGGGCACTGAAGGGGCTCAGTGGGGCTGAGGGCAGCAAGGGCAGGGGCTGGTGTGGGAGGGAGGGGCAGAGCCTGGCACGGGGGCAGGGCAAGCCTGGGCCGAGGGCTGGCGGGCACCGGGTGAGGGTGTGGGGCAGAGGGTGCGGGCGGGGGGCTGGCGCTGCCGTGGCCCCTGCTGAGCCGTGCCCGTGCTGTTGCAGGTGATGGGCATGGTCCGTGTCCCCCTCTACACCCAGAAGGATCGCATGGGCGGGCTGCCCAACTTCCTGGCCAACTCCTTCGTAGGAACCGCCAAGTTCCAGCTCCTGTTTGCCCTGAAGATCCTGAACATGGTGCCGGAGGAGAAGCTGGCCGAGGCGGTGGCTGCCACGCAGAGGCCGAAGAAGGCGGCCATCGACCACGCCGGAGGGGCAGCAGGACACCACAAGGCGGGCAACGAGCTGGCTAGAGCGGGCAATGAGCTGGGAGAGAGGGCAGAGCACCCGGGCATGTTGCACGGGGGGGCAGAGCAGCACCTGGTGGGGCTGGAGGGCGAGGCCGAGGCGCTGGAGCAGCAGGTGGGGCTGGGCGCTGACGCCATGGCCGAGCAGGCCGAGGGCATGGAGTGACGCCGCCGCGATGGCGCTCAGTTAAAAGTGGGTGAGCTGAGAGACTTCTAACTTTCCGACCCGTGGCTGGCTGCAGTGGCTGCCCACGCGGTCCCACTGCCCAGCCGGGAGGGGTTGGGTTTGTCTAAAGCAGGGAAAAGCGATTTTATTTTTATGGCCATTAAACTCTTAGCGAGCTTCCCAGATCAACCTGCACAGCCCCTGCAGAGAGTTCATGTGCTTACGTGAGGGCGCCAGAGCCTTAGAATAACGCTTTGATTTCAGGGACACTGCTGCTGTCAGGTCCCCCTTTCATTTGTAAGGAACAAAACATCTAATTTTTTAAATGCCCCGTCTCGACTCGGACGTGGCTGTGTTGGCACTGGGCACAGCTGAGGCCTGGGGCTTCTGGTCAAGCACCTCTGCCCGTGTTAGGGGCCAGGCTCCCCTTGGGGTGCTGGCACAACGGGGCAGCCGTGCCATGAATTCCCTCTGGGGCGTTGGGGATGCTCATGTGGGTCCCTACCTGGAGATCTGTGGGAGCAGGAAAGTGGAATAAATGGCTTTGCTGAAAGTTTAACACTTGGGAATGTTTTTGAGGGTTGGTGCAGAGCTGGTGGTGACCCCGAGCTGGGGAGGTGCAGGGGGGGGGAGCACAGAGGGCAGAGGTGAAGGGCTGGAGCTGGGGGTGGCAGGAGAGGCGTGGGCTGGCTCAGGTGCTTTACCATGCCAGCCCTTGAGTTTGTGTTGCTCTAGAATGGTTTGTGCTCCCCAGGGCTCCAGGCAGGGGCTGGGAGCAGCTTGTCCCAGGTGCAGGAGCAGCTCCCAAGCACAAGCTGTGCCTTAGGAAAACCCACCCATCCTGCAGTCCTGTTGGAAGGGCAGGCTCAGCCCTCACAGAGCTGCTTCCCTTTCCCTATCCCCCCTCTCCCTGGCTTGGAGCAGCAGCAGCAGCTCCCCCAGGATCCCCCCAGCCCCACAGAAAAGGGTCTGTGGTCACCCAGGGCACAAGCAGATGGTCAGAGGCGGATTCTCTGCAGGGACAGACGACTCAAAAAAGAGGTTTGGTTTAATTGAAGATGTTTAGCAAGAGGTTCTTCAATAAATAATGGGCTGTGGTGGGGACAGGGCTGACACCTCAGGACAGGGTCGTAGGAAGACACACAGACCAGTCACAGCTCCCCTGGGATGTGCTCGAGTAGCGGAGTTGGGTTGTGTAAGGGACAGGAGGGAAACTGGGGACACAGACACACATCAGCCCCAGGCAGTCAGGAGGGAAGAGCTTCATTCTGGTCCAGAGAAAGCAAGTGCTAAGAATGGACTTGGGCTGCTAAAGAAACTCAACCAACAGATGTGTTAAGTAAAAGTGGATAAGCAAAAATACCCCAAACTGGTAACAGCTGAGGCTGGAAGGGTGTCAGGGGCCCTGAGGAGGCACTGGGGCTGGGGTGGAGCTGCCTACCCAGTGCCACTGGCACTGCTGAACTAAAGGGTAGCCAGGGATGACATGGGATGCAAGAGGCCCACTAGGAGGGCAGCCCTGGCACCTTGGGGCTTGAAGGTGTCAAAGGCTGGGCTTCCCATCACTGCCCTGTTTGACTCCTTGTAAACACCTCTTTACCATTTCTTTGAGCCCCAGAAGGACCAGCACCTCCCAGAGCAGCCTGGTGCTGCTCTCAGACATGAAACATGCCAGTCCCTGAGGCTGCCTGCTCTCCTGCCTGGCACCAGTCACAGCAGCTCATCTCCTGCCTCCTTTTATTAGTGAGCTGCCACCCCGGGGCTGGTCACTGCCAGGGCTTTCAGTGCCCATCCAGGCTGAAGGTGCTCCTTGGCTCTTCTGAGGCCCAGCCTGAGCCATGTGTCAGCCCCAGGGCCTGCCCAGCCCCTGGCACAGCTGGCAGTGCCAGCCCATCCAGGCCCTGCTCTGGCATGGGTCCCTCTGTTCCCATCCCACTTACAAAATGAGGCTGGAATAAGGAACATGGTGCTGAGCAGGGGAAGAGCCTTGGCCAGGGAAGGGGATTTGCCATGGGAATAGCGGGGCCCCTGGCCTGGCTGCACATGAGCTACTCAGGGCAGCAATGAGAGCATGCCCAGCACAGCCAGAGGTGCCCAAAGCACAACACTGAGCAGCTGGGGCGCCTTTCCAGCAAGGGAAAGCTGTTGTGATCTGTGCTCACATCCCATCCCTCAAGATCCTGCAAAGTCCAGCCTGGTGCCAAGGAAGGGGAGAAGGGCTCTGGACCAGACTCTACACTGCCAGCACCCCTCCCTGCTACATTCCATCCTGGACAAAGGCAGAAAGATCTATACAGTATAATACATATATATTTCACTATGAAATAGCAATTTCATTCCCTGCCTTCTACTTTATGCATCCTGAATTCTATGCTTCTTTTTACATCACTCCAGAGGGCTGGTGGGGCTGGGTAGTTTCTCATGCGAGGCAGTTGCTCTCCCTGGAAGTCACCCACAGGAGCACCAGCAGCTGATGTGGCAGGACCTAAACATGATTGCCTTTCCTCCCTTGCCCCTGCCCCAGCTGCCCCCTTCCCCAGCAACAAGGGCAGCTCTGCCCTGCAGCCAGGGCTCTCCCAGTCCATTGAAGTGGTTGCTCAGTGCAGACCCATGAACCTCCCTCAGCTGCTCTCAGCAGCTGTGGATGGAGCAGGAGCAGCAGCTGAAGCCCCGACATCGCGCCGTGGGGAGGAGCAAACCGAGGCGAGGGGAGGCGGGATGGTGCAGCATGCACACGGAGAGTGAGGCCGGCCCGGGCTGCCGCGGCCGGGCACGCCCACGGCGGGAGCCGGGGCTGCAGCCCCGGGGTGAAGTTCTACCAAAGGTCAGGCCCTGTGGAACAGGCAGTTCCATCCGGGGCTGGGTCACCGGCCAGGAGCTGTCATCACTGGAGCCAGAGCCGGGTGTCAGGTGGAAGGAGAAACAATCCTATGGAAAGAAAAGAGGGCAGATGTTTTAGGGAAACACTTAGGGAAGGTGTGCTGGGGAGCCACTGTCTGAAGGAGAAACAATCCTATGGAAAGAAAAGAGGGCAGATGTTTTAGGGAAACAGGGAAGGTGTGCTGGGGAGCCACTGTCCTGGAAAGATCAGTGCAATGGCACTGGCAGCACTGGGGCCTCCAGTCACTGTGCTGGGACTCTGAGGGCTCAGGAGCTGTGGGTGCCTGAGCTGCACTCTGCTCCAGCAGCTGGGAAAGGAAAGGGACAGCAGGTTCCACCTGCTGTTGGCTTTGGGCTCCAGTAAACAAGGTCACAATTTTATTTCCCTTGAAATGAAACCTGCAGGGGTTCAGCTGCTGGCTGGAGCTGGAGCACAGCCATGCCCAGACACTTCCACAGCAGCAGATGAGCTCAGCCCAGGATGTGTCCCAGCACAGTGGCCGTGGCAGGGAAGGAGCTGTCCCCAGCACCCACCTGCGCTTCCCGTGCGCCCCGGTCCCTCACATTGTCCGGCTGTACTCGATGCTGCTCTTGGCAGAAATGCCAGACCAGGGCAGGAGGCTGCAGAGGAGGCTCTGGGCTTGTCTGTATATCCTCTGGGGAATGGAGCAGGGGCTCAGGCTGGCCAGCGTGGAGCCAATGTGCTGCAGGTAGTCAGTGGCCACCAGTTAAGGACAGCAACACTCACACTGTAACTCAGCAAAGCACATCCATCACTCCTGGAGCTGCCCTGCCTGCAGGGACCCCTGACACAGTGGAAGCTGTTCAGCTCAGTCAGATCTGCTCCTGGCTATCACTGCCTCCACCCTTCCATCAAAAGCAGCTCTGCTCTGCCCTGTAAAGGATGGCAGTTTGGGAAGGGAGCTCCAGCTGGTGTGGAAATACCTCCTCTAGGCAGTTCCCTTTGCACTCCACAGGAGATCCTGTGAGGATAGCAATCCCTCCCCCTACCCAGGGAGGATGGAACTGACCAGCTACACCCAGGAAGGATCAAGTTTCTTCTCCATGATCCATTGATCTGAAACAAATCCCCTCAGTCAGTGTGGGAGCAGCCTGCTGAGATCCAAGCCAGCCCAGGCTCACAGGGGATCTCAGGTCACAGGAAGCAAGACCAAGGGTTTCTCTGCCCTGTTCATGGCTAAATCCTGCACCCTACAAGCCAAAGCACACCCAGAACTTTGGCTTAACACCAGCACTTGCTCTCACTGGCATCCAACTTGCTCCAACCATTCTACACCAAATAACTCTAACATCTCCTTCCTTCCAGCTTCAGATTAAACCCACATCTGAGCAGGTTTCAGTTCCCACATCTACCCACACTCTGCTGTTAACCCCAAGCAGGGTTTGGCCTCTGCTCAGCAGCCTGCAGGGAAAGGATATAAGATTGTCCAGGGCGGGTGCCCGCCGTTGATGTACAGGACGTAGGTGAAGCCATCTTTGAGGACCCCTCGGATGGAATAGTAATAGGGCAGGTAGTGGTGCTGTTTAAAGTCTCTGTTTTCATAGAAGTTTATTGCTGTGTTGTTGGTGGTGAGCACGTGCAGGTAGATGGCTTTGCAGTGGTCCTGGGCAGTGGTGGAGATGTGATCTTTCAGACTCTCAAGCAAGAGGGAACCTGTTGAAGGGAAGGCAGCAGGATCACAGTGTGTGTGGGGCCCAGGGATTGCTGCACACACCTGGAGACCCCAAATCCCCCCCAGTTCTCACAGAACCTTCTACATGGTTTTCTTACATTGTCCCACCTGTGAGCACAGCTTCAAACCCCAGAGATTTTAAAGACACAAACCTCTGACTCAATAACCCCAAGGATGAGCAGAACTTTGTCAATACTGCTCAACCCCAGCAGAGAACTCTTGGCTTTGGGGAGGTCTGTGACTCATTTTCAATGGTATCACTTCCATCCCATACATGTATTTATTTTAAAGCCATTTGATACAGCAGAGTGTCAAATCAGGACTTCACAAGCAGGTTATTGTATTGTGTCTGCTGAACTTGAATCAAAATCTAAGAACTGCTGGGATTTTATGATACCTTCTAAGGAGGAGTGGAGACAGTCTCCTCCAGCCTGGATTTGCTGCAGCCAGCAGGAAAAACCAGGGAAAGGTTCAGAGGACACTCCAGCCCCAAGAGACAAGGCCTGGGGTTCATCCACACCACCTCAGCATGGCACGGACCCAGCAGAACCTGCATGGGAACCTCTTCCAGCAGGTGTGGTAACACCAGGCTAAAGAATGAGCCTGACTAACACACAGGGAGATGGCTGCTGCTGTTTCACAATCCCCAGGGCCTGCAGGACTCCCCGGAGGACCCACAGGATTTCAGAGCAGAAGTCAACAGCACTGACTTCATGTTCTCTTGATACTTAGTGAGAATCTGTATCAGCCAAGATCAAAAAAAAACCATTGAGACATCAACAAAAGAGCAGTTCAATTTTGTTATGAGATATTCCAATCTTCTACCTCACAGAAATCCAGCTGTCCTGTGGTTTAAGAACAGCAGAGAACTAGAAACCAAACCCTTTTACAAAAATCAGAGCAAATCAGAGCTTTAGTGCTCAGAAGCATGGCTGGAGTGAAAAGCCTCCTGCATGAAAGGCTACAGCTTCAAACACCAATAGGAAAACTCAAGAGAAAAGTCTCAGCAAAAGCAGCAGCAGCTTTTTTTAGGTTGTGTTGCTACAGGTGCAAGCTCAAAGTTTTTGAGAGAGCACAGCAACATGCTGTGCAGATGGAATGGATACAGGAAATACTGACTCTGAAAGGAAAAAATTCCAGCAAGATAGAACTGGGGGAAAAAAATAGGATGTGGAAATTAGGAGGAGACTGAAAACCATCATAATTTTACAGAAAGATCTCTTTACCAGCCTCTGTGATCATTCTGTGCTACCACATCCTTCTTTGTACTGGAAAATCCTCTCCAGTGGCATTTTAATGGAAGGTTTAAACACTGCTCTCACCAAGGACTCTGTGGTCATTTCTTTATGTATCCTCTAAGTTTACACCTCTCCAAACCTGCCTGGGGGAGAAGGGAGGACTTGGAGATGCTGAGTTCTACCCAGATCACTGAAGAGATCCAGGTGTGCACCCCTGGGTCACGCTGCCAAACCTGGCAGATCAGAGATCCACACCCTGCCTCAAACGGCTCCAGAAGGGCAGCACTTGGTGACAGAACACAGCTGCTCTGAACACAGGGAAAGCCTTTCTGACCCCAGCATTTCAAATGGCTGCAGGAGTGCTGCATGTGGCAGCAGACACTCAGAGCTGACTTGTACATTTGAGATCTAATCAGGCACAAGTTACACTATTTTCCAGTTCCCTTGTGGTTTTCTCACAGTTTGTTCTATCTGTTGAAGATGAAAGATTAAAAGCAGCTCTGTTTTCTGCCTCAGGAATCAGACTGCTGATACCCAGAAAGAAAATAATTTCAAACCCTGCTTCTGGGTGAAGTTCTTCATTTCAGACACTCTCAGCAGCACCAGTGTGAGT
Organism: Passer montanus; assembly: GCF_014805655.1. Lineage (NCBI taxonomy): Eukaryota > Metazoa > Chordata > Aves > Passeriformes > Passeridae > Passer > Passer montanus. Next base: position 13,789,663 of record NW_024373256.1, on the reverse strand, counting down.
TTTTAGTGTGCACAGCTGGCTCCTGGGAACAAGACTGACAAAGGCCTGTGCTCTGTGGAAATATTTGCACATTGTGTTGTGCCCACACCAGTAAAACCTCCCAGTGCACCTGCACTGTCCCACCTGCTGGTACCAGTCACTGGTAAGGCTTTCCCATTCCCCAGGGATACTGCAGGAGATACCAGAGCTCCTTCAGTCACACCTGGCCATACACCAACAGCTGGCACTGAGCAGCATCTTACCTATTCCATGTTTTCTGAACTCCTTCACCACTCCAAGACTTAGGATGTAAGCAACTTGAGTGTCCACAGGAAAATTGGAAGCTAGGATATCTCCATCCTGCATAGAGATAGGACAGGATTTTTAATAGGGTACCTGGGGAGGGGAACAGGAGAAAGCAAGAACCCTGTACTGGAACTCCTGAAAACAAGGCTGAAGCAGGAAACTTCTCTTAACTGAACAGTCTTAGCTGAAGCTTTTGGGATGGAAGTTAAAATATCCAAGCATAGGGCTATTCCTATTTTCACATCATCCTCCCAGAGGCAGAATACAAACCATGCTATTTCCTACTATGTACATTATTTGTGGGTTAGGGACGGAACATGCTTGCTTTCCTTACCAGAAGGATTCAAAGTGCCATTTCTGGAGCCACCCAGCAGTGTTTAGATCAGCCCAGCAAGTCCTTGTGGCCTGCAAGCTGCACCTGAGCTGTGTCAGCTGGGGAGGACAAGGAGCACATTCCACAGGCCCAACTGCCCAGAGCAGTGCCTGAATAAACCCTTGGCTTTCAGCTTGTCTGGAACAAGAGCCTTTTGGAGAAGTTGCTGAAAATGCAACTTCTGACTTGGATGAGCTTTGAGATGAAGCCAGACAGCTGAGGTGAGGAGACCCATGTGCTACTCTGTGCATGCTGGGTTATTGTTTAACCACACCACTGAGGGCCTTCCAGGAGTCAGGCACTCCCTGCACTGCCCCTGCTTTTTTCAGTGCTCTTCTCCCATGCTGTCTTCACTGACCATCTCTTCTTTCCCTCTCTGCTGCACTGGACTGTCTCTCCTGGCCTCCAAGCTCTGTTATCTCTGAAGTCCAAGCTCTCTGCAGAGAGGTTACCTCCCCTCAGGGCTTGGGACAAGGACTGTGTAAAGGGAAGAGTACAGCTAACCCAGTACAGCCAAGGAAGCATTTAAGAAAAAAAGAGTTTTGAGCTCTCACAGCTACACCAGCCATGGCAGGGATTAGCCTGCAGGTTCTGATCCCTCAGCTCCCCATGGGGGCCATGCCCAGCAGGAAGAGCTTCTGTGGTGCCACACAGCTCCTCACCCCTGCTCCACTGTGCTTCATTCCTTACACTAACTGAGACCAAGTGTCTGAGCAGGGCAGGGAAAAGCCCCACCCCAAAGAGGTGCCATCCCCATTCCCCACAGCAGGGGTGGGTTCTGTCCTGCTGCAGCCCAGGGTAGTCACATACCTCTTTGTGAACCTTGGTCCTGCTCTTGATCTCTGCCACTATCATCCCCACGATGGAGCCTCTGTACGTGGCTGCCAGGGAAAAGAACTTCTTGTTGGAGGTGATATCTCGGTACCATGAGTCAGGGTACCTGGAAGGAACCAGAAACAGCAATGTCTGGGGATGCAAAGCCCATGGGATCAGGCATCAGGTGCTCCTCAACTGGAAACAGCTGTTGCATCCCATTTAGTGCCATGGGTTCTTTCATCATGTAATGGCCTCCTGCCTTGCTAAGAGAATCACATTTTCAGCTCACAGTCTTTGCCCAGAGCTTTCACATCCATCTTTAGCAAGTTATTTTTAAATGCAAGATCCATCTGCCCTCATCCAAGAGCGTAAGGATCTCATTAATTTGATACATATGTAAAAAAATGCTGCATATTGATAGGGAAAAAAAATTATCACACCACCAGCCTCCAGTTCTCCTCCTCCTTCTGCAGCTACTAAAGGGAAACTACTTTATGTTCATTTATTTCCAAATGAGAGTTCAGCATGTCTTGCCTTTAAAAGAAATCTACAAACTCAAAACATTATGAATGCTTTTGCTGATTAGTTACATTTTATTCAATCTTAATTATAATCTGCTAGGATTCTCTATGAAGCTAAGGTTAAAAATCCATGAAGTCTAGAGCTGTGGTTTCCCTGGATGCTTCAGGCCAGAAATCTGTCAGTGTCCCTCAGAAAAGCTCCTGTGCTTGTGCAGCCATGGGCATTGACCAAGTGTGGTTTTGGGGAGCTGGCCTGGGGCAGGCTGAGATCAGCAGAGCTCCCAGGGAAGCCCTGCTCAGCTGCCCCAGGACATTGAGAGCAGCCCCTCAGTGCCAGCTCAGTGCGGCTCTGGGGGTGCTGTCCCAGCACCACGCTCCAGGACACAACTTCCTTTCACAAGCACAGGGATGCTGTCCTTTTTCCTGCAGGTGCTGCCCTTCCCCACCACATCCAGTCTTTCTCAAGAAGCTGATCCCTCCCTTCAATGACAAAGCCCATTTTCCTGCCCAAATGCACACCCAGGAAGTTTCTAGTGACTCCAGTACGCTGCAGGACAGGCAGCAAAGGACCTTTAACACCACCAGCACCGCAGTGCACAGAACATTCCCAGCCTGCTGCTGTCCTGGCAGCAGCTCTGAGGCCACACAGAGCTGGAGCAGTGCAGGCTGACCCCATTAGTCCCAAAGCAGGCACGTACTCTATAGGGAACCAGTCTCCACAGAGCTGCTTCACCGTGTCTATGTCATCGTGGCACAGCAGGCGCAGGTTCACATCCGTCAGTGCAGTCGGGGGCACCTCCTCTGTCATTCACGCCTGCAGGGGAAGGAAGCAGAGCAGAGCTGGAGCACAGGGCTGATCCAACAGCACCGGGAGGGGCTTTTAGGGACAAAGGAATTCCCCAGGAAAGTGAGTTTTCAGGGGAGGTGAAGCAAAACAGAGCAACATTGACCTGAGGAGGAACTCAAAGCTGTCCTGGCCTTGGGACCAGCCCAGCTGCAGCTGAGCCTGACCCATCCCTCCAGCCCCATATCCAGGCACATCCTGATCCTGGGAGCACAGTCTGGTGACTCTGTGTGCGAGGAGCACGTGGCCACCAGCCCTTCCAAAAAGAGCATTAAATGAGCCAACAGTGTGCCAAGTGTACCTTATGTTGCATGGAGCTCTTCAAACGTCCGTGCAGCACCAACATTTTGTTAAAACAAAACTGAACAAACAGCTTAAAAAGGCAGCACTGCTGGAGAACATTTAGAAAGTCCTCTTGCACAACCCTGCCATCTCCAGTGAGTACATATGCAGAGGATTCCATCTCTTTAAAATGTCCATTTTGTTTAACCTGTGCTGGTGAAATGAGATCTAGTTTCATCTCCCCTTGTTCCTGTGTGCCACAGCTCCTCCCAGCCCAGCACAGAGCACTCAGATACAGAAATCCCAGGACACCTTTTCTCCATAGCCCTGCCACGAGGTGCTGAGCACGAATAGAACACTTGCTGCAATGTCTTCAGCCTTTTTTAACAAGCACCAGGGGGAAAGAAGCAAGTGATAGCTAAAGTGGTTGTAAAAGCATTTGCAGCACTGATGGATGACTGGAGAACACATTTTAGGCACGACCAAGCCCCACGTGAGACAGACAAGGTGAGTGGAGACAGGAGGAGTCTTCCTTCATCTCTCTCACTCTGACCCTCTGAGGTAAAAGAACCAGACCAGAATGCAAATTTAAAAAACCAAAGCCACCGCCCTTAACAAAAACAAATTACTTAAAATTTTTACTTTCTTTTTCTAATTTTAAGAGTCTCAAGTCTTGGTTTCAAAGTGCCAAGTTATAAGGGAAAAGCTGCAGAGGAATGTTTGTCTATGCCCTCTGTGAAAAGGGATGCTCAGCTCTCCAGTGTTCTTGATTTAAAGCTCAGAGCTCAAGGAGGAACAGACTTAAACACACTCCCCTTTGGACTGCATATGCCATTTGAGCAGCTTCAACACAAATATTGTAACTGGCAAAGCTGCAATTGCCAGTTTGGGCAATTTTAGGTTGCCCAACTTACAATTTAGCCATTAATTATAAATGATTAAGTTACTGAACATTCTTGGACAAGCTCTCAAGCACATGGTGGGATTCCCTGGGTGTCCTGTGCAGGGCCAGGAGTTGGACTCAGTGACCCTGATGGGTCCCTCCCCTTCAGCATATTCTATGATTCCACTCTGCCAGTTACAGTCACTCTGTATGGAAATGGATCATTTGTTCCTCTCCAAAGAATTCCTTAAAAAGCATCACAGCTATTTTCCAGCCTGTTCCAGGACTGTGGCTGCCTGTCTACTTGAGCAGCCCACAGCATTCACAGTCAGTCCAGGTGCCAGTTTTAAAACAACTTAAGCCCCTACAAAACCTGCACTCCTTGCTGCCTTTACAACTTCTCTTACACTCCCAGAACTGGCTGGAGCCCTCAGAGGCCAGACTTGGAATCTGTATCCTGTCTCAGTGGTGCACACACTCCCCAGCCCCTGCCTCTGGTGACCTTTTAAAAGCCTCAGCTTCACCCCATGGGACCCTGAAGAAAGAAGGACAAACATTTGCTGGCTGAGGCTCATCTGACCCACACAGGTTTGGGATGCTGTGGACCCCAGTGTCACCCCCCAGCCCTGCTGAACCCTTTGCTGAGCCATTTCTGAGCTGTGACACACCACAGGATCGCTTCTCTTGCAAAGTTTCGATGCCCCTGTAAGGGAACACCCCTTCTCAGCATTAATAAATCAGAGAGAAATGAAACCACCATGCCAGAGCCACGGCTTTGCTAATGAGTAGAAAAGGCAGGGCAGCACAGGACACATTCCTGTGAGGATTAATCCATGTGTATTTAACAGCATGTTCTCAAAGAGCTGGGCAAGCATTACGCATTATCCTGGAGCTGGAGCCAGCCTCCAGCAAGTAATCCACGACTGTTTTGTTGAACAGGATAATCCCCCTCCCCTCAAATTCAGACACCCACGGCTGGTTGTGTTTGCAGGGACTCAATCCAGATGCTCCAGCACATTTAAAGGACATTTGGGACACCCATCTGGCACAGTGTCCTGCCACTGGGGCTTAGGAGAGCAGAGCTGTGCCACTTCCTCCTGGCTGGGGGAGCTGTGGGAAGTGGCTGCTATGAGCAAGAGAGAAGAAATTCCTGGCAAATCAATTCCCTTCATGACCAGGTGACAGCCTCGGGGTCTTCTGGATACCTGGAAAACCCCCAAGAGCAGGTCCTGGCCCTGGGCACAGCCTGTGGCAATGCTGTCCTTAGCACAGCCAAAGTCCTGAACTCAAGGCCCAGCCAACACAGTGACCTAAGTATCACCTTTAGAGTCAACTTAAGAGGACAAAATACATGTTTGAAAGCACAAAATAAAACAAAAATAGTATTAGTGTAAAGCAAAACCCTGAAAGTTAAAAGGCCTTTAGGAGTTTGGTGGCAGCAACACTGACAACACAAGTTCTGACTTTTGAGACCAAAAGGTGGCTACTGTGAAGCCAAATGCAGGCTCCAGGGGCATGTGGTTAATTCCAGGGTGTCCATGGCCACTTTGGAAAGCCAGAGTGAAGTTATCTTATTTCTTTTAGTATCTTTTTCTCAGGTGGCAGCCTTGGGTTCACACGATGGCCACGGTCTGGGAGGCGATGTGGCCAACACCACCCACTGTCCCCCTCCTGGGGACACAGTGACCTCACCCTTCTGTCCAAACAGGAAGCACTTCAGCAGGATTAGAAAATGAGCCAACATTTCATGTTTTATTTAACATTTCATGCTTACAAAGGGATACTGCAGATAAACATTTGAAAAAGTTCTGAGGACACCCTCTTAGAAAATACTGCAGTCAGGAGCAAGTAGAACTAGAAACTGAGCATTTAATTCCCTTTCTTACCTAAAACTTGCAGATATTAATGAATAACACATTCATTTCAAAAATACAGGAAAGCATAAAAGTTTTAAGCATGGTGACTAGTTTTCTGTCTTGCTCTATTGAAACAAATCTAGCAAAATGTTTTGGCCTCAAGTGAATTGGGTAGCTCAGAGGAGCCTGTGAAATTGTTATGACAAACATTTAGCAGCAATAGAAGTTAGATGAAAAGAAATAGTAAATGCATCACTAAATAAGCCAGCTAAACATAATTTTAATCTAAAGTACATTGTGAGGCCTGAACTTGCTATTTAAAAATGATGTCAGAAATCATCCATAGCTGTAATGAACAGCATTTCACAGCTGTGTCTAAGGGCAGCAGAGCCCCTGGCTGCAGCACTGGCCCTCCAGGGCTGTCCTGCTCACTCAGCACCATGGAGCCAGGCACAGGCACTGCCCTCCCACCTCCAGAGCTGGGGAGAAGGAGCAGCTCTTGTTTAGAGCCAGTGCAGGAACAGTTTCTTTACACGGGCCAGATGCTTCACAGCTAAGACACCTCAGCTCAAGCTCTTCTCAAGAGCAGGAGGTTTTCATCCCTCTTAGAGCTCCTGTATTTAAAAAAAAAATCATAATAAAATCTACACAAGATCACACTTCTAGAGAGACAGGCAGCCATACAGAACCAGCACTCTCAATCCAGCAGGGTGCTCAAATGAAGGATAAAGCCTGATGCTTTGGCAGACAGCTGCTTAAATGTGTTTGAAAATCCCTTCAGCACTTCCATACCTACAAAAACCTGGCCAAGTGGTTCTACAAGTTGAGATTTCCCTTGTTTAGCACTGTTAGACATGTTTTAACAATGTTTTTGCCTTGTGCATCCTACAAAAATTAGTTGGATTTCACCAGCAAACAAGATGCTGGTTTCATTAATTTTTATTTTGACTTTAGCTTCCAAGCAGATAAACTCATGAAATTCCCAAATAAAAATTTTATCATCTAGCAACAAATATCACTGAATTTCCTAGCAGGATAAAAGCCAGGTAACCTTGGTTTGACTAAAGTGAAACAAATAGCAACTAGGATTGTTTACAACTCTAATTCCCAGCTAGGGTTGTATTGACTTTCAATTTAGTGTTCACACAAAAACCAAAGTGAAGGAATCTTCTTCACTTGCAGAAACAAAGCTGGATCCAAGTTCATCGATATCTTTTACTTTATGTAAAAGCTAATTGAGATCAATTCATCCTACAGAAAGCAGCAGAGCTGCAGGGAAGAATAAAGGCTGTGTGTGTTCATACATGGGTGCCACAATTCAGGCAGCATTGTCCCTTCAGGCACACCCAGCCAGGTGTCCCAGCACCCCCAGCATCAAACAGTGCAGATCCTCAAAGACTCAGGATGAAGATTTTCACCTTCAGGAATTCAAAGCATTCACTCTGTGCACGCTTCTGCTGGATTATTAAGGATTATCTGCTACCCTTCCACAGAAGGAAAAGATTAAGTTCCTGCAGATGACTCCCAAGGACACAGCACGAAGGGGCTGTCCCAGAGGAAGGGCAGTGACACCAAACAACCCCCTGGGCACAGGGAGGGGGCTGGCCTGTCCTGTCAGCCCCTGCCCAGCACTGCAGGACATGTCAGTGCCCCTATTTCACTTTACAGACACTCCCTGCACACAGGGACAGAGATGGATGTCCTGGTGCCTGGTTCCCTCACACCAGAGGTGCTGCTGCAGTGTCACCACCAAATCCTTGTTTGCAACTCCAGCCACCATCTGGACAGTCCTCAGATCCCGCTAACACAAGATGTGCAGGAAAGAAAATTAACAACGTTTGGCATCCTCTCTCACTTGTAAGTAAATAGGATCAAACAAAGCTCAGAGAATCTGACAGCTACCAAAATGCAGGATTTTAGCTGTGACTGATCACCACAACACCCAAACCAGCCACAAAGTCTGCTGTTATCTTCCAGAGCATGAGCAGGAATTTTCACAGCTATAAATCTCTACCTTGTGCTGTCTGACACTGGGGATTTGATTTATATTAAACCATTCAGTCTGGACCAGTCTAATTCCACAAAGCAGTACAGATTTCCCTGCTGCCTTTCATTTTCAGCTTACTGTGTTTTTAGGTTACTGGTCTCGCAGGGAATGCTCCACACACACACCTCTGTCACCAAGCTCCTTTCATTTAATACAATGAAAGTGCAACTGGATTTCAAAACATCGTGGATTCATTACTAAGAATCTCAAAGAGGCACTTCCAGGACTTAGGGCAACGTTATCCAAGCAACAGGAGCCAAATTTTTAAAGATATTTAAATAGTTGGCTTGACAGCTCAGTGCTGCTTCAAGCACAGTCATAGAATAAAACAATGTAGGTTGGAAAGACCCTTTGGGGTTTAAGCCAAGTTAGATCAGGTTGCTTAGACCCACATAAAGTCAGTGAGAAGCAAATCTCTTCACCCTGCCTGGAATCAGACCAAACCTTTGGACCTAAAGGCACAACTGGAAGGTGAGACATCAAATGTGCTGCCTGCAGCAAGACCCCCAGCTCTGCCAGTGTGCAATGCAAGCACACCTGGCAGGGCATTTGTTACACTCTGCTCATCCATTTAATGCTCCTGCTCCTTCTAGGAGTGCCACACGGGTTCATTTGGGACAGGCAGCACACAGACCCCACAAGGCAGAGCTCCCCTCATTCCTGCTTCGTTAAGCAAACCCCCAGAGCCCAGGGTCACACACTGAACCCTGGCTGTTCCACCTCCATCCTGTACACAGCCCATCCCACAGGAGTGCTGCCTGAACTGCCAGCACTTCCCTCCCTGCACCAGCAGAACCTTGGAGTGAGAGAGATTCTTAATGAGGAATCTGGGACAAAATGACTGATTCTGTGCCTTGGTCTGAAAAAGGCACAGTACCATGGGTGGAAGCAGGCCCTGATTATGTGACTTCACAACAGCCCAGAACACCTTTTGATCCATGTTTCTCTGCCTTTCCTACCAGAATCAAAAGCACTGAGCCCCTCGTGGGCCCCAGGTCACTCAGGGGTGTGCACTAGCTCAATATTGGAGCTCCCCAATATTTCAATTCCTTCAACAGCAGCTTCTTTCTGTGCAGAAATGCCCTCTCAACCACCTGCCCTGGCACAGCTCCCCTGGCTGCCACATGAGGAACACACCAGGTTAATCCAGCCCTGCCATGTGGATCCCATCTGCCCCAGAGCACATCCCAAGCACTCATGGGATCACTCTGGAGAAAGGAGTTTGTCAGTGCCTGGACTTTCTTGTCCAGTAAATCCATCCAGGGCAGTGTGCTTGACTAGCACCCACAGTGGAGGAGGGCAACACCCAGTGAGCTCGGGGAAGAAGGTGGTGTAAGGAAAGCTGAGCTCACCTCAGCCCCAGGAGGCTGTGGGGTAACCTTGGGCTGAGATGAGACATCTGCACCACTGAATTGTCAGGTGTCCTGAGCCAATTAATAATCACAGCTTCCTGAGAGGGCTACACCAACATGGCAGGAGCATACACACAGCTGAGCCCAAAGTGTAACAACTGGATAATTTTACTTTACAAATTTACTTTAAAAAGGTAAATTTTGAAGGAAGCAAAGCAGGCTTCAAATTGTCTACTCCTTCCCGAGCACACAGAGACCAGGAAGAGGCACCTGGATTTGGATCCATCCATACACTGCCATCCCTGTGCTCAGCTTCTGCTGTGATTTCAGCATGTTGCTGATCAAGCAGACTCCCACCTAACACCAAATACACCAAACAAGTCAGTGGATTTTACACCCTCCTCGTGTGGAACAGCTACAAGAGCTTGGCCAGAGCTCGTTGAACTCTGACAGCCAGGAAGGCAGCACTGTCACCCACAGCCTGGGAAAACCATCCTGGCACTCAGCCCTCCTCCTGAAGACTCACCCTAGATGGTTCAGACTATTTTCCCTCAGCTCTGAAATTCTGAAAACACTGTTCCAAGAACAGATTTGTGCCTTGTCTAGAGCTCCACACAATTTTCCACTCTGCCCTCATCGAGGTGTGCACACCACAGCACTGCAAGCCTCCAAGCCAAACACCCAGCATCACTGTCACTGACACCTTGGCCTCCTGCCATGAAGGATCAGGATTTGAAACAGTCCCCACAAGGATATTAAAAGGTGAGAAGGCAAAATGTACTTCTACCTGTGTAGCAAGCAGTGGTTATTTATTAGAAATAAAGAACACTTACTGTTAGTGAAAATCCTTTTATACCCCTGATCTTCTGCACACTCGGAGCTGGACTTGTCAGACTTCCAGCAGCAGAAATCATTAATGTTTTGTGTGTGGGTCACTTTCTGGGCTGTTCTTTCACCTTACAGCTCTGGAAACATTACTGGAGCCGTGCATTTCACAGGCCCCAAAGGAAGTGTCTCTAAAGCACACTGCACAAGGCCTGGCTTCCTGCTGCCCCAGATACAGCAATTCCTCTGGGGAATGGCAAACAAGAATCTCTAAGAAGGTTTTGCTGTTAAATCTTTTCTTGTTAAGACGAGGAAGGGAAAATCTGCTTTGTGACAGTGGCACAGTGGGGAGTTCAAACCCAAGGGTCACAAAAGAGGCACACTGGCAACAAGATCCTGCCTGGAGGGGAGATTTAATACACAGCAAGTTTCCTCTTCCTGCAAAAAAAACCCAAAAAACAATCCCCAAGCAATCCATCACACCTGCAGGCCTGCTGCCCTTTCTGAATTGGAATAAACAGCCACACAGAAAATGTAGTGACTGAAAACACAGCAAGAAATGCAGCCTACAAACCCCTGGGGAAGGGAATTTGAGGCTGCCTCCATTTCCTACACACTGTCCTCATTATGGAGCAGCATCGACAAAACCCAGCCCCTCCACCTACACCCTCACAGGAGACACCAACACAACCGTCCAGAGGTTGCTGCAAACAAGGGGCCTTAAAATAAAATACATTTTGTAAATGCTTGAAAAGAACATTCCTTCCTCAGTTGTAAGACGAGTGCCCCAAAGTTAACACTTCTCCAAGATCCCAACTTTAAAATGTGAGCCAAAACTGCTTCCTTTTTCCTTTCCTTTCTCCTTTCCTTTTTCCTTTCCTTTGGCATGAGACTCTCAGGTTCAACTCAAAAACTCCACTGCTGCTGTTCTAAAATAACAACATTTCAAATGGATTCTGGCACAGCTGTCTGCTCTGACAGCCACAGCAATAAGTTGAGAAGCAGAAATTAAAAACTTTATTAAAAGTTGATGTTGGCAAACGGAGCAGCCCCTGTTCCTGCCTCTCTGCAGAGTGGAAGGTGAGTGGGGGGACAGAGTGAAACACGAAGCTCCAAAGGACTCTTTTAGCAACACTGAAGCCCCAGGGCTGCTGTGACAGGTTAAACCCAGGAAGGGAGGAGTGATCCCACTGAGAAAGGCTTTGGAGAGCACCTGGCTTCCAGCTTGCAGACAAGGTGCAGATCTAAGGCAGATCCTTTCTGCTGTCACTCTGAGCAGCAATCGGTTCTTTAAAAGCACCTGAACACGTCAGGGAAGGGAATCCTGCCCAGCCCAGCAGCTGGGAGCAGCAGGAAGGCAGAGCTGCAGGATTTGTGACTCAGCCCTGCCAGGAGGGGCCTGAGCTGGCCCTGCCATTGCTCAGGTACTCACAGCAGTGCTGCACCCTGAGTCAGCCCCGGCAGGCTCAGCCTCACCTCTCACCCGTGAATTGCACCGGGAGTGCCTGGGGTGGGGCCACAGAGTGCAAAGGAGGCAGGAAATGAAATGAGGGGTGGCTTTTGGGGTGGCAGGAGCAGCTCAAATCAGCTCTGAGCCCAGCACTGACTCACAGACCACAGTGGCCCAGCCCCTGTACTCAGAACACCCCAAAAAACCCCATCCCCACATGCAAATAAAGATCAGCCTTACTGGCAAAGAAATAACACCAGGCTTTGGTAATGAAAATAAGTGCACGTGCTCTGTTATGGCTCTTTGGCAAAGAGCATTCTCTGAATTCACGGCAGCTCCCACAACGTTTCACCACACCCAGCTCCAGTGTGGACAGCAGGAGTCAGGATGGCTGACACTGGCTTGGGAAAAGAAGTGAAAATGAAGAATGCCACGGGTTTTCAGAGGCATTCACAGCACAGCCCCTTCAGAGGAGTCAGACACCAGAAGCCAATTTGCCCTAAGCACATCAAACAATCTGCTGAGAGAAACAGCAGCAGCTTCAAAGAGCAAAAATATATTGTCCCAGCACCAGAACAAATGGCTCCTCCTTTGCCACCAGGTGTGGAAGCACTACTTAGAGCAGGTTACAAGGTGTAACAATTACTTTTTAACCTGCCAGAGAAAACCTTCTGCTTTAAAAGCCTGGTGCCTGTCAGTGCTGCTGAGGGGGATGAGGCTGCTCAGTTTGTTGTATAAATGAGCTCTCACGTTAATTACCACACACTGGACAGACCCAGCAGCTGGGTTTTGGGGTTTTCTTGTAGTTTATTTTCTTTTTCACCTCACTTGTGAGATGCCTGGTAGAGTTTATTCCAACAGACAACTGGATAATCTGAAAACACACCATGCTCTAGTGCTCCCAAAATGCTCCCAAGGGTCCTCCATAAAGACTTCTGAGGATACTAACCTGGACTAAGGAGAGTGTGAGGCAGATTAAAAGAAATTAATTACAGGAATAAATTAGATTAAAATCATTTAGGATGAATCCATAGTGAAAAGAGAGTCCATTCAGCAGGTTCATAACAACTGGCTGGAAGAGGAGAGGGGCAGAAATGCAAAAGTGCTGAAGATCCTTTGGGACAGGGCACAGACCCCCAGGATGGTGAAATCTAAAGCTACTGGCAGCTGCAGAAAGCTCCCACAATGCCAAAAACCAAGTAGACTATAAGCTGGTGGATAAGAAAAGGGACTGGAGCTTGAAGGAATGCAAACTTTGTTGAGCACAGCAAGGGGGAGAAGCAGCCACGCTCACAGTGAGCACAGCTGTGGCCCAGCAGCAAGGAGGAACCAGCAGAACAAACAGAGAGGGGCAAGATCCACCTGAAAGGAGCTGCTCTGAGCTGCTGCAGGTGTTTGATGCCTCTGCGTCTGTGAATGAGACAGGGAAGGAAACGTGGCCAAGGGTCAGGAGCTCGGCAAGATCGCCCAGAGCGGGCTGGGACTGCAAAACCGGGGAAAACCGGCACAGAGCGCCGAGCTCAAACCGACCCCGGCGCCGTAAATAAACACTCGGGCCGCGGGACACGGAGATCGCCGGGCGCCCGTGACCGAGAGGGAGCGCCCGAGACCCGGTACAGCTCCGGGCTGGGCACCGCCGGGCCGGGGCCCGCACGGCCACGAACGAGCGGGAGCACCGGGCCCGAACTGCCTGAGGGAGCACCGGGCCCGGCCCGCGCGGCGTTCCGGCCTTCCCCGGGGAACCCGCCGCGAAGGAGCAGGACACGGAGACGGACACAAGCGATGCCAATGGCGCCCAACTCCCCGTTACCGGGACGGACGGAGCACGGCCCCAGGGCCCGGACTGGGCCGGGTTGCCATGGCAACCGCGCCGGGCCCGGCCCGGGAGAAATCGCCATGACAACGCCAGCCCCCTTCCCCAGCACAGAGACGCCCCCCAAGCTCTTCCCCGCTCACCTGGGAGGGGCGGCGGACGCGCCCTCAGCACATCCCGGGCGGCGGAACCGGACGGGGAGCGCCGGGCACGGACAGCGGCGGCACTTCCTCAACCGCGCACCGCGCAGTAACGCGCCGTCCCATTGGCTGCCCGCGGGGCACGTGGCCACGGGCGCCGCGCATGCGCGCAGAGGCGCGGCGGTCCCCTGAGGCCACGTGGGCGGCGCCGCGCGGGGAGGGCGGCCGGTAATTAGGGGAGGTAATTAGGGGAGGTAATTAGGGGAGGGTCCTTGAGCGCAGGCGCTTGGGGAGCAGGAGGTGGGGCTGGTCACCCGGCCGGAAGCCTCCCTCAGCCCTTCAGGGACAGGAGGCAGAACTGTCACAGTGTAAGCGCTTGATGCCATTCCTGGTTCTAATCCACAAGTTAGGCGTTCTTAAGGGTTTTTCCTTGTTGTCGAGGCGCTAAAAGGCGAGGTGAGGCAGGATATTTCAGTCGGAAAGCACCTGCAAGGATTGCCCCGTCCAACAGCCTGACCAAAAGTTAAAGGTCTGTTTTTATTGTGGCTTCAGCTGAACTGGAGGCTGGACTGGGGGAGCTCCAGAGGTCCCTTCCAACCCTACCTGCTCCGTGATTATTATTAACCTTCCCCTTCCACAGTCTTCTTGCCAGCTGTTCCATTTACATCAGATTTTCCCACCTTCATTTGTCCTTTTTGTTGCAGCCAGTTGGAACCACAGGTGCCACATCTCCTCACAGGACAGCAGCAGAGGTCATTGTCACCTCTCTGAAGTGTAGGAAGAGCCCCTTTTTTCCTGCTTTTTCATCCTGCAGCCCTCAGAGAAGCACAGCAGGACAGCAGAGGGGCTGACACCACCTCTGGCACCTTCCCAGGGTGATTCCATGCACTCCGTGCTGCACTCGGAGCTGGCCAGCACAGCACTGCCAGCCTGTGGCCAGTTTTCCAGCCAGCATTAACAAAACACCCCAAATCTCACCCCAAATCCTCAAGAGGCACCGGGTGAGGTGTGTACAGGGCATTTCCCCAGCAGGGAGGTCAATGGGTCACTGCAGCCCCAGGTGGGTTTTGTCCCCAGCCCAGCACAGGTCTGACAAATTGGACCTTTAGAAAAATCCAACTGTTTGACATTGTTCACAAAAGAAAGCAGCAAATTTCTTTTATGCTTCTTAAATTGTTTCCTTTAATAGGAAGTGCTGCTTTACTCTACCTTGTGCTTCAGAAACAAACGTTTGCCTTTCCAAAAATATACAGTGTACACATACTCTGTAGCTATAGATACAAACATTTACAAAGAAACAAGCAGCCTGGAGTGGAATAGCTCGGAAAAAAAAAACAAACAAATCACACAAGGCCTTGCCTTGTGGCCCTCCCTCAGGAGGATGAGCCGGGCTCACCCTGCTGCGAGGACACTGCAGAGTCTGGAGCTGACGTCTCCCGCTGCCGTGCCCCGGCTTTGCCCGGGGTCTGCATCCCGCTGGGCTCTGCTCCGAGCAGGGAAAGGCGATTCCCGGCTGTGTGTGGGCTCTGCCGGCGGGCTGGGCTAGCGGATGGGCCGGTAGGGGAAGGGCACGGCGGGCAGGAAGGTCTGCACGGGGTGCGCGGGCAGCGCGGGGTAGCCCAGCGGCGGCGTGTGGATGTGCGGGTAGAAGCCCGGCGGCAGCGCCCCGTGCGCCGGCTGCTGCACCGGGCCCGACATCACCAGCTGCAGCAGGCTGCGGGACAAACACAGCAGGGATGTGTTAGAGCTGCTGGTCCTGGCTCCAGGGACGGGTCACACCCAGCTCGCAGCGCCAGGAGAGCAGTGGACAAAGTCAGTGACACAGTTCTCTTCTCTACAGCTTCAGGGGAATTTTCTCCTCCCTTCCCCCCATTTTTTTAAAGCCCTGCTCTTTTTGCAAAAAGCAATTGGCAAGGCAAGAGCTTAGAGTGAGGTAAAACCAGTGGGGAATTAGAGATGGGACAATTTAAGGGCAGGTTCCTTGCTGGGACTTCATTGTCCTGTGGTTTTGTTCTAACACCCACAGGTGGGAGCACTGAAGCTCCTCTCTGGCAGGAATCCAGGGAAGAACCAGCCAGCACTGTCTCACCCTCATCCTCATGCTAAAGTGCACATGAACAAAGGCCAAATTCCACAAGGACAAATTTTTAGGGGAAATTTTGTCTCAGCAGCCCTCAAGTGTCTCGGAACATGCATCAAAGCCAACATAGCTGCAAAAAGTCTCTTACTTGTTATGTGGTAGCCTGGAGCACACAGTCCTCAAGTCATCTGAAAGAAGATACAACATTAAAAATAAGAATAAAACAGAAATAGAAAAAAAAAACCAGAATAAAAACCAGAATAAAACAGAATAAAACAGAAACAGAATAAAACAGATTGGTTTTCTCTCTGCTGTCCTTTCTAGGAAGGTCAGATTATTGAATAATAATTAATTTTACTGATTAATTACTGATTACTGAATCTGTCAGTAACCTGTCATCATCAGGAAATCCAGAATCCCTCTCTCAGGCACAAAACCTTTACAGGAGAGAAAATGTTTCTCCATTTCAGCAGCTCTCCCCACCAGCCCCTTTATTGTTATTGATGTTTGACATTAAGACAGAGAAGCCTTAGGATGGGTTTTGCAATACCAACACACCAACAAGAAGTAACTGAGACACAGGAAGCACAAGGTGTGACCCTGCCCAGTACCTGGTTTGTGTTGGTTTTGGGTTTTTTAACCACTGCTGCTGTAAAGTATGGGTTGGGTTTTCTTGCTGGAATCTATCAAGAAATTGCATGTTTTTTAACATCTCCAAACTTCTGCTAAAGCAGAATACTAGAACCAAGGAATCTAACAACATATCCCCTTGACAAAGTGTTTTTGGGAACAGCTTAAGAATGAGCTCCTGCTGACACACACAACCCCACTGAAATATCCTGAAATTACACTGAATTACCTTCCACAGAAAGAGCAAGTGCTCAGAATGTTCCAGCCAAGAACAAACACAGCAGAAATCAGCCCTCAGATCAAAAACCTCTGATTTCTCTTTGTGCTTATAACACTCAGAGTTACTTTATACAAAGATGAGGAAGAAGAACATTGAAAATTGGCCAGCAGCACTGGTTCAGCCAGGACAAAAGCATCAGATCCCTGCTCAGGCAGAGACAGTTGTGGTCTGCACTTAATGCCCCAGCTGTTGGAGAGCTTCAAGCCCTCTGGCATAACCTAAAATTGTCTGGTTTCAAGAGAATATCACAGGAAAAGAGTGTGTGTGGCTGACCCTGCCCTGTGTTGGGCCACTTCCCTTTTATCTCTCCGCATGTCTTTTGGGAAGAAGTGGCTTTGGAGACAGGAAAGCCAGACAAAAGCCACGTTAGCAGCCCTTTTTTACTGAGTTCAGCTGAACTTGGACACCCTGTAATGGGGTCTCATTAGAGGTGAGCTGAACTCCCAGAAGTTTCAGTTGAAGAGGTATTATTTGCTTTTCAAATTCTTTGTCTAGCACACCCACCCAGGGGTTTATGTGCTTCATGGCCTCTCCTCGGCAGGCAAACTGAGAGAATTAAACTGAAGAAAATCAAACAGTGCTTTTGAAATAGCTACAGGCAATTCTGAGGGGAACAAAGTGTCCCCATGCCAGACACCCAGATACAACCCCCTGGTGCACAGAGCAGGGCTGTGGATCAGTCCCCACTCTGCAAAGCAACGCCTCACCCACCCACAGCAGTGATCTCTCCTTTCTTACTCTCCAGCCAGCTATTTTTCCTGAACTATTTTGTGCACTGTCACTTTCTAACAGGGGAAAAACCTACTTTATATGCTGTGAACACCCTGATCTTTACTTCCCTCACCCCAAAACTGCCTCTTACAACTTCTGGAGGAGAAGAATCCCCTGCCAGGTCTCCGGCAGCCCCACAGACAACTCACCTCTGGTGCACAGGAGAGCTCCTGATGCCATGGCCACTTGCAAAGCCTGAGCCAGCCTGTCCAGAGCAAGTTCAATCTCTTTGGATGCATTGAGAGGATTGAGTTCATCAGACAGTCTGTTAATGTCCTCCACCAGGGGAACCACGTGGTCAAAGGGCACCAGCCCCAGGCGCCCATAAAGGTTTTTCTCTGTCAAATGCCCCTGGAGCATCATAAGAACCTGCAGGACACTCAGATGCAGCTTGGAATACAGCTGGTGGCAATCCCTGTCTTCTCCTGAAGGCGAGTCCTTGGCAATTTTGTTGGGAGCGTGTCCATTGGAGAGAGAGGCCTTCTTCTTCCTCTTGTAGGCCAGGGGAGCCTTGACGCACCAGCGGATGAGGCCGGTGAGCGGGGTGAGCTCCAGGAAGCCCATGGGCAGGCTGGCTGCAATGGGGGTGTTCAGGAAGGTGATGAGGATCAGGCGAGGGTCCTCAAAGATCCACGAGACAATCAGCTCCAGCAGGTCCGAGGGAGGGATCAGGTCATCTGGAGATGGAGTTAATGCTGGGTAAGCTGAGCCTTTATTACTTTATTTGTTACTTTACTTCAGGTTCTAATTAGTCTCTCACACACACCCATCCTACACTGTCCCAATTACAACTTCTGAACCTCCCCAGTTCTGCTGTTCTTCCCAAGACACCAAAGGTAATTTGTTCCAGGGAAGACACAGCCATGTTCCTGTCACCTTCCCCACCTATTCCAAAGACACCACCAAACACTGATAGTTATCCCCTTCCCCAGCAAAGATTCTCTTGTCATTTTCTTCTCTGCCACACATCACCTGCTCATTTTTCCCTAATTTAAGTCTCCTTTATCCCACAGGAAGTACAATGGGAAAGGGAAATAGGAAAAGCTTGTTGGCTGAAGAGAAGGAAGTGCCAATAACTGAACTCATTTCTTTTAATACTTACTTACCTAAACAACCATGTCTTGTGGAAAAACACAATGCAACAACACAATTACATGACATATAAAGGATTATAAGATTATGTAAAGCTTCAGGTGAGAAGTGAAAGATGGTCATGAACTTGACTGCAGACAAGAAAAACCCTGACACATCATCCTGTCACAGGGGGGTGTTGGATTGGAAGAGCAAGCTCCTTTTTCCTTGTGTCACCAAAAACATCTCAAATAAACTAAGGAATTAAAAAATTACTTCCTATGACTCAAGTTATTTCCTTTCTGACATGTCTTTCTGCAATGATGTTGGGATATAAAATATGCTCTAAGCTCTACCAAATACTTTATAAAAACAACATAAAGATTAAGCCTGAACCTCTCTTGTACTCTCAGTAATGCCAAGATATTTATCTGGAGAAGAATGTGCAAAGCATTTCCTTTATCAATAATAGCATTTGCTTTTCTGGATTAGAGGTGGTGTTGGTACTTAGTGTATGGCTGTTCTCTGGTCTGCCAGGAGCTTTCTGTGGCTGAATAGAGCTAAATCAATCTTATTTTAGACACCTACAAGTGTCTGAGCAACAAGCTGAGGCAGGCTGTACCCCTGGCAGGTCACACACACAGTTAAGGAGTGCACTGGAGTTATGATTGTGTTTCTCACCACTGCTCCACAGAGAAATCCTGCTCCAGCCTGCCAACATTCAGAACTTGTTTCTCCCCTTTTTGGACGGGATCAGACTGACAGGCAGCCCTGAGTCTCTCTCAGGGCTGACTGAGCCCAGACAGATCAACTTTCACTCCCAGAGCTGCTCAGTCAACAAGGTCCCATGTCCTTTGCCCTCTGTGGGGGACAACGCCCTTTGTGTCAGATGTTCCTGGCTGCTTCTCCAGCAAAGACTCTTCCCTGCTTCCCAGAGAGGCTGTGGGCTCCAAATCCCTGGAAGTGTCCAAGGCCAGGCTGGACAGGGCTTGGAGCAACCTGGTCTAGTGGAAGGTGTCCCTGCCCATGGCAGGGGGTGGAATAAGCTGAGCTTTAAGGTCCATTCCAACCCAAACTAAGTCAGCCACAGAGTGGTTATTTTTATTCTCACCCCAATGCCAGATGAGGCAACAGCCACACCCCTGAGCTTCCCCTGGCAATAATTACATGGTAACACCTCTTTAGGATTCGAGCAGTTACATCTCTTGCAACAGTTAATTCCTGGTGCATTTCACTGCACTCTCCCTGGAAAAGATGCACTTTTACCCGAGGAGAGGTCGTAGAGAGCTGTGACTGAAGTGATGAACTGGCAGCAGAAGCGAGGGCTGGCAGTGAAGATCTGCTTCAGGGTCTGGATGGAGCCTGGCACCAGGTTGCAGTAGTCATCCACCAGGGCTCGGGCCAGCCTCACACAGAACACAGCTGGGGTCCTCTGCAGGGACAGCACAGGGGACACCAGGTCACACTGCCACAGCCTGCCCCACGGGCTGGGTGCCCTCCTGCCCCACTGGCACTGCACTGCCGTGGCTGCTCTCCCTCAGCACATCAAACACCACTCTCACAGAAACAAACCACTGTATTGCAGTACCAAAATAGATGGGACATCTCGAGTTTATGGTATCTGGGGCTTAAAACTGAAACCTTTAGAGATTTTATTGTTTTACTACTTCTGCAACCCTCCTTCCCTGTGAGGGCAGTGAGGCCTGGCACAAGCTGCCCAGAGAAGCTGTGGCCTCTGCAGCCTGATCTGGAAGTGTTCAAGGCCACACTGGCACAGCTTGCAGCAACCTGGGACAGTGGAATGGGATGAGCTTTAAGGTCCCTTCCATCACAAACCATTCTGTAGTTCAGCTGCTCCAGTCCCAGAGCAACTGGTTCAGCTGCCATGCCTGATATTTTTGATGTGGAAAATATTCTGTGGAATCCTCACATCACTCAAAAGCTGCCATCTGAAATAAAAATACACCTTGCCCCGGCGTCAGCTGTGACTCCTGCACATCCCACAAGGGCAGCAGGAACAAAGGTGCACATCCCAAAGCCCACAGTGGGGAATCTCAGTGGGAAAGGAGAAGACAGAGGAGATCTCCAACCTCCTGCATCCACAGAAGACAGACACAGGTATTTTGTGCCTCTTCCACACCCAAACCTGCACATCAGGAAGGGTTTATTTCCCAAACTCCAGAGTCAGCTTCTTCAGGCAATGTGACCAAGGTTTGCTCCCTGCTTTGGTCAAACCCTCCACTGAGCCCTTTCAATATGCAGGGTTTGGGGGGGATTATTAAAACTTTCACTGACAGTAAAAACAAACCACCCAAATATTTTTTTTCTTCCATTGCAGCACATGAATGGATTGGCAAAGCTCTCCCTGATGCCAGAGCACAGGAATGGGCACGAGCACAGACATGGGGGCAGCTGAAACTGCCAGGGAGCAGCAGCTGACTGTGCCCAGCTCATTGTGCCACCCTGGAGCTCGCCCTGACCCTTCCCCCAGGCACCCTGCCTGCACAGGAGCTGTACCTGCAGCCAGAAGGCAGCACAGTCCAGCACAGGAACCCTGCAGACAGCCACTGCCATGGAGACCAGCTTCCCCAGCAGAGCCATCCTGCTGTCATCTGCTTTGTTCCCCTGGGGGCTGAAGAGAGATGAAAAGATGACCTGCCGGACTGAATCCTTGGTCTGCTCTTGGAAATAATTGCACATGATCTCAAGGAGCTGAAGTTCCTGAAGTGGGGTCAGTCTCTGAAAGAAAACAAAAGCAAAGCTGTAAAATACACTGAGCCTCCTGAAGGACCACAAACCAAGTAAAAAGACAGGAGCAGTAAAGGCTGAGAGCTTCCCTTTGGGCTGAGGGACCCGATCTTTATGCACAGCAAACATTCAAGCTTCCTGAAGCACCAGGGCATTTCTGTGGTGACACTGACAGCTCCAGGTTTATCTGCACACCTGGATACCCAAAGCTGGTGCTTGCTGCACCTGCAAGTGCTGCCCACCAAGTGAGAGAAGAGGTTACATTGCTGGGGGGGGAATATTTCCTCTCTCTGCAAATACCAGCACTGAGGACACTGCAGGGCAGCTGGGGCAGAGCTGGCAGCACTGAGGGCTGCAGGGCCACGTGCCCCAGCACTCACCAGCAGCTGTGGCTCCTCACTGCTCATCTCTGAGCCCCAGCTGCACCCCAAACCACCCAAAAACCCTGGCAGGGCCCAGCTGCAGCACTCAGGGGCTGCGGGCAGTCCCCAGGGCCCCGCAGTCCTGGGCAACCCATCAGGGACTGGCCAGCAGCCCCGTCCCTGCCAAAAACCCTCAGTCACCAGCACCCCAGGGACCCCGTGCTGTCATCCTGGGGGCTCACCCCCAGCAGCAGAGCCCCGGGGAGCCAGCCCTGCCCCTCTGAGCCCTCAGCAGCAGAGCCCCGGGGAGCCAGCCCTGCCCCTCTGAGCCCTCAGCAGCAGAGCCCCGGGGACCCAGCCCTGTCCATCCGAGCCCCCGGCCCGCTCCGGAGGGGCCTGTCCGGTTCTGAGGCCTCGGGCTGCAGCAGGGATCCCGTGCTGAGCTCCCGGGCCTGCCGTCCCCCGCGCGGCCCGGGCCCGTCCCGCGTGTCCGAGCCGCACCTTGGGCGGCGCTCCGCGCTCCTTGGGGACCTGGAAGAGGAACTCCTCCAGCAGCTCCGTGGGGCCCTTGTCCACGAGCGGCAGCGGCGAGTTCTGCAGCTGGCTGCTGAAGTAGATGTCCAGGTGGTAGAGCACCTCCTTGGCGGCGCTCAGCGCGTCGCGCCGCAGCAGCGAGTGCCGGATGTCGCTCATGGCCCCGCTCCGCTCCCGGCCCCGCTCGGCGCGGCCTCCCCTCGGCGGCGCGGACGGGCGGCCGCTACGGCGGCCCGGCCAGGACAAAAACGGTCGCGCGCCGCCGCCGCCCGCAGCGCCCCCTGGCGGGGGTAACGGGGGCTCGGCCGTGAGGGGACCGGGCCCGGGGATGGGCGGGGGACAGCCGGACACGGGGACAGCCGGACACGGGGCACTCGGACAGGCGGTCCCAACCCTGGGGGGAGCCTGGCCCTGAGGGGCGTCTTGGCCCCGGGTGCTGGTGCTGGGGTTGAGTCAAGGGTCTCAGCATGGAGGGCTCTGGGCGTGAGGGGATACCGGCCCTGGGGGCAGTGCTGGCCCTGAGGGTGATGGCATGAAAGGGGTCTGACCTTTGTGGGGTCTTGGCCCAGAAGTGGTGTTAAGCCCTGGCACTCTGCTTAGAGCGGGTCTTAGCCTGGGTGAGGTCTGGGGGACCTTGGCTCAGGAGGGTTTTGGTCCTGGGTCCCCTGGAGGGTTCCTGGCCTGAAGCGGGATTGACCTGGAGGGTTTGGCTGGGGAAACCTGGCGCTGTGTCCAGCCTGGGCAGCCTGGTGGGGGTACCTAGGTCCAGCCCTGATGCCACTGTGGGCAGCACCCCTGCCCTGGAGGGTGCCTGGCTCCAGGGGAGAGGCTGGCATGTCCCCCAGCCCTCAGGATCACTGCAGGGGCTCTCCTGGGAAACACGGCAGCTGCCTCTGCAGGCAGGGACATCAGCAAGGCCGCTGGACAGCGCTGTGTGAGCTGGGGTGGAGGGCTGCCACCCCCCGGCACTGCACGGCCCTCCCAGGACAGAGCTGAGGCAGGTGACAGCCTGGGGAGGGTCTGGGCATGGGCACCATGGCAGGGATTTGTCGTTCTTTTGGGACTTTTGGCTTCACACCCAAGGACCGCACTGGCATGGCTCCTGCTGGCCCCAGCACACTCACAGCTTGTTGGAAATGTGGGGTGCTGGATGGGAATGGTTCGTGTTGGTGAAATAAACACTTTTTAAGAGAATTTGTGTCTGGTGATGAGTGAGAGTTGCCCATGCCATGTATTGGGAAGCTGCTGATCCCCACAAGAGATCTCTGACATTCATTCCACCTTGCAGAGCTCTTGTTGGCATTTTAATCCCTTCTCGGCCTTACCTGTGGTGGGAGGCATTGGCAGAGGTTGAAAGAGTTCTTTTTTCACTGAGCAGACCTTTGCTTCCGTGAAAAATGCCATATGGAGCCTGCGGCCTCACGTGATCCTTGGCTGGGCAACCACCTGGCAAGGAGAGAGTGTCCCTCTCCATAAATGCAGGTGCAGATCCTTCCCCTTCCAGAGTCCTTGGACGACACCAAAGGTAGGTCCTGCTCTCTCCTCTCTTCCTGCACCCCCAGGAGCTTCCCTGGACAGTGTCGCCTCCTCCAGCTCAATTCTACCACAGTGCTCTGCTGGGCCAAACCCGGGCGCAGCTCGGGGGTGAATATGCTCCTTGTAGGTGCCTCTGCCTGGGAGGTTCAGAGGAGTGGAGAGGTTTTATGAGGCTTTGGGCAATTTTTGGCATGTCCAAATCATGGCATTGCCAAATGGCTGCGTTATCAACAGAGGGGACTGTGGTGTTAGAGGGAAGAGTTTGGAGAGGGAGTGCGAATGGGAAAAGTGAGGATTTAACTAGAGCAGCTGCCCCAGAAGGAAAATCCTTCCTCAGGCTCAGATTTGGTGTGCCAAAAGCTGGAGCACTTGCCATCCTCTCAGGCCGTTTATCAGGCTCTGGGTGAGTTCAGGTGCTCAGGAGCCCAGGCTTGGGCAGGGCTCAGGGCTCAGATCCCACACGCTGGTGAAACATTACCCCAAGGCAGTCGAGTGCCATGGGAAACACTTCCCAAACGCCTTCCCCGTGGGTGGGAGCTGCAGCACTGCCTTTGCAGAGGGTCCTGAGGGAGCCAGCGGGGTGAGGATGGGGCAGGGGCTCTGCTGGGGGATGGGGGCAGGGGAGGGGCAGGTTACCCCAGGTGAGGATGCTGCAGGCAGTGAGGAGGGTGGGGAGGGGTGTCAGGGAGGATCTATCCTGTGCTCTGTCCCAGCACAGCTGCTGTCTTTGGTCTTTGGGGCCTCTGGCACTGATCCAGAGAAAGGTGGGAGAGGCACAAGCCAAGGGATTTTGGGGTCCCTGGCCACTGCTACCAATCCCAGGCCACAAGAGGTGTCCAGGCTGAGCTGTTCCTCATGGAGAATGAGGAAGTGACTGCTCTGTGTCACCATGAAAAGGCATTTACTTGCTGGCCAGGGAATTTTCCACTCTAGCCTTGTGAGTGACCTTGCCTGCTTCCAGGAGGGACAGGTAGGATGAGGCCCCATGCAACAGAGGTGCGCAATCCCTGCATCCTGGTGGTCCCTTTAGAAAACAGATGCCTCCCAGTGAAACCAGTACAGCCAGTGGGAATACCCTGGTCATCCCTGTTGTGTGCCCCAAATCCCCCTCCCAGCCAGGAGGGCTGAGCCCCTCCTGCACCTCTGCACAGGATGGCATCCTCGAGGCTGGCGCTGTCGCTGCTGGTCGCAGCTCTCCTGCTGCACGTGGCCACCACGCTGAAGATTGGTGCCTTCAACATCAAAGCGTTTGGGGACGCCAAGATGTCCAACCAGACCATCGCAAATATCATCGTCTCTGTGAGTAGAGGGGAGGAGCAGGCCTGGACCCGCTCTGCTCTTGGGGATGCAGCCAGCTTGGGCAGTGGGACACCTGCTCCATCCATCCATCCATCCATCCATCCATCCATCCATCCATCCATCCATCCATCCATCCATCCCTCCCTCCCTCCAGGCCTTCATCATCCATCCATCACTCAGCCCTCATCCATCTATCCATCCCTCATCCATCCATCCCTTCACCTACCTTCACCTGCTCTTCCCCCATCACCATCTCCCACCTCAGGCCATCTCCACCCTCGCTGGTCCCCAGTCAAGGTGGGTGGATTTGAGGCTGCCCAGGTTCCTCCCTTGGAGCAGCTGCTGGACAGCGGCTGGTGGACAGACAGGGCCCTTCCAAGGCAGAGCACACCAACACAGGGGCCCCCCTCCCTGGCCCTGAGGTCCCTGCTGCCCTTCCACTGCCAGCCTGGGAGCCTTTGCAGCCCAGAACAGGCAACCACAGGAGCCCCCAGAGCAGCTCCTGGCCAGGGGAGAGCAGCTCTGAGCTTGTCCCGCAGATCCTGTCGGAGTACGACATCGTTGTGGTGCAGGAGGTGCGGGATGCCGACCTGAGTGCCGTGAATCACCTCATGGACCAGCTCAACAGGTGACCCCAAGGGCTTGCTGTGGGAGTGACTGCAAAGGGGATTCTGGGGGGGATTCCAGCCACACCAGGGCACCTCTGGCTCAGCTGGAGAGAGCCTGGTGGATGCTGGGAAGCACCAGGAGCCTCCTCTCACCCTCTCCACAACTTGTTCCCAGTGCTGGGGAGCACCCATACGACTTTTTGGTCAGCGTCCCCCTGGGTCGGGGCACCTACAAGGAGCAGTACCTCTTCATCTACAGGTAAGGGATGCTGCCAGCTGTCACCTGCTGCCCTCCCCAGCAACCCCCAAAGGGGATGGGTACCCTTGGGGGCCCTGGCTGTGGCAGGAGCAGTGCTGGGGGCTGCCCTGCTCTCCTCTCTCAGGGCAGACATGGTCTCCGTGCTGGGAAGCTACTACTACGATGATGGCTGCGAACCCTGTGGGAATGACACCTTCAGCAGGGAGCCCTTCATTGTGAAGTTCTCCTCACCCACCACACGTGAGCAGAGCCGACCTTGGGGGATGCCCACACCTGGCACAGGGTCCCCTCCACGCAGGGCTGAGCCCAGAGCTGTGCCTGCCAAGCATAGGGGAGTTGCAAGCCCCCACCAGGGTCCCACCCGTGGGTGCCCAGGGTTCCTATGTCCCTGCCCAGCATGGCCAGTAACCCCTGTTGTTTCCCATTATGTGCCATCTCTTATCTCCCATCACCTGTCATCTCCCACCATGAGTTCTCTCCAGTTGTGTGCCATCTCACCTCTCCAGCTGCTTCCCATTGTGTCCTACATCCCATTACGTGCTATGTCCCATCTTGTGCCATATACCACTCTCTGCTTCCTCTGGCTGGGTGCCATCT
This sequence comes from Passer montanus, assembly GCF_014805655.1. Taxonomy (NCBI): domain Eukaryota; kingdom Metazoa; phylum Chordata; class Aves; order Passeriformes; family Passeridae; genus Passer; species Passer montanus. The sequence continues at coordinate 13,763,401 of NW_024373256.1, read as the reverse complement.
CCCATCATGTACCATCTCCTATCACCTGTCATCCCCCATCCCTTATATCTCCCATCATGTCCCATTTCCCAGTTTGTTCCACTGCCTACCCCCTGCCACCACCTGCACCTCCTGAGAACCTCCTCAGGGCACACACACTATCCCATCTCCTGCCCAAAACCATACTGGCTTGCAAATGCTAATGGGAAACAAGCAGCAAACCCCAAACAATGCACAAAGGCATGCAGCTCCCCACTGGAATTTCCAGTCTGAGGGACAGGCAGAGCACCAAACTCAACACACCCTTTCCCTTCAACTGCTTTTCCTGGCCAGTAGCTGGAGCTTGGCCTGGGGTGGTTTCCTGGGGCTCCTGTTCTCAGGGGCTGATGGTCAGCTGTCCTGCAGAGGTGCAGGAGTTCGTGTTGGTGCCTCTGCATTCGGAGCCCAGCCACGCAGCACAGGAGATCGATGCGCTCTACGATGTCTACTACGATGTCATCAACAAGTGGGGGACCAACGTAAGCAGCGTTGGGGAGCTTGGCATGTCCCACAGGAGGCCTCTTGTACCCATCAGAGCAGGTGCCACCCCAGCAGTTTTCAGGCAGGGAGCTGCTGGATGGCCCTCCTGCCATTACTGGGGGCTTCTCCCTGCACACTGGGTCACCTCAGGGGGGTTGTACCCCTTAAGATTTTAGGGAGCCCTTGCTCCCTAAAGGGACAGGGACTCAGTGCTGTGCCCTGCAGGACATGATCTTCCTGGGTGATTTCAACGCTGACTGCTCCTACGTGCCCAGCTCCCAGTGGCCGTCCATCCGCCTGCGCTCGCTCCGCGCCTGCGAGTGGCTCATCCCCGACAGCGCCGACACCACCGTGGCCGACACCAACTGCGCCTACGACCGGTGGGTGCCCTGGCCAGGCTGCCACGGGGGGCTGGCATGGGGGGGACTGGTGGGCACTAACACCCCTGTGACGCCTCGGCAGCATCATCGCTTGTGGCACCGCCCTGCGCCAAGATGTTGAACCTGGCTCTGCCACCATCAACGACTTCCAGAAGAAATTCCACCTCCAGATGAAGGATGTGAGTGAGGGGTGGGTGGGGCATGAGCCCACCAGCATTGGGGTCTGCCCCACCATAGCTCCTGGGAGCGTGGGAGGGCTCCCTGTTCCCAAGGGTGCACCTAAGGGTGGCCTGACCCCAGCTGTTGTACTGACTCAACCCTCCAGATTGAGCATTTTGGGGTACAGTCTAAATTTTGGGGGTTGGAGTGGAGCGTTGGGGTCCTAGCCAGCCATGAAAGTGGCAGTGGGTCCACATGAGCTCAGGGTTTATGAGTTGGCTGTGGTCAGGGTGACTCTGCTTTCCCTCACACGCAGGCTTTGGCTGTCAGCGACCATTTCCCAGTGGAGGTGACCCTGAAAGCCCGCTGATCCTGTCCCTGCACCAGTGGCTGCCAGGACACCCCAGCACACACCTCCATCCCTCGTGGGAGCCCACGCGCCACTGGTGCCAGTCAAGCTGCCCACTATCTCTGCAAGGAGTCCTTGAGCTCTTGTGGAAGTGTTTTGCTTTCTGCTTCCATTAAAAATGAGCTTTTCCTGCCCCTGCAGCTCTGGAAGGGAGGTCCCTTCAGTATCCCCAGCAGCCCCTGGTGCCCCTGCCCCTTGGCCCCCTGCCAGAGAGACAGGGAGGTCCCCAGGGCTCCTGCCATCAAGACACCTGCACCCATGGGGTGGTGAGCACTGCTCCCCTCTCAGCTGATGATGGCAAAAGCCAGGACTCTGGCAAGGGGCTGGGGCCTCCAGCCTTTCCAGGGTGCAGGATGCTCTTCCGCCAGCTCACAGGGCCAGGTCCTGACAGAGCCTGCCTGGCTGCAGGGCTCCCCCTCACGCACACGCTGACAGGGTGCTGACAGGGTCAGGGAGGACGTGACTCAGCTCCCAGGGTGCTTCCCGGGGGGTTTCGGTGCCGACACAGCACCGAGGGACACGGGACTCATCCCGAGACTGGGTGTGAGGGTACAAAACCTGGAGGTGCACATGAGAGCCCGGCAAGTCCTGGCAAGAGCAGCTGCCAGAGCCAGCTCCGTTGTCATCCTGGGGTGATGCCATGGGCCATGGTGATGCCATGGACTGGCGTGGGGAATGACAGCCCTCCTGGGGCTACTTTGGGTCACCAGTGGGGCTGTTCTGGGTGACACTGGGGCTGCTGCAGGGGTTCGCAGCCATCCCCTCTTGCCGCGGCTGGTGGTGCTCACCTGCCTGATCCACAGGCTGGCCATTTCCTTCTCTTCCCTCTAATTACACTGTCTGAATCACCCAATTAAGGCCAGTGCCCTTCACCTCCTGCCTGGCCACCGTGTCCACCCTGTGGTCTAGCAGCCACCCCAGATGGCAGCCCCCCAAGCCCCACATACCCCTCCAGTCCCACAGGGATGCCCCAGCATTCCCAAGTCTCCCTGTTTGTCCTTTGCTGTGTCAGCACAGGGATGGCTGGGCTTGCCCCACCCTGTCGCCCTGTGGGATTTTTGGTTTCCCAATGTGGGAAGGAGCTCAAAGTTATGTCAAAACCTCCAGGGGGTGTCCGACTCATCCTGCTCTGCCGGCACCTGGGCTGGGAATAAAGCCGCCCGTCCTGCTGCCGGCAGGGCAGAGGTGCTGTGCCTTCAGCGAGGTAAGGACGGGTCCAGGCTTGGTGCCTTCAGCTGAAACAGGTGGGACTGGGATGAACTGGGAGAAGATGGGATGAGGAGTCGCTCCTTACCCCAGCAGTGGGGGCTGTGGTGAAGTTTAAGGATGTGGAACAGCCTGGGGTGCCTGGAATGCTGGCGGTGGTGGATGGGGCTGGTGGCAGTGAAGGCATTCTGGTGGGGGAGTGGTGCTGGGTGATCCCTGGAGCTGGAAGAGGCAGACTCACAACAGTGAGACAGGATTTATCTTCTTCTGGGACTGGTGAGCTGGCAGACTGCCCACACCAGCTCTGCAGCCTGCTCTGGGCAATGCCCGCCATGACACACTGTCACACACCAGGACTTTGGAAGGATCTACATGGTTTTTAACTCTACTCCAAACTCAAAATAGTGTTCTGAGTTCATCTCCCATCTCTGCAACCCTGTGCCCCAGCATCAATCGTGGAAGAATGGGGACTGTGACACTGGAATTGTCCCTGCTGGCTGTGGCTCTCCTGTGCCCAGCCAGTGCCATGCTGCGCATCGGTGCCTTCAACATCCAGGCCTTTGGTGACACCAAGATGTCCAACAAGGAAGTGGCAGAGATCATCACCAACGTGAGTGCAGCCAGTGCACCGCGGGGGTGGGCTGTGTGCTGGGACAGACCCCAGCAAGGCTCCTGTGTCAGAGACACGGGGATGTGGCTGAGGATGGGATGGCATCACAGTGCTGGGGATGGCCTGGGTGGATGAAGGCTTGCAGGGTGTCAGGCACAACCTGAGCCCCTCTGAGCCTCCCTGGGGACACTGCCCTGGCCCCAAGGGACATGCAAGCCCCATGGTGCTGAAGCTGGAGCCATGTCCCTGGCTGGGGATGGGGGGAGACTCACCCTGAGCTGTCCCCTCGGCCTGGCAGGTCCTGCGCCGCTACGACGTGGTGCTGGTGCAGGAGGTGCGCGACTCCGACCTCAGCGCCGTCACCGAGCTCATGGAGCAGCTCAACAGGTACAGGAGGGGCTGGGACTGGGATGGCAGCGCCAGCAGGGAGAGCCAGGCCGCCTGAGCAATAAGAGGCAAAAATGAGTTATCCATCAACACAGAGTTTATTTTCAGGGGAAAAAAAAAATAGGACGTTAGGAGAAACATGCTGGGGCAAGGAGGAGGCACTGAAAACAACACTGGGAATAACCCAGTGAAGGGAATGAGGATACAAGTGATACAAATCCCTTCTGAAAGCTGTAAGCTCACCAGAGCATGCTGGATGGAAAGGAACTACAGCTCTGGCAAGCTCTGTCTCCAAAATTCAACAGGACAGGGCAGAAGGAAGAGAGGGGGAGGAAGGGACAGGCAGACCTTGCACCCCAAGACCCTGTGAGTGGCCAGGGGACCCCAGGATGGGCACAGCAGCAGATGATGCATTGAGGGAGGTGGTTCTGGCACCTTATGAGGAAGAGGGGCTGCTGAGGTGGGCTAAAACTGGCCACAGCAGGGTGGCAGCCCTGGGTGCTGACCCAGTTTTGGGAGAGGGCACGGCTCGGGACCATGCGGAAGCTGCTGCTGCCGTGTCTAAAGGCAGCTCATGCTCCTGAGCAGGTGTGCCCAGCCCATGTCCTCACCCCTTCCGTGTCCCCTCCAGCATGGCCACAAAGCAGCCAGGGCAGGGAGGGTGACGCTTGGTGCTGCAGAGCCCCAGGCTGCTCGCTGACCTAATTTAGCTCTGCTGCAAATGAAGGTGAGGAATGTCCCTGCAGAGAAAGGGTGGCAGGAGCTGCCCCACGTCATGCTGTGCCCAAGGAGCCACCTGGGGGAGAGGCACTGGGGCTTCAGAGCTGCTATACCTCATGTCACCCCACAACCAGGGCACAGTGAACCATGGGGACTCTAGAACAGGACCACTGGTGCAAACCCTGGGGCCACCCAGCTCCTGGACATGCCAAAGTCAATCCAGGATGGTCCCAGCCACGTCACTGTCCTGCCTTTGTGTCTCTGCAGTGCATCCACATCCCAATATGACTACGAGATCAGCGGCCCCCTGGGACGGGAGAACTACAAGGAGATGTACCTGTTTATCTACAGGTAATGGGGTGGCAGTGCTGCTGCCTGTGCCATGGCACTGCAGGGCCACCAGCACCATGGAGGAGACAAAGGGGCTGTGCCAAGTCCCAGGGTCACCATCCTTTTGTTGCCACAGGACAGACGTTGTGTCTGTGGTGGACACCTACCAATATGAGGACCCCCAGGATGTCTTCAGCCGGGAGCCATTCATCCTGAGGGTCTCAGCACCCAGCACCAGTAAGTGGGGGAACAAGTGGCCGTGGGTTGTGGCATGGGGTGGCCGTGGGGCTGACATCCCTCTCCCCTGGCAGAAGTGAAGGAGTTTGTGCTGGTGCCCCTGCACTCGGCCCCACATGATGCTGTCGCTGAGATTGATGCGCTCTATGACGTCTACCTGGCCATCATCGACAAGTGGGGGACTGATGTGAGTGTCACCAGCACTGGGGGGGACACAGAGGTTGGGCACTGAGCCCCAGGGTCTGTTTGACCCACACTGGGACCCTGCTTCGAGGCGAGCACAGCTGGTGCAGGAGCAGTGGGGTGAGAACCCTGTTCCTGCCCTGTGACAGGGTGGTCCCATGGGAGGGCTGGTGGCAGGAGCAGCCCACCACCCACATCTCCCATCTCCCCTGCAGAACATGATGTTCCTGGGGGACTTCAATGCCGACTGCTCCTACGTCCAGCCCAGTGACTGGCCGTCCATCCGCCTGCGCTCCAGCGACATCTTCAAGTGGCTGATCCCCGACAGCGCCGACACCACCGTGGGCAAGTCAGACTGCGCCTATGACAGGTCAGCACTGCCACCACTGCCCCCTTCCCTGGCACCCCGGCGGCCCCTGCCTGCCCTGCGCTGCCAGCAGGGGCAGGAGTGGCACCCACCACCCGCCCACATCTCCCCTGCAGGATCGTGGTGTGTGGCAACAAGCTGAAGAGAGGCATCCTGTCCAACTCAGCTGGTATCTACAATTTCCAGCGTGCTTTCCAGCTGGACCAGGAGGAGGTGAGCCAGGATCACACATCTGGGGCTCTAGCAGGCACCAAAGCTGAGCTGGCCCACCCAGGCTGCAGAGCTGTCCATGTCTCTTTGAGGGGCTCAAGGTGACAAGGGACCCAAAGGTGGAAAGAGGACATGGGATTTGGGGTCACTGCCTGTCCCCATTGGGAAGAGATGTACAGGGTGGGCAGAGTTTTGTATTGTCTTCTGTGGGCAGGACTCAAGCCAAAGCCAACCTTCAACAACCCATCATTGGCACAGAGCCCCCAGATGAGACATGGGGGCTTGGAGGGCAGGGGGCACCCTGCCAGTGCCCACCCAAGACACACCTGGGCACCCTTCCATGAGAGCCTTGTGTGTCGAGTGTCTTGGGGCTGGGGACAGTGTGCCCCCTCCAACAAGCAGAAGGTTCTAGCAGGGCAAGGGACTGCCCTGTGAGCCCCAGCAGCAGAGCGAGGGGTGAGTGGCTCACTGAACATCTCCCACCTCTTGCCTTCTTCCAGGCCCTGGCAGTCAGTGACCACTACCCAGTCGAGGTGAAGCTGGCAGCCTGAGCTCCTCCTGCAGCCACAGACCAGGATCCAGCTCCAGCTCCCACCAGCAGTCCCCATGAAGGTGTTCCACTCAGCCCCATCCACAAGCCATGTGCCTGGGCTGCCCCAGATCCAGTCTGGAGAAGGATGGCAGCTGGCTGTGCCCACACCCCCAGCCCACCATGAACCAGAGCCTGGAGACAGGCCACCAGCCAGGACACTGTGACCACAGACAAGCCATGGAACAAAGCATCCATCTCCTACCTCATTGAAGATTTATTGACAAACCTCATTTCACGATTAACTGTTGGACAGGAGGGAGGACATCCAAGGACCATCAGGCTCAGACCACAGCGTGTTGAGACCCTGTCCCTGTCCATTCCTCGGGGGGCTGGGGGGGCTCTCCCTGCCCTTGGGGAAGGCAGCAGTGGTGTCAGGCACTCTACGGGCACAAAGGGAAGGGGCAGCTGGGTGGCCGTGGGAGCAGGTGGCACGTCACCAACTGCTGGCACTGCAGGTGGCTTCGCTGTGAGACCAACAGCTACTGCAGCATTTCAGAGGGTGACTCGACCTCCCAGGGACCAGCTGGATCCTCAGCTCTTCCTCTTCTTCAGCATCTCCATGTACATGCGAAGGGACTTCTGGATGGACTCCTTTGAGACGAAGCTGACGAAGTTCTTGATGTCTTCCTCCCGGTGAGCTACCAGGCGGTCCAACACCGCCTTCCTCATCATGGTCTTGGTGATCTGGCGGGCATGGTCTGCAGACAGGACAGCAAGGATGAGGAACACGCCCTGTTCTCACCCCTGACCAGCTCTCAATGCCACCAAATGCAGGTCTAATGGGATAGTTCACACAGCAAAGTGCTCTTGAAAGCAGCAGGGAAAGGGGTAAGAAAAACCCATCAGCTGGGAGCTGAACTGGATAAATTCTCATACAATAAATTATGGTTGTACTGCTCAGTGGGGAAATGACTGATCTACTGGCAAAGACAACAAAAAGTTGTGTACTTCATTCTTTCTGTACCCTCCAGAGCCCAATATCCACCTCTAATACATACCAGCAACCAAACAACATTCCTTATTTGAAACTGCTGTGGCTCTAAGCTGAACCAATTCCTTCAATCCCTGCAAGACAGTCTGCTCCTGCCAACTATGCTGTACAAAAGCCAGCAACACTTCCCTCAAGCTCATCCCTGGGCCTGTGCCATTCCACATCATTCCCCTGGAGCAGCAGGGGCTGGTGGAGCTGCCTGAGGCCTTGAGCACATATCTGCTCACACCCTCACAGAGCTAGGTGCAGTGATGTGGCAGCACATCTGCTGCACAGATGTTTTATTCACACACTTTGTGACAATGAAATGAGGACTGACCCTCTCCATCCACACACTGGGAACCCTGGATTGCTCCAGCACCTGGGTGCTGAAGCCACCTCCACCCAGACACAGCTCTGATTTAGGGAAAGGATCTGCATGGGACTCTTGGAAGTCAGGAAAGGGCACAGCTGAGATATGCTCCCCAGTTTGGGGGGTGAGGTGTCACTCCAACACCAGGACAGCAGGGAGGAGAGGTGGCATGGGCAGACCTGTGGAGAGCTCTCTCCCAGCCCAGGAGCCTTGTGCTGCAGTCACGGAGCAGCCCAAACACACGGTGCCTGTGCTGTCTGTCCTCATCCACACCCCCATCACTGCCATCCAGAGTGCCAAGAGTTGATTCAGACCATGAAAGCAGCCTGGCAGCCACCCAGGAGCTCTCAGCCAGCCTGTTCACTCAGCTCCACGGCAGCTTTCCTGGGCTAACACCTCCACTGACAGACACACATTCGGTTTGTCTGTGGAGCTCAGACACCTCCAGACTGACTCAGCAGGGCTGGCAGGATGAGCTGAGCTGGAGCCACGTGCCCTGAACCTTAGCACAGTGTCACTCTCCTTTAGCCCAAGGCTGCTGGGACTGCTGGGCTGAGCTTTCCTACCTCCCAGCCATCCAAACCTCCCCTTTCAATGGAAACTGTCACACAGCTCCAGTCACCAGCACCTCCCACTCAGACCAGGCCCCCCCTCTTCTGCCAGAAGTTTACCAGGAAGGGCCAGCCACTGTGCCATGACAGCTGTAGCCTTCTCCAGGAGCTTCTCCTCTGGCACCAGCTCGTCCACGAGGCCCAGCTTGTGGGCCTCAGGTGCAGGGTGGAGGGAGCCCAGCTGGAGGGAGCGCTCAGCAATTCGGTGTCCCACAACATTCACAAACGTGTCCTTAAACCTGCAAGAGACGGGAGGGAAAGCCATGCTCAGGGGCAGCTCACCCCTGCTGTCAGCTGCTCTCATCAAGAGCTGACAGCACTCTGGTCCCACTCCTCAGGCTCAGTGCTCTGAACAGCAGCTGTGGGCTCAGTCACGATGTGAAAATGGTGTGAGAAGAGCCATTTTTGGTAGTACCCCAAGAGAGTTGTTTCCTCTGTAAAAAAGCTGCTCTTTGTACTCTCAGTGCCTGTGGGTACCCACTTGCTGTGACTGAAAGCTCCTTCCCAACAGTACATTTATTCATTCCTAGGGCAAACAAGGGCCTGGGTGTCAGTATTTAGTGTCCCTGTGCTTTCAGACATCTCCACATGATGGGGTTTTGCAGGTACACTGTGAGTATCCAGAGAAAAACCTATTCCAGACTGAGCCTGTCCCATGAGATCTCCCAGCACTAGTTCTGGAGTTAATTTCAGGGCCAGAACTGAGGTCCTTGGTGCAGGATGTGAGCACATTCTGCAGCCTGAAAGCTTTCCAGATACCTGCAGGACAGGGCAGAAATGAGGTGTCATCTCCTGCAGCTGCAAATACCTGACCCCTGACACACAAACCACACTGCTGTGACCAGCTGAACTAATTAACCCCTTGAAGATTAATTCTTTCTAGAGATCTACACATGATATTATAATAGGGAGGCACTGGCCTACCAGAAGGGAGCCACAATGCCCAGCTGGGCTTCGTTCAGGCCAATGCTGAATTTGGGGTTCTCTGCCATGATCCTGTAGTCACACGACAGGGCAATAAGGCAGCCCCCGGCCGGGCTGGACCCCTGGCAGAGAGAAGGACAGAGTGAGTCCAGGACATGGTTACAAACACCCCCCAGCCTTGCTGATCACTCCAGAGCACAGAAGACACCAGGAACACAGAGCAGATGTCCCCCAGATTGCTCACCACCTGATTCCAAACAGTCCTAAAGAAGATTTCTGATGCTTATCAGGGTTTTATAGAACCACAGGAGGGTTTGGGTTGGAAGGCACCTTAAAGCCCAATTCATTCCCAGCCCCCTGCTACAGGCAGGGACACTTTCCACTAGATCAGGTTGCTCAGAACTCCATCCAGCCTGGCCTTGGACACTTTCAGGGATGGAGCAGCCACAGCTTCTCTGGGCAACATGTTCTAGGGCCTCACCCCCCTCATAAGGAAGATTTCCCTTCCATTTGTGACCATCTTTTCCATGGCTCAGTGCTGCTCAGCCCCGCACAGGATGCCTGAGAGAAAACCCAAGTGCCTTCAGTGGGGGGCTGTGGACAGACACCACTGTGAGCTGCCAGGGCAGCACCGCCCTGGAAAATGAAAACAAGACACCAAAAAATGTAACGACCCATCCATGGACACAGAGACTCCAGCAGCACTTCCCTGCTGGCCAAGAACCCCAGCTGGAGGAGCAGAACCTGCTGGAAATGCTGAAGTGTAACCCAGCAGTGCCTGCAGCTTACACAGAGCCTGCAGCATCCCACGCTCCCATGCCTTCCCACAGAACCGACAGACACGAGTTTTGCCTGAACACCCCAACAGACACATCCCTGCATGAATTTCAGCCTGGTTTTTCAGCTGTCCCTGCCCACACAGCCCACAGCAGGTGACAATGCCACCCTGAGGAGGAGGGCCCAAAGGACGTACGTTGACTGCAGCCACTGTGACCATGTTGGAGCCGTAGAGCCGGAGCCACATCTCCTGCACGGCTCTCCAGAACTCGGTGTAGTGCTCTGTGCTCTTCCCACACATCTCCGTGATGTCCAGGCCAGAGGAGAATATTTTGGGAACAGCCTGGAATTGGGAAAAGACAGAGGTCACTGAGAGTCCCAGGGAAGGAAGGATCCTTTAGCTCTTGGCCTGGCAGTTGGAGGAAGGCAAAGTGATGAATATGTGCTATAAATCAGGGTCTTTTGGGTTCTGAAAATATCCCCCCAGTGCTCCCACTGCCTGGATTATCCCATTACCCTGGCATGCAGTGCTGGGCCTCTCTTGCAACACAAGCAGGACGGGGTCAGGGTCCCTGTGTGAGTACATCAGCCACACAGCACAAAACCTGTCCTGTCCCATTGCCAGCACCACCTTGTCCCCACTCTACACTCCCAGCAGCGCCCTGTGGGTGAGCCAGGAGGTATCACAGGATGTGTCAGGCGGCAGATAAGCAGATTTGATTTTCATGACAAAGCACAACACCTCTGCTAGAAAGGGGCACAGAAGAAAGATCATGGCCCTTCCAAGAGTGCCCTCCCCTCCTCCCTAGCCAGCGACCCAAACAGGAGCAAACCCTCACAGAGGTGATGATCACACCCCGGCAGGCCCGGTTGTTCTCCAGCTTCTCCAGGCCTATGGAAAACTCTGTGAGGAACTCCAGGCTGAGGCTGTTGACTGGGGGACTCTTGAACTTCATCATGGCAACACCTGTGCAGGGTAAGCACAGCAACGTCAGACATCTCCCCACAGCAGTTCACACTGCCCTGCTTCCCTCACCAAACTGTCTTCCCACTCCCACTCAACAGCACTCCTGGCTGTTTAACAGTTTCCAGAGCAGCAGAGCCAAGAGCAAGGTCCTGTCTTTGCCCAGACCCACCCACAGCCAGGGTCACTCAGCGGGTGGTGGACTGGAGCACAGGCCAGGCCCTGTGTGGTGGCCCCCTGTGTGTCCCAAAGCCCAGCCACCTTCTGGGTCACAGTGCCCAGCAGTTCCCTTCTCTCTGGGCTCGGTGGGGAAGGTCGAGCCCGCAGCCTCTGTCAGCAAACAGCCTGTGTGCAGGGGGTCACACACCTGCTGTGAGCCTGTCAGCACCACGGGAAGGGCTCTGCACCCTTGTTCCTGCCCACACTGCACTACCCTTCCCAAAGGGCTCTCCCCGAGTGCTTATCCTGGGTGCTGCAGCTGTGCCCAGCTGGGAACAGCACGAGGACACACCAGGCACCTGAAAGCAGGACCTGGGAAGCCACAGGAAGAGGCCTGGGTGCCTTTGTTCAGTGCAGGGACATGGGCACGTGACAGCTGTTCCTGGTAGCCAGGTCACAGCAATTCCCAACAGCTCTTCCCTGATGGAGCCCTGCCACGTTACCAGGTGCCCAAACCAGGGACCCCCAGAGAGGGGACAATGCACAGGCAGGGACAATGACAGCCAGGATTTGTCTGTAGCACCAACCAGTGCCCAAAACTGGTGAGACTCCCAAGCCCAAACACTTCTCCCTGAGCCTCCAAAGCAGCTGCAGCTCCAACGCCTGGGGCTTTGGTGACTTTCCATGCCCAGAGCCACACACACAGGGGACAGGGGCAGAGGGGACCCTGCCTGTGCCCCACAGTGCCCGTGGGTTGAGGGTGACACCGCAGAGGTGCCACCGCCGTACCTGAGCTCTCGTCCAGCTCCACCTGGATCCTGTTGTTGCTGAAGGGACGGCACGGGGCCAGCGGGAGGCCTGGGGGCTGCGGGGGGCTGGGGGCCGGCCGGGGGGCCCTGTCCCACGCTGGGAGGCGGCAGCACAGGGGCAGCACACCTGCGGGACACAGACAGGTGAGGACGGGAAGAGCACAGCCCCCACAGGCGTGGGGTGCGCTCCCCAAAACCGCTGTGCGCGGACACGGCGGGACACGGGGACACCCCGACCCGCTCAGGGAGGAAACAGGGACACCCCAACCCGCGGCAGGGGGACACGTGGAACACGCTGACGGTAAGGGACGGGCACAGAGAGGCAGCGGGGCTCGGGGACACGCCGAGCCCGGCGCAGGGAGCGGTCGGGGCAGGGTCCGGGCACACCTGAGCCGCCGATGCGGCGGGCGAGGGTCGCGGCCGCCATCTTGTGCCGGGCTCAAGGGTACGGGGCGGGGCCCAGGGGAGGGCGGGGCCCCGCTGCTCCGCGTTTAGGCCACGCCCACTCCCAGCGCTCCGCCCACCTGGGCACTGCTGCGCGCACGTGCTGCCCCCTGGTGGCGGCCCTGCCGCACCGCCCTCCACTGCCCGCTCCGTGCGACCTGTCTGTCTGTCTGTCTGTCCTGTCCGTCTGTCTGTCCTGCCTGCACTGCCGGCACTGCCCGCTCCGTGCGACCTGTCCTGTCTGTCTGTCTGTCCTGTCCGCACTGCCGGCACTGCCGGCTCCGTGCGACCTGTCCTGTCTGTTGTCTGTCCTGTCCGTCTGTCCTGCCCTGTCTGTCCTGCCGGCACTGCCCGCTCCGTGCGACCTGTCTGTCTGTCCTGTCTGTCTGTCCTGCCGGCACTGACTGCTCCGTGCGACCTGTCCTGTCTGTCTGTCCATCCTGTCCTGTTTGTCCCGTCCTGTCTGTCCTGTTCTGTCTGTCCTGCCGGCACTGCCTGCTCCGTGCGACCTGTCCTGTCTGTCTGTCTGTCCGTCCTGTCCTGTTTGTCCTGTCCTGTCTGTCCTGTTCTGTCTGTCCTGCCGGCACTGTCGGCTCCGTGCGACCTGTCCTGTCTGTCTGTCTGTCCTGTCTGCACTGCCGGCACTGCCGGCTCCGTGCGACCTGTCCTGTCTGTTGTCTGTCCTGTCCGTCTGTCCTGCCCTGTCTGTCCTGCCGGCACTGCCCGCTCCGTGCGACCTGTCCTGTCTGCTCTGCCCTGTCCTGCCCTGCCCTGGCTGTCCTGACCTGCCCTCCCCTGTCCTGTCCTTCCCTGTCTGACCGCTCCATCCGACCTGCCCTGTCCTGCCCTGTTCTGTTCTGTCCTGACCGTCTCCCCTGTCCTGTCCTTCCCTGTCTGACCGCTCCATCCGACCTGCCCTGTCCTGTCCTGTTCTGTCCTGACCGTCTCCCCTGTCCTGTCCTGTCCTGCCGGCACTGACCACTCCGTCCCACCTGCCCCGCATCCATCCGTGTTCCCGGGATCCCCCCACCCCTTTCCCACCTCCCAGCCGAATGGCCCCGGCCCGGCCCCGCCGCGGGACGCGGAGCCCGGGGGCTCGGGGCCAGCCGCCCCCGCAGAGCCTGGCCCGGGGCCTCGGCGCTGGGAGCCCCGGGGCTGCGCCGTGCCAGCGGCGGCTGCGGATCCCATCAGCGGTGGAGGCCGCCCGGGGGGACAGCACGGGGGCAGGGCCGGCCTTGCCGTGCGGGCAGAAAGCGTCGGGCAGCGGGATGGCGGGCATGGCGCTGTCCCTCTGCCTGGTCCTCGCAGCCGCCCTGCAGGGCGGCCTGACCCGGGCATCGGGGCCCCCGGCCCGCCCCGGGCCGCTGCTCCTGCGGCTGCGGCGCCTGGAGGAGCAGGTGGGTGCCCGGGCAGGGAGGGGGTGCTGCCCAGCCTGTGCCAGGGACACCCGGCATTTTGGGTGGGGACTCGGCACGGGTGGGTTCTCCCCACTCCATCCCACTCCCTTGCAGTTTCTCCGGCTCCAGGAGGTGACACTGAACCATCTCCAGAGCATCGCCAGCAACTACAACATCTCCTACAACATCGACGGGCGTTTCCAGGCGCTGGCGGAGCAGGCGGAGGCGGCCGACGCTGCCCGGGCCGCCCTGGCTGCGGAGCTGGCCCGCCTGGCCGCTGCCGGCCGGCGGCTGCGGCGCAGGCTGAAGCGGCTGGAGGGGACGGTGGGTGCCCTGAGCCCACAGCCCCTGCTCACCCACCCTTCGGCCGCACCGGCGGAGGCTGGCACCGCAGCGCCCGGTGTGGCAGACGCCGCCCGCAGCCGGGGCAGGCAGCTGGAGCGGCAGAAGGGTGCCCGCAGCACCCCCGGGCCCCGGCAGCACGAAGGGCTCTGGCTGCCGGCTGCTGCCGGGCCTGGCGGGGCACCCGGGGGGGATGAGGAGAGCCCTCGGGATGCGGCACCAGCACCCCAGGTCGCGGCAGCGGCGCTGCCCACCGTAACCACGGCTCGCCAGGAGCAGCCCCCGGCCCCCCGGCAGCCGGGAGAGGCCAGGCACGGCCCCCCCGTGCCCCAATCCCCCGCCTGTCGCACCGGTGCCGTGCTGCTCTTCCCCAACGCCTCCGGCGAGCACGGGGCCGTCCTGGCGCTGGGGCCGCAGCGCGGGCTGCGGGCGGTGTCACTCTGTGCCTGGCTGGCCACCCCCGCCCCTCGCCTCGGCGCTCTCCTCTCCTACGCCCCCGAGGGCGGGCGCAGCGAGCTGGCCGTGCTCGGCCGCGGCCGGGATCGGCCTGGCTCGGCACGCTTCACCCTGGGGCACGGGCAGTTTCGGGAGCTGCCGGTGGCGCCGCTCCTGGACGGCAAATGGCACCACCTGTGCCTCACCTGGTGCTCCGGCCAGGGCCGGTACCGCTTCTACGTGGACAGGAGGCTGCTGGCTGCCGGCTCCGGCTTCCAGCAGGGCTATGGAATCCCCGCTGCTGGCTCGCTGGTGCTGGGCCGGGGGCAGGACGGCCCCAACACGGACCTGAGCGCTGGAGAAGATTTTGTGGGTCACCTGGCTGGCTTCGCTCTCTGGAGACGGGCTCTCCTGCCCGGGGAGGTGGCCAGAATGGCGAGCGGGCGGGGGCTGCCCCGAGGCCCCCTCCTCACGCTGGCCGGTGCCTCCTTGCGGGGCGGGGTGCGGAGCGTGGCGTGTCCCTGCCTCCAGCGCTGCCTCGGACGGGGCTGACAGCGGTCACGGCTGGCTCACGGAGCCGCTCCCGGCCCGAGCTGGATGCTCCCGGGGTGATGGCACACCCAGCACGGAGGGCGTCTCGGGAGCGGCACCACCGAGGGGGAAAGGGGTCTTGGCAGCCAGAGGTGGGACCAAAGCCAGAGGTCGCCTGCTCCTAGAGGATGTACAGCCCTGGTTCCTATTAAAATGCTCCCAGCGTTGGAGAAACCCAGTTTATCTCGGTCCTGCTCATTCACTGCAGTGCTCACAGCCGGCCAGGGGCCGCTCAGCGCGGGCAGCGGGAGTGGGTGGCACTGCTCGTTCCCTGCGCAGAGTCAGAGCAGGGGAAGCGGGGCACGGGACAGCCCGTGGCCGGGGTGAGCCGGAGCCGGTGCCGAGCGCTGCCCCTGCCCGCGGGGCCCCTCGGCGGGGCAGGGCTTTGGCCCGAGCTGCGCTGCTCCGTCAGGCGAAGCACACTCTCTCCCGAACGTCTGCTCTGCGGAGTTCTGTGCCGGGAGAGCTGGAGCAGCGTCGGCTCCGGCCGTTCCCGGAGCCCCGCGTTCCCGGGGGCGGTGGGGCCGTGCTGCCGGCTGGGGCAGAGCCTCGCAACCTCTCGGGCCGCCGCCACCGGGGTTCTGCTCATTCCATTCCGTTCCGTTCCGCTCCGGGAAGCGGTGCCCCCGCCGGAACTACAACTCCCATGGAGCCCCGGGGCGCCGCGGCCGCCCCGGCGGGCACGTGAGGCGGCGCGGCGGTCACATGAGCGCGCGGCGGGGCAGGCCCGGCGCAGCCGCCGCCGCCGCCCCGCATGGCCAACGTCGCCAAGAAGGTGTCCTGGTCCGGCCGCGACCGCGACGACGACGACGAGGACGGGCGTGCGGGCGAAACCACCCCGCTGCTGAACGGTACCGGCCCGGGTGCGGCGGGCAGCGGCCGGCAGGTGGGTCCCGCCCCGGGAGCGGGGGCTCCGCGGGGGAGGGAGCACGGAGCGGGCCGGGGCCGGGGCTCCGCTCCCTCTCTCCCCGGTCGTGTTTAACCGCGCTCGCTGCCCGGGGCTGGGCGGGGGCGGCCGGGGTCGCTCGGGGCTGGGAAAGCAGAGCCTGCCGGGGCGCGGGGCAGCCACGGCCGGGGGCAGCCACGGCCGGGCACTCGTGAGGGAAAATCTGAGCTGGGGCTGAGTCAGCGCCCAGCCGGCTCCAGCCCCGCTCCGCTCCTGCAGCGGGACTTGCGCTCAGCAGGGCCGGGTTCCCGCCCGCTGGGGCTGCGCTCCTCGTTCGGGGAATCACGGCGTGCCTTGGGGTAGAAAAGGCCTCAGAGCTCATCCTGTTCTACCCCGGCCGTGGCAGGGACTCCTCCATCACCCCAGGCTGCTCCAAGCCCTGTCCAGCCTGGCTTTGGACACTTGCAGGGCTAGCACAGCCACAGCTGTGCCACAGCCTGCCCACCCTCGTGTCCTACTGACATCTCATCTAGTCCCCTTCTGTTTAGTTTGAAGCCATTCCCCCTGTTCTGTCTGCGTCTGTACATGTAAAACTAATCTGTGCTAAATGAAATTCTGCTAAAAATGTCTTTCTGTGAGAGCCTGTTGCCTGAGGTGCTGCTGATCACCAGCTGGGGCTCAGACAGGAGAGCCTCTAACACTGCAGGGGTGCAGGGTGTCCTGTGGGATGGATGGAGCTCCAAGGTGGGCCATGGCACAGAGGGAGGCCAGTTCCCTCTGGCAAGTTAATTTGGCTGATTAAGTGAGGAGAACTTCTGTCCAGTGTGCCTCCAGGCCGCCTGCCTGGTGGTCTCTCCCCCTCATGCAGCTCAGGGAAGAAAGTGAGGCACTCAGCACCTGTCCAGGGTGAAGCTGAGGTGTGGGGGGCAGTCAGGCTGGGACCGTGGAGCACTTTTGTGCCAGCACCAGGTGGGACAGGCATTGCTTCCAGGTGGCATCTGGGATTTCCTGTGGAGGGTTTTCTGGGAGACCTGAGCTTAGCCAGGGAGGAGCAGTGCCAGATTCTGGCAGCTGTTAGCAGGGATGCCTGGCCCAGCACGATTCTGTGCTGCCCTGCTCCTGGGCAAGTCAGAACAGCAGGCTAATTAGAGGGAAATGCAGGGCTCGTTAGGCTGGAAGAGCCTTGTGTGGTGCTCTGGGAGCAGGGAATGGAAGCTGTGCCATGGCAGCTGCTCTGGGGTGAAAATAAAAGTAATCCTGCTGGGCAGTGCCACAGGACCCTGTATATTTACAGCACAAAGGGAGTTCTGGGGGTTTTGAAGGGTGTTAGGGAAGGGATTAACCAGATCTCATGGCTGGGGGTCATTAGGAAAGGCTTTTCCTGGCGGTTTGGAAGAAGTGCCTGAGGCCTGCTGCAGCAGGGGCAGTTGGAGGTGGGCACCCAGCCCCACCAATGTGATTTGTTGTCACTGTGTCCCTGCACAGTGCAGGCAGCTCAGCTCCAGCTGGTGCCATGGCTCTGCGTGGCATTTCCCTTGGCAAGGAGCAGAGGGGTACCTTGCTGGGGCTGCAGAGCACACGTGCCCCTGGCAGTGGCAGCTGGGCTGTCTCTGTAGGGCTGGGGCTGTATTTTGGGGTCGGGCAGCTGCCTCTCCCTTTGCCCCAGATGATTTTCAGTTGTGTGGATTGAAGCAGGAAAGCAGGACAGCTTTGGGAGAGAGATAAAGAGAGGCTGGAGCTGCTTAGCTCAGGGGGAGATTTAAACCTGGGCTGTGGTAATACAGTAAAAATGTCCCCTAACATCACCCGTTCCCTTTGTCACGTGCTTGTTAAATGGAAATGAAAGTGATCTTAAGGTGACCAGAGGAAACAGGGGTCTGCAGCTCCCCAGCTGAGAGGGACTGAGATGAGTTCTGGTGGGCAGGGGGTGAGGAGAGGCTGGATAAACACACCTGGGGCTGTGGGAGGCCTGTCCCTGAGGTCTGCTCTGCTCTGGGGCCAGCTGAGCCTTCATCCTCTCACCAGGGCTTTCTGGTGCCTGCAGCACATCAAGGAGTGAAGGCAGCCTGTGTCTCTGAGCATCATGCCTGCTGGGGGCTGTCTCTCTCCTGAGCCACGTGTGTTGCTTCTCAGGCTGGGAAGTGGGTGGAAAATTTTAGTGAGAGCAGCCAATTTCCATCATGAACCATTTTTTGTGGAAGAACGTTTCTCCTTCACTACCATCAAAGATATTTGTGCTGAAGTGCCTTGACCTTGGGATTAGTTTAATGCTCCTGCTTCAAAGGGTGCCTGCAGCAAGGGGTCACCACCATGAAGACAAGGCTGATGTTGGGCAGCTTGTCCTTCTTAGCCCCTGTGTGTTTATTGTGCATCTCTGGACGTTGCTGGTCTCATTTTCTTTAATCTCAAGTAACAAGGTGCACAAAAGTGGCCAGGCTGCAATCAAGAAATCTTGGTGGGAGGAGGCAGAAAAAGGGAAGTACGAGCGCTGGGTGAGCCCTGATTCCTGGCAGATGGGCTGCAGATTGCACACCCCAGGTTACTGTCAGAGGCTGCTTGTCCCTGCCCTGGAGAGCCACTGCCCTGAGTGGTGGCAGGAGCCTCCCCCAGCACAGGAACTTCAGGAAGTTTTCTGCAGCTTGCTCAAGCCATCGGGGACTGGCAGTGCCTCATCCTTGTGCTGCTCCTGTGCCAAGGGAAAGGCCAGGGCAATGCCAGCATTTCCCATGCTCGTGGAGGTGAGGGTCAAGCAGCAGCTGTGCCCTGGCAGTGGCAGCAGGAGCCTGGAAGCAAAAGCCAAGTGGTGACACCTTGGGGAGAGTCCTGGTGCTTTCTCCTCTGTTGTGAGCTGGAGGTGAGGAGCCCTCTATCCTGCTGTGAGGCGTTTTGGGGATGATGCTGGGTGGGTTTGGAGCCTGCCTCAGCTGTGGCTGTGTGTGCAGGAGGGGGTTTCAAAAGCCCTGCAGCTCATCTGCCCCGTTCGCTGCTGGAGCCTGTGACCGGGTTCTCGTGCTGGTGACACACTGGTGACACAGCCTGGAGTCTTCCACCCAGGCTGGTGCCAGGGGCAGAGTGTTCTGCAGCCAAGAGGGCCCTGGGAGCTGGAAATCCTCCTCCTTCCCTCCCACAGCTTCTGTGGGCTCCTTCTGTGGTCTGTGCTGGGCTTTAGCTCATCGAGAACAGAAAGTCACGTGCTGCCAGTTCGTCACTGAGCACAGGATGGGGACAAGGGACAGTGTCTAGGGGGCTCTCCTCATGCTGGGTCATGTCCTGCAGGGAGGAGCCCGGCTCATCCCTGTGGAGCAAAGGCAGACACTCCCTGCTGATGGTTCTCCATCAGTGTTTGGGGGGCACAGCTTGGTTGCTGTGCACACAGCCTGGGCTGGATGGTGGGGCTCTCACAGCCTGGGCATGACTGGAAGATGGTGGTTGAGATCTTCTGCTGGATTTTTTTCATGTTGAGGTTGCTCCCCAATTTGCTCTTGCTGGTCTCAGAGTGGGTGCCAGCATAACAAAGGGGAAAGAGACCTCAGGATTCCTAGAGCTAGGAGCTTCAGTCCAGCCCCTGCTCAGAGCAGATCCCTGAGGGACACATCCACAGAGCTTTGGGTCACCACTCTGCACCCTATTTGGTCCCAAGTTCAGTGTCACCAGCCACAGGGTGAACGTTTGGCTCTGATACCTAAGCAGTTTACCCACTGCTCCTTGTCCCATCAATGCAAAGCTTCAAGGGAAGTCTGGCTTTGTCCTGTCTGTAGCCCCTTGTTGGGTGTCTGGAGATGGCATGAAGAACTCCCTGAGAAGCACCAGCTTCTCTTGTATATCTTGCCATGTGCTCCAGCCCCTAACTCTCTTGCTGAGTTTGCTTTCTGTGCCTTTTCTGTCCCAGGAAGCCCAAACTGGATGCCAGGTCCTGGGTGTGCTATTGCAGGTGCCAGGTGGAGCTGTGGGATCCCTTCCCCAGATCTTCTGGCAGTGGTCTGGCACCACCCAGGAGGGGTTGACCACCTTCCCTCCAGGTCTGCAATGACACCTCTTCACTCACCCACCAGGTCACTGCAAGACTTTTTCAGCCGAGCTACTTTCTGACCATTGGGACTCCTCCATCCAGGTGCAGGGCTTTGTATTTGCCTCTGTTGCATCTGGGGGCTTCCCTGCAGCCTGGTGTGAGGTCCCTTGGAGGGGCAGCCAACGTTCCTGCCCACTAACACTGGTGAGAACTTACTTTGATTCAGACCAAGGCTCCAGATATCTCTTTGCAGAGCTCAGGATGAAATTAACTTTACCACCCCAATGGGCTGAGGGCTCATGTGCCACTGGCAGAGTGAGGCTCAGCGTGTCCCAGAGCCTCTCCTGGGGCAGGAGAGCTGTTAACCCATCTGTGCCCTCTGGGTTTTGGCAGCAGTGCATGTTTTTATGTGGGGATAATCACAGCACAGTCACACCAACATCACACGTACCCAGGATCAGCAGCTGCCTTGGCTGAGTCTGAAACATCCCAAGGAGGGCTTGGGATGAGTCTTTGAGCTCAGTGAGTCTTTGAGCTGTGCACAAATAACCTTTTCTCTTGGCTCCAGGCTGCCTGAATCTCTTTTTTTCTCTTATCCTTCTTGGGTGCTGCTGGAAGTAGCTCTTTCCTGTCCTCCTGGCATGTGATCCCTGTGGTGGTGAGACAGGAGCCAGGCCTCTGCTTGCAGATGCCACAGAGGTGCCAGGGCTCAAGGGGAGGATATTAAAATATGCTGCTTGTCTAAGGAAGTTCAGCTTCAGGCTCCACTGCACCTCCTTTCCCTCCATCTGTGCTTGTGTCCTGCTGGGGCTCAGTCAGTGGGGAATTGAGCTGCTGTGCCCTGGCTGCTTTCTCCACAGGAAAGGAGGGAACAGGGTGGGATGTCACAGGTTCAGCCACATTTGGTGTGTCTGCAGACCCCATAGCTAACAGAAGGAGAATTTTCCCTGCAGGGCTGCTCCTGCCTGAGGCCTTACACAAGGGGCATGGCATGAGTGACATTTTCCATCTCCTTGCCCTGATCTTGCCCTAGATGTGTGGCACCTAGCAGGAGCCTTAAATCCTTGTGCTTCCTCAGTCCAGGTGGGTGTGTGCTCCTTTGCAAGGTGTCATCTTTGTCCCTCCAGGTTTCAGGGTGAGGAATGTGTCCTTCCCCGTCCCCAGGATGGTGGGGGCCTGGCTGGGACCTCAGCCTGCCACCAGAGCAGCTGGGCACTGGCAGGCACTGGAACAGGCAGTTCCTGTATCCAGCTCGTGACCCTAAGTTCCCGTCCAGGGAGGTGACAGCTTTGTGTGTACCCAGCTCTTAGAAGTCCACTGTGGTCTGCTCTGACTGCTGGGAAAAGGCTGCACCTGGATCCTTTCCATTGGGAGTGTGGAGCCATCATGGACCAGAAGCAAAGCCCAGGGTGGTTTTGCCAAACCGGTGTCTGGAAGTGGCAGCATGGAGCACTGGGGGCTGGAGCTGCTGGGGGCTAAAAGGCACCAGAGAGGGTTTGAGAAGCTGGGACAGAACCCATCTGCAGGTCAGGGAGTGAAGGAGAATGTGGAGCAGAGAGAAAAATGGGAAAATAGGTCAGACTGCAGACACAAAGGGATATTCTTCCTCTGCAGTGACGTGCAGGGCTCCCAGCAGCTCTGGCCTGCACGTTCCAGACGGGATCGTGGGGATTAAAGCAGCCAGGGCCTCCATCTGGGACCTGCCAGCAGAGACAGACTGACCTGCCAGAGCTCTGCTGCTGCCCTCACCATCCCTCTCCTATCCTCCAGTTCTCTAACCTGGCAGCTGGGGAGGGGTGAGGCTCCAGAGGGAAGATCTTAGTGCTGAGGAATGGTGTTTGGGCTGTCCTTGGAGCAGTGCTCGGATCCTTGTGCATCCCTGTGGGGATGGAGGGGTGACAGCAGCCCGCCTGCTCCAGCTGGGTCCCCCTGTGGCACTGCTCAGCAACAGTCCAAGCCCCTGCTTGGAGACAGAGATGCCCCAAAAAGTCAAAAAACTCCCATGCTATGCAACTGCACTGCCAGTAAAAACCCCGAGTGCTCACCAGTGAAAGGAGAAGCTGCTCCCCAGAGGGAGATGCAAATGCTGCTTCCCAGCATCACACTGGGGCTGGCTCAGAGAGACACCAGAGTCCCCAAGGCTGTGCAGGAGCAGTGCACCCACTTCCTCCTGTGCCTCCTGGCTGGCAGCCAGCCTGGTGTCACTCTGGTCCCAGCTGCTCGGGGGGTGACAAACATGCTGACGTGGTGTGCTGCTCTCCTGGCGGGTGACCCCTGCCGTGGAGCAGATGGCAGAGCCAGACGTGCCCTCAGCTGCCCCTTGCTGCTGGCTGGGCCTGGCAGCCGAGGGCACGTCGTGGTGAGCTTGTGGCTGTGCAGGTGGCACATTGTGCAGGGGCTCTGTCCCTCCCCAGCCCCAGGGGAGTGTGGAACGTGCTGCTCAGCACAGGTTTGCCGGCACGGCGCTCCCTGCCAGGGGCTGGTGGTGGCCAGTCCCCGGTGAGCCGCTGCTGGCTGGCACCTCCCCAGTGAGCTGGCTCTGCCAGCTGACAGGTTGGAGCAGCTCACCCAAATCCTGGCAGGCTGCTGCTGCCTCTGGTTCCCTCCGGGGTGTCGGATGCCACCTCCTCGGTGTGTCCTCTGAGAGCAGGGTGCTGCATTTTGGGGGGCTCTGGCAGTGGCAGGTGGGCAGAGCTCAGCGAGGGAGGCAGAGCACGAGCATCTTGCACGCCTGCTCCATCCTCCTGAGAGATTTGAAGTGCAGGAGTTGACCTCATTTCCCCTTCTCTCCTCAGCTCACTCCTTCCTCCTTCCTGCGCATCGGGCAGCTGAGCAATGTGGACCTCAACGAGGACATCCATGAGCTGGTGAGCAGCACAGAGAGAGACCCACTGTTACTGGGACCCCTTCCCCTCTTCCAGTAACAGCTGCTGCTGTTCCCTCCTTCACATTCCTCTTGTTCCACGAGAACTCCAGCACTTCTTCCTGGGCTGGGTGACCTCCGTGGCGTGGGCAGCTGCTGCTGCCCCAGGGGCCCCTCTGGCATCCTCAGTAAATGCCCTAATTCGGAGCTGGGAACAGCTTGCACGGTCAAAGGCGTTTGGGAAACAGAATTTGGTTTCTGCCCAAAAGCGTGGGTTTGCTTGAAATAGCTCCTTGCTTTTGGCCTAAGGAATTTCCTGCCAAGGTGAAAGGTTGCCCTCCACTGGGGCATGGAGTTGCTTGTGTTCAGTGCCAGGTCAGTGTGGCAGTGGTGCTTGGTGAGGGTGCACCCCTGACAGCTGGTCCAGCTGCCTTAAATCCCACACATCCTCCAAGTGGTGGAAAATCATCCCAGATCCCTGCCTGCCAGGCAGCTTGCACCTGCAGTCCTCTGTGCATGTCCTGAGCGTCAAAAGGAGTTAAACCAACACGTGGATGGGAGGGCTGGACTCTGACCTGACCATCCTAAGCTGTGCATCACATCCCACAGGAGACAGAGGTCCCTCGGCAGCGTCCCAACGAGATCCCCCACAACGAGAAGCTGCTGTCACTCAAGTACGAGGTAGGTGCCCATCTGCCCCATCTTGTGTCTGCCCTCTGGGGTGCAGCAGGTGAGGTGTGAGGGAGCAGGGCTCACAGCTGACCCATGAGGGTGGTTTCATTGCTGAAGGAGCACATGGAGGAAGGAAAATGATAACAAGAGCAGGGTGAGGGGCTGAAGACAGTTCTCCCCAGCATGGGGGTAACTTCTCTAACAACATCTCCCTTTCCCAAACTAGAGCTTGGACTATGACAACAGTGAAAACCAGCTTTTCCTGGAGGAGGAGAGGAGGATAAACCATGCGGTGAGTCTTGCTGGGCTGCCCACAGATCATCTCAGCTGGGGTGGACAGGGGAAGCTGTTCCCCCTGCCCAGCTGCTGGGGATTTCTCTGTGCCAGAGGAGGTTGTGCTTAAAGCCTTGGTTGAGCTGGGATGGGTTTATGGGCACTGACCAGCTTGTGACAAGCTGTGAAACCCAAGGATCAAGGAGCCAGCATGAGGTGGTTGGAATGGGAGCTAATCTGGGTGCCCTGGTGGTATGGGGCAGCAGAGGGACTTCTGGAGTCATGTGAAACATCTGCCCTGGGGGTTTTGGGAGGCAGTGCCACAGCAAGAATCCCAGCAGGATGGGCCTAATGGAGGCAGGCAAGCTAAAAAAGTATCTCTGTGGGATCCCTAAGGTGCAAGAGCACTGCTTGAAATCAGTAAATTGTGTCCAGGCTTCACTGGATCAGCCAGCATCGGTACTCCCTGGCTCTCCTCAGAGCTTCCCAGGCTCGGGAGTGCGCTGGGGAAAGTGGCAGTGTGTTGGGGTGCCCTGGATGCCAGGCTGGCTGGCCCAGGGTTGAGTGCTGTGTGCCCCTCAGGCTTTCCGCACGGTGGAGATCAAGCGCTGGGTGATCTGCGCCATGATCGGCATCCTCACCGGCCTCGTGGCCTGCTTCATCGACATCGTGGTGGAGAACCTGGCTGGCCTCAAGTACCGCGTGGTGAAGGACAGTATCCTCACACAGCTCTGCCTGCTGGCCACCTGGGACCTCTGGCATCTCCTGGCAGTGTGACAGAGGGGTCGTGGGGGAGGAGGGCAGCGCTCCCTCGCTCCGGTTTGGTGGCACAGACTCTGCTGCTCTGCAGGGCTGAGCTGTGCCTGGGCACTGCTGTAACAGGAGGCTCATTTCATCTGCCTTGGATGCTCTGAGTGACAGGGGGCTTGGAGCAACCTGGCCTAGTGAATGGCATCCCTGCCCATGGCAGGGGGTTGGAGCTAGATGGTTTTTAAGGTGGCATCCAACCCAAACCACCCTGTGATTCTGTGAGATGCTGGGGTGGGAGGATGGTACCCAGGCAATACTGGCCTTTCCTTGAGCTGCTGCCCCAGACATTGACAAGTTCACAGCCAAAGGGGGCCTCTCTTTCTCCCTGTTACTCTGGGCCACCCTGAATGCCAGCGTGGTGATGGTGGGCTCTCTGATCGTTGCCTTCATAGAGGTAAGAGTTTGGAACTGTTCTGGGCTCTTTACATGGGCAAAGCAGGGTCATGTTTCCAGAAAACATGCAAAATTTTGTGAACAGTGAATGTGTTTCTGCCAGTTTTGCTCCTGGTAGCACCAGCTCCTTGGTGTTTGCTCCAGCTGTGCTCTGGGGTTTCTGTGGGGTTTTTGTGGGGCTGGCAGGCTCTGGGATGTGCTGGCAGCCTGGGGCAGAGGCTGTGCTCCAGCCTTGGGTGGCAGTGCAGCTCTCCCAAGCCTTGGCCTAGCTCAGCCTCTCTGTGTTGGGTGTACCTGAGTACCAGCAATGACCAGTCTGGCTGGGTGCCTCAGCTACAGCCTCTGGAGGACAAGCCAGAGTCTGGGACTCCTTATGGATCACTCTAATCCACAGTGCCTTCCTTGTGGCTTTGTCTTTGTTTTCCCTGGTCACCAAGTGTGACATTTCTGTAGCTGTGACAGGATGGGGGGAACACCTCAGTGTCCCCAGGAACCCATCCAGCTCCTTTTCCTTGGCACATTTGCCCTTAGGAAGTGGGTGTCTCCCTCAAGCCCATCTCCAGAGCCTGTTGAAGAGCTTTGGCCTCATCTCAGAGCCACCCTGAGGGTGTGCTGTGTGTGCCCTGTGTTGAGAGACAGGGGTGAGGTGGCTGGTGTGTCCCCATCCTGTGTGTGACAGCTCTCCCTGCTCCCTGCAGCCCGTGGCAGCTGGCAGTGGCATTCCCCAGATCAAATGTTACCTCAATGGTGTGAAGATTCCACATGTTGTCCGGCTCAAGGTAGGAAGCAGGAGGTGGTGGGATGGCCTGGGCACATTGTGTGGTCCTGGAGTGGTCCCTGCCCACACTGTGGCACAGCAGGGGCTGGCAGGAGCTCCCAGCTCCATAGCTGTGTCCCCCCAGTGCCAGAGGTTAAATCTCCTGCCCTGGGACCAGCAGCTGGCACTGGGAAGAGCAGCTTTGGGTAGACTTTTGCTCTGGCTAAGAAGAAAATTGACCAACCCTGTTGCCACAGTGTGGGGGCTGAGAATCACGAGTTCCCTGGAGTCCTTGGCTCCTCCCATGCCCACTGGGGTGTGTCCCCTGTGGCTGCCATGGCTGTGTTCCTCGTGCCACCCCCGTGCCATGCTGTGTCCTTCTCTGTGTTGCAGACCCTGGTGATCAAAGTCTGCGGGGTCATCCTCTCGGTGGTCGGCGGCCTGGCTGTTGGCAAGGTGAAGTGCACCAAGTGCTCTCTGACATGCTGCTGACCTGTTGGTCCCTGCTGCTGGCACTTGTGTCACAGCCTGTGCTGGGGACAGGGTGCTGAGGGCCCTGTGGTGACTTTCCTGTGTTATTCCCTGGTGTCTGCTGGCCAAGGTGACTGCAGCACTGCCAAGTTTGGGGAGCCCCTGGGGCACGTGGTGCCACCATGCCAGCCTGCCTGTGGCTTGGCTTAGGACAGAGAGCAGCAATCCCTGTCCATCAGTGGCTGTCCCTGCAAACAGTAGGTGGGGGAGAGTTGGGTGCCCCATTGGGACCTTTCTGAGCTGCTGGGATTGAAGGCAGGCAAGGGAAACACTTGTTTCCTCAGCTGGTGGGAACAGGAGGTGGGCAAGGGGGGCACATGCCAGGATAAGGATTTCATAAAACCATGGAATGGCTTGGGTTGGAAGAGATCCTAAAGATCACCTCATTCCAAACCTCTGCCATGGGCAGAAACACCTTTCACTAGACCAGGTCGCTCAGAGTTCTGTCCAACCTGGTCTTGAACACCTCCAGGATGAGGAGAGGGAAAACATCAGGGTCTGTAGAGGGAAACACTCCCAATCCAGCTTCAGGACTGCAAGCTGGTGAGCAGCATTCAGCCACGTTCTTCCTTCCCTGATCTGCTGTGCTCTCTGGCCCCTAGGAAGGACCCATGATTCACTCTGGATCCGTGATCGCTGCCGGCATCTCCCAGGGCAGATCCACGTCCTTAAAGCGAGACTTCAAGGTTGGTGTTGAGGTCCGAGGGGTTGTGCTGTGCCAGCCCAGGCTGTTCCCGTGTGCCTTGGCATCATCCCCTGTGTCCTGCCTAAGCTCAGGCCCTGGCCAGCCCTGAAGGTGCCTTCACTCCTGTTTCAGATCTTCGAGTACTTCCGCAGGGACACCGAGAAGAGGGATTTTGTGTCGGCCGGAGCTGCCGCCGGCGTCTCGGCCGCGTTCGGCGCCCCCGTGGGTGCGTCTCTTATATGTTATAGGTTATATGTTATGTATTATATGTTATGTATTATATGTTATAACAAAGGATTTTTACAGAAGAGTCTCACTGAAATATGAGATTATAAAGTTGTATTTTTTTAACACTGTGAGGAAAAAGGGTTTTTTTGGAGTACAACAATGTGGTGGGTTTTTTTGAAGAGTTTCAGTGATTTTTTTTAAGGGTTTTTGAGTTTTAAAAGTCAAAGTTCTTGGAGATTTGATGTTATAGTCTTCTCTTAGTATGTTCAGAAGTGGAGTAAATTTATAATTCGTAATTTTTAAAACAGATTGATCTCCTTTAAAAGCTGCTGTAAATTTTATAAGGTGTTGACTTTGCTTTGAAGTTGTATTTTTGTGGTTTGATTTTTTTGTTTTGTCATCTTCTATTTTAGATATTTCTAGGGTGGGATTGCTTGTATTTTTGATGTTGAAATTCCTAGTCTAGTATTTTGAACTTCAGTGATGACGTTGTCTTGAGTCTGGTTTATTTCATTTTGGGTTGTTGCTTTCTGGCACTGAGCAGTGCCTGGACATGGATTTCCTCAGGAGGTTACTCCCACCTGCTTGGAGGCATCTCTTGGGATCTGCACAGGGCACTGCAGGGGCCTCACAAGTTTTCCTGCCAGGCCATGCAGTTGTTGGCCCTTCCCAAGGGCAAGGGGCTCCTCTGCCTCAGATGCACGTGCCCCTTGTGTAGATGTTGTATCTTGTGTTTGCAGGGGGTGTCCTGTTCAGCTTGGAGGAAGGGGCTTCCTTCTGGAACCAGTTCCTGACGTGGAGAATCGTAAGTGCTGGAGAGCAGTGGAGAGCTGCTGGTTCTGGTGTGAGGCATTGCCTTTTCTGGGTGCCCTGCAGCCCCAGGCCTCCTGACACCCCTGCTCCAGCGAGGCCCCATCCCAGGGAGCAGCATCCCAGCTCCCCTCCTGTGCCCTGCTCCTCAGGGGCTGAATTTGGGCCTGGCTGCCAGCTCCTTTCCAAGGGAGCTGCCTTGGGCTGCGCCCCAGGGCAGCAGAGAGGCAAAAGGAGAAGCCAGAGCCTGGTCAGTGTAAGCTGCCCAGAGTGCCACCACAGGGAATGTGACCTCCTGTCCCCACCACACCATGGGCACCAAACCCTGCCCAGGGGCCTTGGGGGTGGTTTGGGGTAGTGCACAGAGCCTGTGGTGAGGAAATGGGGCCGGGGGCACTTGGCAGTGACTCTGGGCTGCGTCTCCTTCCAGTTCTTTGCCTCCATGATCTCCACCTTCACGCTGAACTCTGTCCTGAGCGTTTACCATGGCAATGCCTGGGATCTCTCCAGCCCTGGCCTTATCAACTTTGGCAGATTTGACAGCGAGGTAGGCACAGGTATTCCCCATGCAGGGCTTTGGGGAGGGGTTGGAAACAGCCCTTAGCAGCTTTGGGGACATCAATTTGTCAATGACCTTGCCCAGGGCCAAGGCAGCTCTGCCTTAGCAGGTTGTGGGGTCTGGCCAGATCTCAGCTCCACCAGCCCCAGCAGAAGGAATTTCTGGGGGCTGTGGGCTGTTCAGGGGAGACTTGTGTCAGTGTAGAGCTGTGCTGTCCCAGCAGTGAGTGACTGACTGTGGGACTGCAGATGGGCCAGGAGATGTGAAACCCACTTCTTTGTTGCTTGCAGAAAATGGGATACACAATCCAGGAAATTCCCATCTTCATCTTTATGGGAGTGGTTGGTAAGAGAATGCTGCTGTTTCCATTTGATTAGTCTGAATAATTTCCTCTGTTCTCTGTCTGGGTCTAAAAAGTTTTGGTGTCCAGTTTCCTGGAGAAAATGGGGAATCCATTAAATTCTGGAGCAGAGACTGCTTGTGGGGCTTATGCAGGGATGAGAGCTGGATCCTGGCCCAACCTTAGTAGCAAAGTGAAGCCCCTTTAACCCATGTTGAGCAGAGTCAGTGTGTTGCAGCCCTGGGCAGCTCCTTGCTGCCATGTGAGCTGTCCTTCTCCCCATGAATTTGGCCTGTCCTCTGCCTGCCTGGTGCCAGCACTGTGACATTGGCTCCTGGCCACCTGCTGCTGGTGCCAGGCTCCTCTTGGTGCCAGGTCCTGGCTGGCTGCAGGGACAGCATCCACATGTGCCAGGGCTGCTGGTCACTCTGGATGGGTTGTGGATGATCTTCAGAGGTTCCTCGTGTGGTGGGCAGCCTGGGCCCTGCGTGCTGAGCTTTTCCTCTCTGTCATTTGCAGGTGGGATCCTCGGAGCCCTGTTCAATGCCCTCAATTACTGGCTAACGATGTTCCGGATCAGGTAAGAGCCCATGGGTGATGAAGGGGATTGATGTGGCTTGGCTGGTGCCTTCTGCATTCCCTCAAAGAGGCATTCCCACACAGAGCAAGGCTGTAATCTCTCATTTAATGTGAGCAACAGCAGTTCCTGAAAGATGCCACGTGCCTCTCACTGCCTGTGGCTGTGACCCACAGCATCCCAGCACTCCTCTGACTCTGCCAAATATTTCCCTCCAGTGACTGGGGGGCCCAGAGAGGTGCAGACACTGCAGACCTGACTGTCATGTGCTCTGAGAGGACTAAGAGAAGGGAGAGAGCTGCTAAAGCCAACTGAGACCAGTCTGGCCCAGCCAATACCTGTCACCAGCTTTTCAAGCAGCAGGACAGCCTGTCAGGGTCTGGGCAGGGAGCAGAGGCAGCCAGACTGTCATGTGCCTGATGTGACATGCCCAGCCAGGCCGTGCTGATGCTGCCCACACCCCTGGTGCCACTCTCACTCCTCTGTTTACAGGTACATCCACCGGCCCTGCCTCCAGGTGGTTGAGGCCATGCTGGTGGCAGCAGTGACAGCGACTGTGGGGTTTGTCATGATTTACTGCTCAAGAGATTGCCAGCCCATCCAGGGGAGCTCCGTGGCATATCCCCTGCAGGTAGGACCTGCTGCAGAGCAGCATTCAGGGTGGGGGGCTCCCTGGGCCTGGGGGCTGAGCAGGAGAGACAAGACCCTGCTGGGTTTGGGACGCTGGACCTTGCAGCTGATGCCCTCCAGTGCAGGCAGAGCTGGAGACCCTTCAGGGTGGGGGGCTCCCTGGGCCTGGGGGCTGAGCAGGAAGACAAGACCCTGCTGGGTTTGGGACGCTGGACCTCGCAGCTGATGCCCTCCTCTGGAGACCCAAAGGGTGCTGCAGGTGTCCTCCCTGCCCAGAGCTGCCTCCTCGCTGGCACACATCCCCCAGCCTTCCCTGCCACTTCTAACTCTTCCTTATCTTGCCTTTTCAGCTTTTCTGTGCTGATGGAGAGTACAACTCCATGGCCACTGCCTTCTTCAACACTCCAGAGAAGAGTGTTGTCAACCTCTTCCATGACCCTCCAGGTCAGTGCACCCAGCAGTGAGGCCTTGAACGTCAGCAGAGAGGCTCCATGTGTGCCTTGGTCCCTGCTGGGACAAGGCAGAGGATGATCAGCCCATGAGGGCTTCCCAAAACACTGTGCTACAGTGGTGGAAGGAGGAGGGATGGGTGCTGTGACTGGTGGCACCCCTGAGCTCGGCCAAAGGGCTGTGGGGCCAAGGACCTGGTTTTGGTCGTGCACATTTGCAGGCTGTGTTGCTTCTGAGTTGTGTGAGAGTGTGTCTGACCTTTGCTGTCTGTCTGAAGTCTGTTCTGGAAATGTTGCTGGGATGTTTTCTTAATTAGCAGGGCCACTTGCCCCATAATGACTTTACCTTCTGGGCAGGTTGTGGAGGTGGATCTTGGGGTTTGGATTTGCTTGGGAAATGCAGTTTGGTTCCCAGGTTCTAGCTCCACTTTCCTTGGACCTGGTGTGACCCCGGTGTCTCCTCTGCCTGCTGTGGAATCTGAGTTCTGTGCCCAGCTGCACGTGGGTGGGGAACAGAGAGATCCTCAGCCCAGAGGGTGCAGCTTGGCCATCTGCAGCCAAGAGAGGACCATCCTGTGTCCTGGGGCTGCTCCCTGCAGTGCTTGGGGGACCTCCCTGGCTCAAGGCTGCTGTCTGAAGGAGGGGTTGCAATGTACCTGTTTAAACTAGACTGGGGTGCTCAGCAATCCTAAAATAGCACTTAGCTGGGCTGTGGGGTCAGCAGGGTCTCACTGGGATGGCACAGCCTGTGCTGTGGGACAGCATGGCACTCGCTGGAGCAGCTGTGGGAGCTGCAGGATGGGAGGGACTTTGCAGGACGTGCCCTGCTCAGTTGATCCCAAAGCTGGCAGTGGGACCTCTGTCCTCCCAACCTTGTCCTTCAGCCCTGGCAGTCCCTCCCTCAGGGCCTTGAAGTTCATCATGGGAGTCTGGGAACCACAGGGCTGGGAGGGGATGAGTCACAAGATGGAGGGATGGGATGTGAGGGCTTGGGATGGCACTGGCTGGGTGGGGGGCTGCTGGAGGGGGCAGAAATGACCTGAAGAGCCAGTTTGAAAGGCTGTACCTGTGCTGCCAGGGCAGGAGGTGCAGCCCAAGAAGAGGGGTTCTCACTGCTGGGAGTGAATTGTGGGGCTGCTGCTGCCTGATCAGTGTCCCCTGGGCTGTGGGACCAGCACTGACTCTGTTCTGTCCCCACCCCAGGTTCCTACAACCCCATGACACTGGGCATGTTCACACTGATGTATTTCTTCCTGGCCTGCTGGACCTATGGCCTGACAGTGTCTGCAGGGGTCTTCATCCCCTCCCTGCTGATCGGGGCAGCCTGGGGGAGGCTCTTTGGCATCTCCCTGTCCTACCTGACCAAGGGCTCGGTGAGTCGTGCCTGGGAACTCCTGGCACCCAGCTCTCCTCCCTCTCTGCTGGGCTGGTGGCATGTTCAGGCAGCGTGCCTGGAGCTGGCTGAAAGCTCTGAAGTTGGCTGGCTCCTTGCTTGATGTCTTCCTGAGCTGGGTCTGGGCCTCCCGACGTCCCAGTGGAGCCCTGCCAGCAGCTGGGTTGTTCAGGCAGCTCTCCCCACTTTGGAGGGGGGTTTGGGGACCAGGACTCTGCTGACTATTCTGAATGCCCTGGAGCCAGCAGGTGACTTGGCTCCTTTTCTTTCCTGTGCTCAGATCTGGGCTGATCCTGGGAAGTATGCCCTGATGGGAGCTGCTGCACAGCTGGGTGAGTTGCCCATGGCACAGTGTTGGTTGGGGTAAAGATGTCATGGGAAAAAGCACTCCCTGCTTCCCTGACAGCTTCCCTCCCAGCTGAAGCCCAGCCTGTCAGCTTCCTCATCACCCTGCCAAGCACAGTGAGGGCTGGGCTGGCCTGGGGCACCCCTGGGTGGGCATTCCTGGATCACTGAGAGGTTCAGGGCCCTCAGCTGTTCTGTGATGCCCTCACTCTGTGTTTCCCTGCCCTTCTAAACCCCCTGGGTGTCTCTGGCAGGTGGGATCGTGCGGATGACCCTGAGTCTCACTGTCATCATGATGGAGGCAACAGGCAACGTCACCTATGGCTTCCCCATCATGCTGGTGCTGATGACAGCAAAGATTGTGGGAGACTACTTTGTGGAGGTGAGGGCTGGTGTGCTCCCCAGGGCTGGGGGGCCAGCGGGGGCCAGGACAGGCATGTGCTCGCTCTAAGGGATGAGCTGCTGCCTGGTTGTGCCCCTTGGCATCTCACCAGGCCTCTGCTGATGGCTTGGCTCTTGTTGCAGGGACTGTACGACATGCACATCCAGCTGCAAAGTGTCCCCTTCCTGCACTGGGAGGCCCCAGTGACATCCCACTCCCTCACAGCCAGGTAGGTGGGCTGGGCATTGCTGTGGCAGCAGCCTTTGGACCCCAGTGTTGGCCTGAGCTGGGAGTGGAGGTGGTGACCTTTTGGTTACAGGAGCCTGCTGTCCCCTGGTACCACAGCTCAGCTTCTTCCCCAGCAGGGATGTGATCTGCAGTGTGTTCCTCTCTCCCTGACAGCTTTTGGGGACAGAGGAGGCATCAGCATTGAGTCATGTGTGTTGGGGGGATATTTAGGGTGTGAGGGTGTTGAGGCCCTGGCACAGGGTGCCCAGAGAAGCTGTGGCTGCCCCATCCCTTGAACTGCTATCCAAGGCCAGATTGGACAGGGCTTGGAGCCATCTGGTCTAGTGGAAGGTGTCCCTGCCCATGGAAAGGGTTTGGAATGAGATGAGCTTCTAGGTCCCTTCCCAGCAAACCAGTGTATGACTGCAGGATGCAGTGAGTGCTGCCATGGGGCTGTGTTCCACCCAGAGCTTTCCCTGCAGGGAGGTGATGAGCACTCCTGTCACCTGCCTGCGGAGGATCGAGCGCGTGGGCACGGTTGTGGACATCCTCAGTGACACCTCCTCCAACCACAACGGCTTCCCCGTGGTGGAGAGCAACCCCGACACCACACAGGTGGGCTGGGTGCCCCTGGGGAGGGGATGCAGCTGGGGTGGCCCCCCGAGGGCTGGCTGCAGCGTGGGACCCTCACACACGGTGCCTGTTGCAGGTTGCCGGGCTGCGGGGTCTGATCCTGCGTTCCCAGCTCATCGTCCTGCTGAAGCACAAGGTGGGTGATGCTGCCTGGAGACTGCCTTGTGTCTGCTGTCCCAGTCCTGTCTCAGGCCCCTTGCTGCCTGCCTTGCTCAGCTGGCACAGGGTCCTGTCATCTCCCTCAGCTCACCCAGGGGGATGGTGGTGCTGCCATTCGGTGGTGGGGTTACCCCAGCACCATCCTGCACCCCACTGGGCTCACAAACCCTGAGAGAGTGGGAAACAGGCTCTGCTTCTGCGGATGGTCCACCTGTCCCACCCTTCTGCCCTTTTCCCTCCCTGGCCCTGTGCATTGTCGTGGTGCCTGTGATAGTCCCCAGCCATGTCCTTCCTCCCCAGGTTTTTGTGGAAAGGGCCAACCTGAGCGTGGTGCAGCGGCGGCTGAAGCTGAAGGATTTTCGGGACGCCTACCCCCGCTTCCCCCCCATCCAGTCCATTCACGTCTCCCAGGACGAGCGCGAGTGCATGATTGACCTCAGCGAGTTCATGAACCCCTCGCCCTACACCGTGCCCCAGGTAACGGCCAGGGACCCCTGTGCACAGCTCCTGGGGATCAGGGTGGGCAGTGGGGCTGGCCGGGGGTGCTGCAGCCCCCCAGCCCCGTTCTGCCCCGCAGGAGGCGTCCCTGCCCCGCGTGTTCAAGCTCTTCCGAGCCCTGGGCCTGCGGCACTTGGTGGTCGTGGACAATCGCAACGAGGTGAGTCCCTGCTTGCTGTGTCCAAGCAGCCTGGGCTCCTGCAGGGGACAGGGACACACTGTCCCCAGGCCCTGTGTGCCCACATCGGGCTGGACCCTGTCCCTGTTCTGGCAGGTGGTGGGGATGGTGACGCGCAAGGACCTCGCCAGGTACCGGCTGGGGAAGGAGGGCCTGGAGGAGCTCTCGCTGGCACAGACGTGAGGCAGTGTGGCCCCGCAGAGACGTGCCCCGGCCCCTGGGAGCTGGGCACCCCCTTTTGCAGGAGGTGGGGAGAGGACTGGGCCAGTCCCTGCAGGCATCACAGTGCCTGGAGCACTGCCATGGCCATGCTGCCCTGGCCCTCCTGCCTGCTGCTGCCTTCCCACATCTACTGCCTCCTCTTGTCACCCCTTCCTCTGCTTCCCTGAGGGATCAAAATTCACCCTTGGTTCTGTTAGCTCCTGGAATAGGCTCTCTCTGAAGGCTGGGTGAAGGCTGGAGTGTTCCATGGGGAGCAGGACTGCCCTACTGAGCTGGGCACAGTTCTCTGACACCGCACGTGGCCTCTGTTGCCTCATCCACCCAATCTGGGCTGTCTGGGACTTAGCCCTGCCCTAGCTTCAGCTGCAGGGCCTGTGAGAGGAGCAGAGGGGACACGATGGGGCTCCTTCCTGCCCCCAGGCCCCCATTCCCTGCTGCCCTGTGGTCCTGCTTTTTCTGGGTTGGGCTGAGCTCTGGGGTTGCCTCCCTGCTCTTTGGGAGTGAGGAGGGGAACGTGCCCTGCTTGGCTGTGCAATAAAAGGGCTCCCCTGGTTCTGCAGCTGCTGCCTCTGGTTCTTTCTTGGCTCCCTCAGCCACTCTGACCCCAACCCATGTGTGGGGAGACACCGCTGGGATTTGGGGCAGGGATGGGGAGGGGAGAGCTGCCTGCACTGGGGAGATGTTGGTCCTGCAGCCTGTGCCCCTCTGCCACTCCTGCAGTCCTCCCAGCACTGCTGCTCCCACACTGGGATCCAGAGTCACTCCTGGGGCATGTTCTGGCCCTTTCCAGCAGCCTGGGCCCTTCCAGGCACCCCAAATCCCACCAGCAGTCCTGGATTTGGCTGGGGATGGGAGCAAAGCCAGTCCTAGCACCTCACTTTTCCTATCTTCCCCCATCCTTGCTCCTCTCCCCTGGGACTGCCCCTTCCTCACCTGGTGCCTGGAGAGGCTTTTGACTGCAGGATCTGTGCTGAAATAAAGACTGTTTGTACTTTATTGTGGTGCTGCCTGTCTCTTGCTTCTCTTCTTGCCTTGGGGCTGAAGCAAGCCCTGTCCCCACTCCTGCTGCTGGGAGGGCTCAGGCTGGGGGTGGGGGCCGGCTGTGTCCTGGGCTCAAGGCAGGGGGTGGCTGTCCCTCCCTGGCTTCTTTTCCCTTTCAACACCAACACAAAGCAGAGGATGCCTCAGCTGGGCCCTGGTAACAGCCAGGTCCGGCCCTGGGCAAGAGGAGCCAGCCCTGCTCTCCTGTGCGGGTGCAGATCCCTGGCGCTGCCCTGGGCAGGGGCGCTGCAGGGCACAGTGGGTCCCCAGGGCAGCGCTGGGTCCCCCTGTGTGCTCACAGCCGGCTGCTTTATGAGGCCCCGCGTCGCCCTTTGCCCCGCGCGGCCGAGATAAGGGGCTGGGATCCACCGCCTTGGGCCCAGAGTAAACACGGGCTGCTGGCTCCTGCCGCCACCGCTCCCTGCTCCTCCTGCTGCTGCCAGCAGCCCCCAGGGTCATGCCAAGGCCCGGCCCTTTGTCTGTGGCAGCAGGGACAGCGCGGTGGCGGGTGGCAAAGGACACCGCACGCGCTGCTGCCTGGCGGGAGTCATTTATTCACTCGTCCCGTCACCGGCTTCGACCCGGCAGCTCCGAGTGCCCGGTGCTGGCACCGGGGCCACCGGGTTTATCATTAACTGGGTGGCACGTGGCGGGACCGGGGCCACAGCGGGGTCACAGCCCAGCAAAGGGCTCTGCCTCCAGCCCCGGGCGGCCCGGCAGCTCTGGCCCTGGCTCCGCTGTCCAGTTGGCCAGCAGGTCGCTGAAGTCAGGCGTGCCGGCGTGCAGGAGGCTGGCGGGGCCCGGGCCCGGCTCTTTCCAGAAGGAGGGCGGCAGTTTCCTGCGGTGCATGGGGGTGATGTGGCCGTACTTCCTCTCCAGCCGCTGCGTCCTGCCGCCGGCGGGCCGGCAGCGCTGCAGGCCGTACTCGAAGAGCTCGGCCAGCGGCCCCAGCCGGTGCGCGGCGCCCGGGCTGCCCCGCGAGGCCTCGGGCCCGGCCTCGGCGCTCCGGGGCGAGCCGCAGTCCGCGGGCACCGGGCGGCTGCCGGCCGCCTCCTCCCGGCCCCGCCGCCCGAAGTAGCGCTGGATGTCGCAGCTGATGAGCTCCGAGAACTTGAGGAGACGCAGCGTGGTCTCGGCGGTGCTGGGGACACTGGCCAGCTCCGGCCTCACGCTCTCCTCCACTGCTTCCACGTCCTCCTCCTCTTCTTCCTCCTCTTCTTCCTCCTCCTCCTCCTCCTCGGAGAGGTCGGGGAAGTCGGGCTCGGGGTGTGTGGGCAGCAGCAGGCCGTGCGGGAAGGGCGAGGGCAGCCGCAGCTCGGCCAGGGGCTGGATGACACCCGCGGCCATGTCAGCGCTCAGGCAGCCCCGGAGTCACCCTGCGGGCAGGGACAGCGGGTCAGGGTCACACCTGCCACCAGCCCTGACCCACCCCAGCAGCCCTGAGAGGGCAGGGAGCCGTGCTGGGCCACGCCATGGCCCCGGTGGGGCCGCAGGGCAGCAGGGATGTCCCCCACAAATAACGGGGTGTGGGATGTACCCACCAAGCTGTGGGGAAGAGGGCACTGGGTGTCCCCTGGGACATCCCCACTCAGCCCTGGGACAGCAGGCAGCAGGGTGTCCCCACCAAAACATGGGATGTGGGGCAGTGGAAGCATAACCCTGAGCTGGGGGGCATGGAGTAGCAGAGATGCCATTCCCCTACAAGCAGCAGGACATGGGACAGTGGGGATGTTCTAGCTGAACCCTGGGACATCAAGCAACCGGGATGTCCCCATCAAGCCATGGGGTGTGGGATAATGGGAATGTCCCTAAGTCATGGGACGTGGGGCAGCAAGGATGTTTGCAGTGATCTGTGGGACATGGATGTCCACTGAGTCATGGGATGCAGGGCAGTGCTCCAGAGCTGTGGGGCACAGGGATGCTCCCCTTCACCCCGGGGCTGTGCAGGGAGGTGAAGGGGGGCTCAGCACCCACCCTGCAGCTCTGGCTCAGGGCCACAGAGCCCTGTGCCCTGCCCACACCATGGCCCCTAGGGGGGACAGTGAACCCACCGCCCCCTGCCCTGCCCTGCCCTGGTGGGCTCTGAGCTCAGCTGGGTTTTGCTGAGCTGGATGTGGCCCCTCTGTAGCTCGTGCTGCCTGTGCTGAAGGGTCCCCAGCCCTGCCTCGCTGCAGGACACCCCGGCCATGCTGAGAGGGTCTCAGGGCAGGACCACATCCTGAGGAGCCAGACTTGCCCCTGCCACACCAAGCATGGTGCTGGGAGCTGCTCCCAGCCTCAGCTCGTCCTTGCCACCTCTGCGCGTCCCTCTTTGTGCCGTCCCCACCGCGGTAGCCCCGGGCTGGGCTGCGGGGGGCTCAGCCTCACCTCCGGGCTGCGGGGAGCGGGGCCACCACAGCCTGCCCTGCCGCCACCCCCTCAGCCGGACAGACCCCCGGCCGGACAGACCCCCGGGACTGGAGGGCATGGCCCGGCCCGCGGCTCCACACTCACCTTGGCGCTGCCCGGCCATGCATAGGCTCCCGCGCCGCTCCCCTGCCCGTCCCTCCACCTGGGCCTGAAGTATTTATAGCGGGGCAGCGAGCTGACGGCTGGCAAATATTTGGTAGCCGTATTGTAATAGTAGACTCGGTAAACAGAGCTGGGGTTTGCTTTAGCACCCAGCAACGGGAGAGCGGCGCGGGGAGGGACGCGGGGACGGGAAGGCAGGGCTCACCTTAATGGTTCACTCGCCAGGGGATTTTCAAGTGTTGTCCCTGTAAATTCACCTATTAAATCGGCAGCCCCAGCTGCCAAACTGCCCGCACACTTGTGCCGAGGGCTCTTATCTCCCCGCTGATTGGAGGTGAAATCAAGCTTTGTCAAATAGGCGTAAAATTAAATTTCATGCTATTTTGACTCCTGGAGTAGGGATCTTCTGAAGAACATACTGTGTATCGAGCCATGCCTCTGCAAACAGGGGCTGCCGCTGCAGTGGGCAAAGCCTTTCCCTGGGTACCCCCAGGTGCTGCAGCACCCTCGTGCAGGTTCAGACCACTCCTCTCCACCCTCGTGCAGGTTCAGACCACTCATCTCCGGCCTTCGAGATGGACGTTGGGCTCCCTGACCTGAGAGAGGTTTTGGAACCTGTGGATGCAAGCGTGGACATGCCATGTGGAGAGTGTCCGGGCCAGCCCCAGGGCAGGGACAGAGCTGGGTGACAGCATTTTTACCCTGTGCTGTGGCCCGTGGCTCCCCTGTGAGGACAGGGACAGTGGCAATCAGCTCAGGTCCCAGACAGGCTGTGCCAGAGGTGCCATGGATGTGCCAGCAGGGTCATCTGGGGCAGCACAGAACAGGGCCAGGGGACACAGGTGGCTGGGGATGCAGGGTGGCTGGGGACACAGGATGGCCAGAGTGCACAGGACAGCCTGCCCCTGACAGCTGAAGGGATGGCAGGGGTCTGACACAGCACCAGATCCTGTCACAGATGTTGGGGACACTCAGGGAGTGGGGCACTAGCCCCTGGGCTTGGGGACAGCCACAGCCCTGATCCAGAGCTGCCCTGTTCTCCTGTTTTTGGGGTGCCCGCAGCCCCTGGTCTCTCCCTCGGAGCCCTCCCTGCCCTGAGCACCGTGTTCCGAGGTGTCCGCAGAGCTGAGAGGGGCGCCCCGCTGCTGGCAGGGAGTGTCCCAGCCTGCGGGGCTGTCCCCCCGCTGCCCGGGCCGGCAGCCTGGGGCTCCCTGCGGGGGCAGGGCTGGGCACCTCTCCCTCTCCTCTCCCCTCTCCAAACACTGCCGCGGCCAGGCGGGGCGGGGGCAGCCGGCACCGGGCACTGCTGGGCAAACACGGCGGACGGGAGCTGATTAGCCACGGGCACCCCTCGGGCTGCTCCCCGGTGTCACCAATTTTACCCGCCCGGCCCGGCACTGGCACGGCTTGGCACTGCTAGCGGACAGCCACGCTGATCCCCGGGGAAAGGCGGCTCCTCTGCTGTCCCCAGCCACCTCTGCCCAGGCAGGCAGGAGATGGGAGAGCTCCCACAGCCTCGGGCTGGCTGGAGGAAAGGGCTGCACCGACCCTTTGGCCAGCTGGGGAGGGTCCGGCCAGGCTGGCCAGGAGGTGTGGGGAGCACATGGCTGGGCTGCTGGCTCACAGAGCTGGGAGCGAGGAGGTCTCCGCCCGCTGTGGGAAGGAATCGGAAGGATTAGGAGCACCCAGGGCTCAGCAGGACCGTCCCAAGGCAACGCCACTGCTCCTGCAGCAGCCTTGGGCGTGTGGCTTTGCCCCCTTGGAGTGCCCAGGGTGGCCATCCCTGCTCCACACTTTGCCAGGCCCGGGCATGAGGAGCTGCTGTCCCACAGGGAAGGGGTCTCCTGCCTGCAGAGACCCAAGCAGGGAGCTCGCAGACCCCTTCTGATTCTGCCCAGCCGGGATGCGGCAGCGGAGCGGGGCGGCGGCACAGCCCTGCCCGGGGCTGGCTCACGCTGCCTCTCCCCGAAAGCCAACCGAGCTTCAAACCGGGGGAAAAAGGAGCTTCAAACCGGGGGGAAAAGGAGCTTCAAACCGGGGGGAAAGCAGGCATGGCTGCGGCAAATCCTGCACCAGCGCTCCGGCTCTGCTGCCCAGGGGGCCCTGTGGCAGCAAAGAGAGCGGGTGGGATTTCTCCGGCTCGGGGAGCATCCAGAGAGCAGCCGGGGCCCGGAGCTCCAGGAGAAGAGACAAGAGGTGAAACTCAAGGGAGCGGTGCGAGCTGGAGCTCACAAAGCCAGGCAGGGAACGCAGCAGACGGCAGAGCCCCGCAGCAGCCCAGGCTCCCGCAAAACCACGGGCTCACCCCCCCGGCAGCTGGGGGAGCAGCCACGGAGCGCCCAGCGCTGCCCCGCCGTGTCCTCGGCGCTCTCCGCGGCCAGGGGGGTTCGTCCCCTTGTCCGTGCGCCCGC
This sequence comes from Passer montanus, assembly GCF_014805655.1. Lineage (NCBI taxonomy): Eukaryota > Metazoa > Chordata > Aves > Passeriformes > Passeridae > Passer > Passer montanus. Next base: position 13,722,844 of record NW_024373256.1, on the reverse strand, counting down.
CCAGCCTCCTGGTGCTCCCGCCGGCCCCGGCCGCGTGTCCTGTCACCCCCCGCCCCGGCAGGCGCTTTCCTCGCCCCGCATTCCCCCTGCCCGCATTCCCCCTGCCCGCATTCCCCACGGCGGCCCCGAGCTGCCGCAGCGCGGCGGGGCCGGCAGCCAGCGCAGCCCGGGCCTGCTCCGGGCACCAGGCTGTCCCGGGCACCGCTGCGGCCTGGCTACTGTGCCCACACCCGGCCAGCCCCGGGCCCCGGGCACCGGGCACCAGGCACCGGGCACCGAGCACCGGGCACCGGGCACCGGGCACGGCGGGGGTGGGTCCGGTGCTCCCGCCCGCCCCTCGGCCCAGCCACGCCCCGATGACATCACCGCCCCTTCACTCTGACCACGCCCCTCAGGACCGCCACGCCCCACTGACATCACCGCCCCTTCACTTTGACCACGCCCCCAGGACACAGCCACGCCCACCTGACATTACCGCCCTTTCGCCCAACCACGCCCCTCTGACATCACCGAGACGTCATTCAGACCACGCCCACCAAGCTTGCCCCCTCCAGCCCCGCCGCTCGGACCCCGCCCCCTGGCGGACTACCCTTCCCGTCATGCAGCGCGGCGCAGGGCGGGGCCGCTTCCGCTCAGCGCTCGCCGCGCGTCGCCGCTGCCGAGGCCGCTGAGCCGCCGCCGCCCCAGGCCCCAGTCCCGGTCCCGGTCGGAGCCGCCGCCTCCGGACCGGCCCCGCCATGTCGGCCCAGGCACAGATGCGGGCCCTGCTGGACCAGCTCATGGGCACGGCCCGGGACGGTGAGTAGGGGCGGGCGGGGCCTGCAGGAAACGCCGCGGCCTGGCGGCCGGAGCGGGCCCGGGGCTGTCCGCGCCCCGCCGCTCCGGGCCCGGCTGCGCGGCCAGGCCCGGCCGGCTCCGTGCCCGCACTCCGGAGGCGCGTAGGTAGGTGTGCCCGCAGCGCCGGGTGCTGTCCGACACGAGAAATGTGACAGCCCGTGCAAAATAGGGCCCCGCTGCGGTTTGTGTCTCCCTTCTGCGACTCGCTGGGTACTTAAATTCCCTTTGGCACGTTAGCAGGGCTGTCCAGGCACTTTGCACTTTGTTTCGTAAGTGAATAAGTGCTTTTCTTTCTCTGTGTATTGAGTTGCTATTGAATTGCTTCCCATATTTTTATTTCATACAAACTGAACAATTGTGGCCCCTCTATTTTATTTATAAAGGTTCAGTGTATCTTTGCCTGCCTACATCAATCTGCAAGGGAGTTGCAGAAAAGCCTCATGTTCATCGAGCCGTGAGTCACAACCAATTTTTAAAGCTGTTATAACAAAAAACAAAGTGTTTGCTTTTTTTCACAAGTAACTTTAAAAGTGTAGCTTAGAAAGAAAAAAAAAAAAACCTTAAAAAAATTTCAGTAGACACAACATTATTCCTGGATGCTTGTGAATCCTAAACTATATTCATACTTTAGTATTACACATACCTGTGTCATATGCACAGATGAGCTTTAAAATTGTCACATACCATTGCCACTTTGCCTTTACTTTTATGTATCATTCCCCTGACTTCCTTACTGCAGGTGTGGGCAAGAAAGCTTTTCCTTTAAAACTTTTCAACAATGGGCATAAAATTCTGCAGCTGAGGTCTTGAAGAATGCAGATGGGTATAGTATGTGTTGGAGCTCGCAGTGTGTATTGACTAACTTTGTTTCTTTTTTTATTATTTCTTTTGTTGCTTTTCTGATATTGTCTCGTTTTAAGTGGCTCCTGAGTGTAAAATGTCCTCTGAGGGTGGGCTGTGGGTGGGGAGCACGTGGTGTGTTCCAGGCCAGGACCTGCCAGCTCCTCCCTTGCAGGCCTGGGAGAGCACACCCTGCATAGCTGGGTTCCAGACCAAAGCACTGGTGGCTCAGTTACCACCTGAGCAAAGAGCAGTTGCCTGTAAATTTTGCCCAGCACAGCCCTGTTTTGTGATCTGATAGCGTGGGGTTTGGTATCTCCTGCCCCTTCTTCACAGTAAGAAAAAGAAAGGGTGGAAAAAATAGACAGGTTTTGGCTGGGAGCCAGCCTGTCTCTCTCCTTTTCTCCTCTGTCTGTGCTGCTTCTTTATGTGGATGACAGGCCCTGGACATTGCTTGGCTCGCCAGCACTGTGTTTAACATGGTGTCCTGGATGAATAAATGCTAAAGTAGTGTTTGTTGTCAATTATTAGTGTTCCAGAATATCCTGTTACCCTCTAAGCTTTTTTTTTTTTTTTGGAGTAATTTTGGGGAGCAGGAGCACCAAATATTTTAATCTGCATATTGAGCTGAAATGTTCATGCTGATGCCTGTGTTCTCCTGGTGTTCTAATGTCTCCTTGTTTAAACCACACATGAATTTCAGGAGATGAAACCAGACAAAGGGTGAAGTTCACAGACGATCGTGTGTGCAAGAGCCACCTGCTGGATTGCTGTCCCCACGATATCCTGGCTGGAACAGTAAGTGTGTCCTCTGGAATTGTCTCTGCAGGGTGGGTGGCTTCTAGGAGAGGCCAGGCTTTCTGTGCTCAGGGAGCTCTCACAATCCTAATTCCACTTCCTGTGGCCTCTGTATGGAACTGCTCTCACTTCTCAAAAAAAACCCCAAACAAACAAAAAAACAAACGAGGAGCTCTCACAATTCACCTGAAATGCTTTTTCTTTCACAATCCTGTGAGAAGTTGCAAAATTCTTTCTGTTCTAGCAGTTTGAGCTAGTCAGAGCTTGCACCAAGCCTGTAGCTAGGCTGCTGCCCTAGGTCACTGCTGCATCTTCAGGTTAGCAAGTGTTTCCTTAGCAGCTGCACTAACCCTTGGAGATTTTCAGTCTCCTTTCCCCAGCCCTGATGGAAGAGCAGCTTTTCTGTTGTTTCTGTGGTGATGATGGCAGGTCACAGCTCTGGCTGAGTGTTGGCTGTTTGAGCTTCTGGGTTGTTTGTGTCACTCTGCCCCACTGGTTTCAGAGAGTTGTCTCAGCTCCTTTGCTGCTCCCTGTGGGAACAGAGCTGGCCAGTGTTCAAAGGTTTGCCTCATGTGCTACCTCTGAGAGCAGAAGGTGGTGTGGGCTTTAGCAGTGAGCTCTTGTGAAGGAAGTGTTCATTTGGGGCTCCCAGATGAAAGCTGCAGCCTGACTTTGGAAAGAAAACTGTCTTTTGTCACCATTGCTGTGCAGGGTGGAGGTGGTTATGGATGTTTGAAATCCATCCTTGCCCTTGCTGTTTGCATGAAATACTGTGGCAATCCACAGTGTCTGTCCATTAACCAGATTGCTGAAAGATGCTGGTTATTTCTAGCCCTTCCTGCTGCTGTCTGGGGGCTGGCTGGACACAGTGGGTGTCCAGCAAGGGGAGGGCTGGTGCTGCTGCCCCTGCTTGTGTCACTGCCATAGCAGCACTGTGGCAGCACTGCTGGAAGGAGCTGTAGCAAAAGCTGCCTCTGCTCTGAGCACTTCAGCTTCTCAGTGGCTGCCTTTGCAGAATAAGATTGGAAAAGCTGAATACCAATCTCTGTACCTCTATTTTTAAAAATTCATTTGAAGCTCAGATGTATTTTGCAGTGATTGTTCCGTAAGCTGCCGTATGACTTCACCTCCATTTCAGAATTTTAAACTTCCATCCTTTGTATAGGTCACTGTCAGGTTATGTTTTTTGACATGAGATTCTGCAACAGTTTCTTGGGGCCCAAAGGGTGTTTTGAGGATGAAGGCTGCCTTCTACCTCTTCTGGCAGGTTTTCCAAAGAGGGTAAATGGTGAGTTAAGGGGTAGTTCAGCATAAGTGGTGTGTGTGAGCTGGTGCCAAAGCGTGGAGGAAGTCTGAAGTGTTTCAGGTGGGTTGTGAGTCTCCTGGGGCAGAGAAGCACCTTGAGGAATTTATTTCTTCTGCTTCTGTTGTTACTTGTCTTGATTGAGGTGTCCTTTCCCTCTCACTGTGGAATTTGTGCTCAGAAGCTGCAGGAGCAGGAAGAAAGACTCACATGATTGTGTGGTGGCTGTGGAGTGGGTGTGGAGCTCTACACCTCTGTCAGCAGGTTACTGGGGGCCAGAGCAAGTGTTGGTGCTGCAGATCTGTGTTGAAAGAACATGTGATGTCCAGAACAGGAAGAGCATTTCAGCTGTCACTGCTGCCAGTACAGAGTGAAACTTAGCTGGAATGTGCAGTCCTCCCTCGTGATCTCAGGCAGCTTCACTGGCACTTTACAGGGCTCTGCTGAGGAAGAGCTGTATGGGTGAAACTGTCTGAGCTAGGTGGGGTATAATACAATCTCTGGGTGTATGACTGCAGAAATCAGGGCCTTGCACCTCTTGGAAACTTCCAACAGATGCTCCAAGCCTTCTGGCCCTTGCTGTGTTGTGTCCTCCCCTAAGGCATTGTTACTGCTGCATCCTTCGTGTGTGCAGATATTCCTCAGTGGGAAGCTGATCCCTTGGGGAGCTGTGCTCAGTGAAATGTGATGGAGTCCCATTCACTGACCTTCAGGTGCTGAGTAAGAAAAGGAGTCCAGACTGTAAGCAAAGCTCTGGAACATTCCTGAGGGCTGCAGGAGTCCTGTTGATGTTTGCTTTGTTTAGGTGCACGAGTGTTCCTGATTGTAAGAGTTGTCATTTTAAGTTGGTTTGTTCCTGTGATTATTCTCTTTTTGGCCTCAGAGACTTGTCTAAACTTGCCACTAAATAACCTACAGTGGTTCTCTTTGGTCTCTGTGGGTAAGGAGGAACATTTTGGGAGAGCAGGAGTTGGTTTAGTGAGCCCATGGGCCGTTACCTTGTTATCCACATCATTTGTGGTGAGTGCTGAGTTCTCTCTGCAGCTCATGGTAAGCAGATTTCTGTCAGTGAAAGTATTGTAGCACATTGAGAGATGGCATCAGCTGGCAGTTCTCCTGAATTTCAGCTCCACTAAGAGGTGGACAGATGAGCCTCAAAGCTGTCCAGATTGAACATACCTTGGAAATTACATGCAGAGAATTATTGTGTCCCCTACTGGGGAATATCAATTGAAGTCTGTAGGTTCTAGAATTGTTTTTTGTGGGTTGAGAGGGAGTCTGTGCTTTCCTTTTCCACTTGGATGAAACTCTGCATCTCTGATCACTGTTAAAGCATCTTTGTGGAAATTTCATTTTGTGGTGAGTTGCCAGTTCAGTGGAGATCATAAGAGATACCTCAGAATGTGGATTTCTCAGCAAATGTGAGCAGGACTAATTATCAGTGACATCTAAATGTTTTCAGTCTTTGTGTATGTGGAGTTAAATGTTTGCTCAGGCTCTGCTGGTTGCCTGTCTCACATACCTGTGTTATGAACCAGCCAGTGTTGACTGGAGCAGGTCATGATCTCTGTGGAAAGGGTGAATGTTCTGTGACAGCCCTCCTTGGCATGAGAGGAGGCTTTGAGGCAGAAGGGCTGGTGGTCCTCCCCCGAGTGAGCAATACCTGTGGAAGTCTCCTTGCACATCTCAAAGGACATGGAGGAAGATTTGAGGTTTATAAGCTAGTGAGAACTGAATGTTCTTCCCTCAGGCAGGTCAAGGGATTTGTTGCCTGTTAACACACAGGGAGAGGAATAGGGAGCTTTGGAACAAGCATTGTTGGCTGTTCTGAAGTGGTGAGAGCCCCTTCTCTGAAGTGGGGTTATTGGCTCAGCTTGCAGGAAGAGCTCAGATAAGAATATTTATGATGTGTGACAATCACATCCAATACCATTATTTCCTCCCTATCTTGGAAAGTGATCTCAGTAGAATGACCAGAAGAATGAAAGATGTGTCACATCACAGAAAGTTATTTTTGTGGTAAAATAACAGTAACATGTGGTAAAATAACAGTAACTCTAGCATTCTTTGAAGTGGCTTGCCTGAAGTTGAGCATGATCAAGCTCTAAAAGTACCAATGTGCTTTTTTTGTAGGCATTACATTTCTATCATTAGAGAGCTCAGCAGGAGTATTCTGGATGCAGTGTCTGTCTGTTTCTGTGGCCTGCTGCCTCTGGCCTCATGGTTCTGGTAAATCTGAGCAAAATGAGGAAGGCTAAATAGTGCCAAGTCATCTGGATTTTTTCCTTTTCTAGAAGAGAAATTTAGTAATAGGTACCTGCTGAAAACCTGAGAATAAACTGGTAGAGTTTGCTTTAGTTGCTTTGCTTCATTCTAAACACTGCTTTCTGAGTGCATTGTTTCATGTAAGAATCCCCAGCTTTAGTTTGTGGTATTCCACAGGGATTCAGTTATCCCAGTTCAGCTTTCTCTGCAGTTCACTGGGTTGACACCTGTTGTGCATGTTGAGGTTTGGGCTCCTGGGGACTGATGGTGACAGTGAGAGAAGAGGATGATGAGTTGGGCTGTTCCTTCAGGCAGTGACATGTACCCTGCCATTCCTACAGTGGTTCACTATTAGGGTGTTTATTATTTTGGCTTTCAAAATGTCATTTTCTTTTTCTGCTTTTAAGAGTAAGAGAAAGGTTCTTTGTTACAAATCGATAATGTTGAAATGCAGCTTCCATGTCTTGAGAGCATAATCAACTTGGCTTCATGTGGCTGTTAACTGCTAGGTGGGAGAAAAAATAACAAGTTCAAATAGCAGGGAGTGCAGTGGGAGGGAAGGGCAGCTTTCTGGGAAGAGAGATGCTCTTAAGTCTCTCATTAAACGGGCTTATGCGTAGGACTTTGCTTTGCTGGGCAGGTTTTCAAATTCCAGGCTGCAGCTGGATGTGGGAAGGGTCTGGCTGTGGAATTAACAGTCTGTCTGTTGTTGCTGAGTGTGGGGTTGTGCATTTCTGCTGGCTGTAGCCCTTAATCCTTTTAAGTCCTTTTGTTGTTGATAGGAAGCATTCTGTGTGTATCCTACAATTTGTTATGCCATATGTTACTTGGGCACATCCTGACACAGATGTGCATTTCCAGAGGAGCTTTAAGTAGGGTGCAGGTGTGTTTTATGTTTCCCTGGGCTGTGGCTCCAGGATAGGAGACATTTGCAGTTGGTGCCTGTTGAAGAGGACCCATCTCCCTCCCAGCCATTTCTGAGGCTGTCCTAGGACTTAGAGCAGGAGTAGGACTGGACTTAAAGCATTTGGGCTGTTTTAATGTTCCCAGAACATCTACAAAATTGAGTACTGGCAAGCATGTGGTTCTTCTGGCTGGTTCTGGTACTGAGAGGTTAAGAGAAAGCTGCTTTTCACAAAAATACTTTACTTTGTTATGATGCAGTTGGCAAGAGACATCTGCTGCTTGTTGCTGTAATGGAGGGTTCTTATGTGGGTTCTCCTTTTCCTTCTAACAGAGAATGGACCTGGGAGAATGTACAAAGATCCATGACTTGGCTCTGCGAGCAGATTATGAGATTGCAAGTAAAGAGAGAGACCTGTTTTTTGAGCTGGATGTAAGTATGGAGAAATTTTAGTTACTTTTGGGAAGACTGCTTCTTGAAGTTACTGGGCTGAACAGTAGAACTCAGTGGCCATTTCAGCTCATCATGTTTCTTGTTACCTGTCCAGAGTGTGCAGCCCCTTCCTGAATGTCAGCCTGACTGCTGACTGGAGAATGCAGAAGTAATTATGGCCTTTGACACTCCATTAGCCCAGCTAGCTGGGAGGCTCCCTGGCATTCCTTGGATCCCACACCTGCTGCTCTGCACCAGGTTCTTGTAACATGATGCCCTGTCCCAGAAAGAGATTTAACATTAAAAACCTTCTGCTCAGTAGTTTTAACTTTTGTCAGATTTAGCTTTCATTTAATCTTTCTGTGATGGAACACATCAAGGGGAAGCACAGTTCTGTCTTTCCCTTTCATGTTATTCCAGTGCTTTTGTCTTTGTGCCTGTTGCTCCTGCATAGGAAGGAAGTTCCAGTGCAAAGCCATGTTGCTGTGTCAGAATAAAGGAACTGGGTCAGGCTTACAGGGCAGGGGTCAAATGTAACTTGTTCTGCAAAGTGTCATTTGTTTTTTTTCTGAAATCATCTGTTCTTGAGGTTGTTTGTGCATTATACAGGATTGCAGCTGTTGACTGTCAAAGCTACATCTGGCACAGAGAGCAGCTTCATTCATAATTCTTTGTCTGATCATGCAGGCCATGGATCACCTGGAATCCTTCATTGCAGAGTGTGACAGGAGAACAGAGCTGGCCAAGAAACGCCTGGCTGAGACACAGGAAGAGATCAGTGCTGAAGTGTCTGCAAAGGTATTGGTTTTGAAAGTCTTGCTGGGAGCACTGGTGTTCTGTTTCTCTGACACCAGTGATACTGGGGAGTTAGCTTCACAGAGGATTTGGGGATTCCAGTCATGCTCCTCAAATGGCTGCTCTGGCCATTCTGGAGACAAACTTAAAAGACCACCATGGGCTCTAAAAGAGATTGCTTTAGCATGGAAATAAAGCATATTGGTTTCTTCCCCATGCTGTGAAATGTTACCATAATAATTTAGAATAGTAAGTCCATCATCCCATGGTTTTTGTTTCGTTTAACAAATGCTCATGGAGTTTCCTTTTTGGCAACTCACCTAATTGGGCTAATGCAAGACTTTTCTGAAGCTGATTTTGTGGGCTCTATGCTGACCTGTAAGCCAGAAATGACTGGCAGATCATGATCTCTCCACATACACTTTCTCTCTTTGCCATATGTCTGTGACCATGTTGACATTGGTCCACCAGTCCCTTTTGCTGGGGACTTTTGGAGATTCATGGTCATCTTCCAACAACAGATTTCATTACACAGTATTTCCTTTAAAAAAATGGAAAGTTGTTCTGCAAGCTTTATCACACTTTTGTCTTACTAAAAGCTAACTCTTCTTTTCAGGCAGAGAAAGTCCATGAGCTGAATGAAGATATTGGAAAACTCCTAGCTAAAGCAGAACAGCTGGGAGCTGAAGGAAATGTTGATGAGTCTCAAAAGATCCTGATGGAAGTGGAGAAAGTCCGAGCGAAAAAGAAAGAGGCAGAGGTACAGTGTTGGCTCTCCTGTGGCTTGTCACAGGAGGCTGGGCTGGGCTGGGTGGTTTCTGCCCCTGTTCCTGTGTGCCAGCACCTCCTTTTGCAGTTCCAGCCATGTGCCAGCAGGCAGTGTGGTGACTGAAAAGATTTTTAGAAACATTTATCTGTTGCAGCAAGCTGACTGGGGCAGCTCCTCTGAAATATTTGGTCACCAGTCTCTTGCAGGGGTAGACTTTTGGGTTAGCTGTGCCCACAAAGCATTTGTGTGGCACCTCCTTTGTGTGAGGGTGGGTTTTGATTCTTCAAAGCAATTCTTCGCAGGAGTTTCCCTGGAGGGTTGTGTCATGTAAGGGTTCCCTGACATTTGTGTGGGTTTTCTTGCCTCCCTGTAGGAAGAATACCGAAATTCAATGCCTGCATCCAGCTTCCAGCAGCAGAAGCTGCGTGTGTGTGAAGTCTGCTCAGCATATCTGGGTCTCCATGACAACGACCGGCGTCTTGCTGACCACTTCGGAGGCAAATTACACTTGGGTTTCATTCAGATCCGTGAGAAACTGGATCAGCTGAGGGTAATCCTCTGTTTTAAACCACCTCTTTGTAATTCTGAAGACCTTGAACTCTTCTATTAAATTAATACAGAATTCTTTGCAGAGGGCTTGTAAAAGCGCAGGAATTTGACTGCAGAATCCCTAAAGCATCAAACAGAGCTTTGTTTAGCCTTGTCTTGGGGTCTCTTCTCTGTGTTCTGGGTAACTAAATATGTTCCCTCAGAATCAAACCAGAGCACTGCTATAATTTATTCCTTGGAGCTTTGGTACAGTCATTCTCACTAACATGACAGAAATTTGTTACTCTGTTTTTTTTTCCACTTTGAAACCTCTCGATGAAATATTAGAACTGAAGTTTCACATGGTTCTGTCAGTAAAAAGATCTTGACTAGCTGAATCCATTAGGAATTTTCTGAAATGGTTTGTAATGGGTTGTGGTACTGGCCTTGTTTGCAAACAGAGACCTTTAGCTGAGTAAGAGTTGTGATTCCTGTGCCTTACTCACAGTGCATTGAGGTCAGTGCCTCAACTGAGAAAAATGAGAACCTTGACAGAGGTCTTAATCAGCACATAAAATGCAGTGCAATGTTCTTTGTCTTGCTATTGGAATGGTCTTCCTGCAGATCTGACCTGTTCCTGTATGGCTATAAATAATGGCTGTTACTGCATGGCTGAAATATGATGTGGATTTATTTTTTTCCCTTAGAAAACAGTGGCAGAAAAGCAAGAGAAGAGAAACCAGGATCGTTTGAGACGGAGAGAGGAGAGAGAACGAGAGGAGAGGATGGGCAGACGGTGAGTGGGGCCTGGGAACTGCCCTGTGAAGTCTAGAAGTATCTGATTCCTTGTACATAAGCACTGCAGGAGTTCAGCATCTGCTTCTGGAGTTGGATGTGCTCCAGATGCTGTGTGAGCATCCTGGGATTCAGTTAAAAATGAAAACAATGCACAAATCCTCCACTCCTCCACCTTAGAGTGATTGTACATGTGTTTTAACCTCCACTGTGTGTCTGAAAGGTGGAAGTTCCCTGTAGTCTTCAGGCTTATATTGGTCTAATCCCTGTCTTAGGGAATCTGAATCTGGATAAAATACCCTCATCCAGAGCACCTGAGTGGGAAAGTTTAAGATGAGTGAGGACTAGGCTTGCTCAAAAGGCAGTAGGCATGCAGAAATTCCTTGGACAGCTCTCCTCACTGCTTGGAGGCTTGAAGGTGACAACAGGCTGGTGTCATGTGCCAAACAATTGACTGCATGTAACTTTCCTACAATAAGTGAGGCGTTTTGGCAAGCATCTCCTTAGGAAGCTGAGGGATCCCAAGGAGTGGCTGCTTCTGGTGGTTGTAGCTATGTGTGTCACCTTCTGCTCAGATGTCTGTAATTCCTGAGCAGTGGGAGGGGCTGGAACACTGGTTTCCTCAGGACTAGCTCTTCTGCATCTTGCCAGCTGAACTGGAAAAACAATTTCTTCTGTACTTAAACTGAAGTGGCAACCTGTGTGTAAACACTCAGTTAGGCAGCCTGGGGTGGGGAGGGTGGTTATTTGCAGGGGTCAGGCAGAGGAAGTGGCTGGGCAGGAATGCTCTTCTGATTGTCACAGCATCTCCCTGGTTACCTTGTGGGTTTCTCCTTGTGTACTTCTTGCATCAAAAAGATCCCAACCTTGCTGCCTGTGCAGAGCTATTTTTGAAACTCAGAGTCAGCTGAAGAGTGACTTTGTCTGAGGAATAGGAGATTTATAACTGCAGTGTACTCCAAGATGATGCTGGCTCTGGCTGTACATTGCTGGAATTGCTGACAAATACCAGCATGAAGCAGCATGGTGATTTTAGTGCATTATGAAGATGGGAGTCCCAAACTGTTACTCATTACCCATATTATTTTATGCATGTTATGCATAGCTCCAGTTAGGGTGTTTAATTTGGGTTTTCTCTGGGGATTGCCTGGTGTGATATGAAGGAGCAGATCATGCTACAGCTTTCTGTGGAACTGTAGCACTTTGGAGAGCCTCACAACTTTGTTACCCATGCAGCTGTAATGCAGTTGACTTGGGGAGCTGCAGGATCTGGAAGTAGCTTTTCAGTGCAGGAGTTAATCAAAAGGGACTGCTGTTGCTGCTGCTGTGGTCAGAGATGTGGAAGTGAAATGGGAAGTGTCTTCTCATGCAGCTGCTTCATGGCAGACCCACAGCAGGACCCTGCCTAACATGGACTCAGTTTGTCTCCATGGTGCCTCCTCTTCCTGGAGGTCATTTCTCTGTAAAAATTGCTCAGCAGAGTTGTTCAGGAAGAACCCTCTGGATCTCCTTGTTGATCCACATCTCAAAATGCTGGTTTTCTACTCCTGTGGTGTGCTGTGGTTTTGTTTTAGTTTAAAAAAAACCCTCAAGCCCTCAGTTCTTGAGAGCTGAAGAGCCACTTGTGTTTACAGGTAGTCCATGTGTGGATGCATCTGATGAGGGGGTTTGAAAGCTGCTTTTGAATGTTTATTTAAGTCTTAAAATAGGAAAGCTTTAAGAACTGCATGAAGCTGGCCTAAAGTCTGAGTTCTTGCTGTTTCCATATGTGACAGTACTTAGAGACTGTGGCTGGCCTTTGCTCTGGCTCTGTGCAGAGGCACCTGTGTGCTCCACAGGAAAACTTGTTATGAAGGAGTCAGAAGTGCCATACACAAGAGATCCAATCAATTGCCCCTCCAAAATGAGAACTTGACCTGAGGGAGGACAGTAGAGCTCTCCCAGTGGACACTCAGTGTCAGAACTGAGGTTAGAGTCCAGATTTCTTGGTCACTTGTCTGCTGGGAGCTGTGCACACCATGCTCACAGAGGCGTTTTTCCATCAAAAACTAATTGGTGATGTCTGCCACCTCCCAGCCAGCCTCTCTTATCCAGAGCTTGGTACTTTAAAGACCCACAGGAACATGTTTCCTTCAGAACTCTTCTTGTCACATCCCATACAGCACCTTCATGGTGTTACTTCAGTAAGAGAATGCCTTGAGTTCAGGGCTCTGGTGACTGACAGGCACTGTGGCATCCCTGCAAACCTGTGCCTTCCCTTGTGAAACTCTACCTCTCACAGCTGTAATTAATTTGTCATTAAACTGTGACTCCCCATGGGAATGAGTGCACTGGATTCTACCCTAGTGGTAATAAACACAAGTCTTGTGTGATGGTGCTGGTGGTGTTGGCTATCCAGTAATCTCTTAAGACTGGAATTCTGTGGAGAAGTGGCACGCTGGCAAGTGCAGACCTCAGTGTTTTCTTCCAGAGTACACCAGCAAACAAGTCTGGTGGAGGTGCCAAATGGATTTCCTTTGTGTTAAGCTGGACAAAAGACAGGTTATGAAACTCAGCAGAAAGTCTCTGTAATACAGGGACAAAAAAGAGGGAAAAATAAACAAAATAGACTTGCTCAGTCCTCTTGCTCCTGTGGAAAGCAGTCTTTGCCTCCTGCTGTACAATGATTCAGGCTAGTAAGGGCAATGGTGTTTTGTTGGATCCTTCCTGAAATCTGAAGTTTGGTTTTAGGGAGTGATTATCATGTTTTTTGTGTATACCCCTGTATGCTTGGATGATAGGCATGGAAGGGCAGGCAGGCTTTTCAGGGGATGTGGAAGGGCTTTCGTGGATGTGTGCACTGGTGGTTCAGAATAAAATGATCAGGAGGAAAAAGAACAGTGAGAACTTGGAGTAATTACAACCCCCAGAAAAATCCAGCTGCCTGCCAGGTATCTACAGGAGGTCCTGCTGCTCTGTCAGGTTGTGTTACGTGGCAGTGGAGGTGTGTGGTTACTGCCCTGCTCTCCAGGTTTATCAGCTTTTCCTTCAGCTGCTCATGTGTGTTGCCACAGTGCATGTTTCATTTGCAGACTCCAAGTTCAGCTCCACTTTGTTTACAGTCTTTACCTGAATTCCTTTCTAAATTTGGGGGCTTTTAAAACTTTCTGCCATTTCACTGAAGAACAATCCCATTTCACTAAAGAAATGTCAGTGCACATAGATTTTCTTAATCTTGTCTTATCCAGGCATGGCTTTAAATAATGTTATTAAAACAGATGCTTCTCTGTTGCTTCTTAAATTCTTGTCTGTGTGTAGCTTTCATGTCAGGGTGCCAGAACAGCTCTGTGGGGTGTAAATGGAACTTACTGTGGGTGAGTCTGTGTGCAGTGGGGAGCACTTACAGGAGTGAGTCTCTAAGTCACTAAACAGGGAGAGGAGCCACTTATTAATTAAAGTAAAACAAGACTGTTCAGACTGTGTGTGATGTTCAGCTGGCTCTGAAATGTGGCCACAGAGGAAGAGGGAGGGTGCAGCTTCCATGTGCAGAGGTATTTTAAGTGGTGCTGAGTAATGGTGCTGCTAAAGTTGAAAGAATTCTGCCGTTGTTATTTACAAACTGTCAAGAGCTAATGCTGACAGCAGTGAGCTCAGAGTGCCACACACGAGCTCTGAAGCTTGTGGAATGTGAGAAAGGATAGCAAGGCCTGGATTATTCTTCTCAAGTGCTTTCTAAGGATTTTCAGTTTATATCTATCACTTGTCAGTAATAGTTCTTCTCTTGTGGCTTTGTCTCCTCTTTTTTTCCCAGTTATCTTTCCCAAAAGAGAAAAAAAATAGTGATGCAAATTTCCTTCTGATGTTTAGTAAACAAATACTGGGAGTGAGAAGGGGGTGTATTTCTTTATTGAAACCCCTTTAGCATGCAACTGTCCCAAAGGAACCAAAATCAGAAAACTGGCAGATGTCTCTCTGATTGAAGAGTGGCACTTCTTGAAATGTTAGAGTTGATCCAGCTGGTGTTAGACTGCAGGGAGTAAAGAGTATGTAACAAATATGCACAGAAAATTAGTTGAAAGGTTCATTGGGGTGCTTTATTAATAGTATCTGGTTTCGAGACTTTTCTGTAGTGACAGGAAGCTTAGTGTGCAGAAATTAATGTTTTCCAGTTTTTGACAAATTCTTGTTCCTAAAATTGAAAAATATGAAGCTAACAAAATTTTTTATTTGCAAGCTTTTTCTTTTTCTTTTTTTTTTTTTTTCTTTTTTGAGTAGTGTGTCACTTGAGGTATTGATTATTTCTGTGAAGAGCTGCCAGGGTGAATGAATGTTCTTATTGAAAACCCACTGGCTGTATCATAACTTCTCTCACTTAACTCTCCTCTCCTTTCTAGGTCTGGATCAAGAAATAGAGATCGTCGAAGGTGAGTGCCCAGTTCTGCACTTATCCCAAATGCCTGTTTGTGTTTCTCTCTAGCTACTGAGGTTTTTCCTGGGTCTCAGTGTCTGGTTTGCTCCCTGAAAGAGATGGGAAGTGCAGTGTGGGCAGCTCAGTGGTGCTGCTCAGCTTGGTGTGGCTCGTGGGGCTGTAGAGCAGGTGCTGAGTAGCCTGGCCAGGATGGGCTCTGTGTGCTCCAGTGTGAGCCCATGGATGTCCCCAAGGCCTCTTTCCATAAATACCTGATATGCTTTCATGATTGTAAGGTCTGAAGTATCTGTTGTATATATAATACCTCAGATGTGAAAATACAGAGATTTGAGATTAAAACCCCCCACAGCTCTGGGAAGAGCTTGCCTTAATGCTATGGCAACATTCTCTGTGATAATGGACCTGGAGATCTCCCTGCCTACTCATTTCCTATGGCATCTTTCTTATTTTTAGAGCAGGGTGAAATAAATCTGCTTCTAAAGTGCAGGACTTTGACTTAAGTGTCCTGTGATATTACCATAACCCTAAGAGAATCTCCAGGAAGATTCTCTTAGAGTTATGGTAATATCACAGGCCACTTCCTTTGGCCTCTCTTCTACTTATACGGGCCTCACTTGTGAGCAATGCAGGGTTGTAAGCTCTGCTCTGGCCCTTGCCATGTGCTTACAATAATGGTGGGATCCTTTTCTGTAAGCTTCCCAGCAAAGTGCGTAACCCACTGGCGTTCTGTTGGCAGCACAAGGCCCGGGAGGAGGCAGCTGCCCGCGGTGTGGTGTGGGCAGGGATGCGGGGCTGGGGCTGGACTCTGTTGATGCTCTGGGTGTTCCTCAGGAGAGGCTGAGGGCAGCTGGGGGTGCAGTGCGGGGCACTGAGCCCGTGTGTGTTCCCCGCAGGTCGCGCTCCCGCGAGCGGAGGCGGAGGCGCTCCAGGTCGGCCTCCCGGGAGCGGCGGAAGTCGCGCTCGCGCTCCCGGGACCGGCACCGGCGCCACCGGAGCCGCTCCCGCAGCCACAGCAGAGGCCACCGCCGGGGCTCCAGAGACAGGAGTTCCAAACACAAGTAGGTATTCCCGCCTGGAGTGCTTCTGGAAAGGGAGTCCTTGGCTCACAGTGACCTCCCTGGCCGTAGAGCGAGCAGGAGCGTGGCAGGGTTCTCCAGAGCAGCTGGGCTGGCCTGGGCCAGCTCCTGGGCCAAAGCAGGACTCCCCAGTGGCCTCACGTGAGGGCAGCAAATGTACAGCAAGATCCCAGCTGAGAGGAGAGTCTGGGAGATAGAACAGATTCCCTGATTTGCATTGCTGAGCCTTGAGATGCTCCTTGGATGGGAAGCAGCACGAAGCTTCAATGAGCTAACTGAGCTTCCCTGGGGCTGTAGAAGCCAAGTGCTTGGGAGGCAGTTTGGATCTTATACTTCTCTAGTTATTTTTTGCTTCCCAGATTCCTTCTCTAAGGGCTGGCATTGGGAAGGAGTCTATGATTTGAGATCGGGGGGGAGTCTTCTGTTAGAAGGCTGTTTGAGAGAGAGAGAATTCTTTAGGAATCAGCACTTCTTCCTCCTGAAAAAGAAATACAGGAGGAGTATACCATTCTTATGTCTCTGAGGAGAACCACTGTAGTCCAAAGAAAGGCTTAAAGTTTTTCTGAAATTCAGCAAAACAGCCTCTTTGTTAGAAGAAGAAGGAGACAAGTGTGTGTAGGATATTAGAAAAATTGACTGGAATCACTATGTTCACTTACAACCCTTCTAAGCCCAGGAGCAAGTCTGCCTCCAGGTGCTTGCTGAGGTTAGATCTGGATTTTTTTAAAGTCTCCTAGTTAATAGGGAAGTGCTTCAGCACTGTCACCTGATAAGGCACCAGCACTCAAGTACAAATCTAGAAACAAAACTATTGTTGTGTGTCTTGTGTCAGTTTAGCTAAGGGGTAGGAACAGCTTTTCTTTTAAAGATACCTGGTGAAGGGGAGGGAAATAATGGTCTGAAAAATAAGTCTTAATAATTGAGGGGGGGTGTAAATACTGTTAATTCTCCAATGGCTGAGATACTAAAGTGCTTTTTTAAATCTGTCTTGAACATGAAAAATAAAGAAAAGAAGTTTGGACAATTAGGAAGTGAGGAAGATCCTGTAATAACTATTACTAAAGAGCAGGTAAGGGATTACTTCGGAACCCCTGAACACATCCAAACCAGCCCATTGAGATTGCAGGGCATTGGCCAGCTGACACACCTGCACAAAGCTGCTGAGAGCTGGGGACAGGCCAGGATCAGTGTCAGAAAACATAACAAAAACAAGAGAACAAACAGCAAAACCCTGCTTCCTGAAAGAGAGTTAATGAAATCTGCTCTCAGGTTCTGCTGGGCTGAGGTGTCACTTGCTGAAAGAAAGGGAGTAGCACAGGATGTGGAGAGCTCAGGGTAGGAGGTCTGCTTGCAGCAGGCATTGTTGTGGAAAAGGTAGAGAGGTGATGTCATCAGACAGCCTGATGTTAAATGACACAGTTTAATGAAAATGAAATGGCTGTTGGGTTTTGATGTATCGATTTTGCAGTATTTTCAAGCCTTAAAATCAACAAGAATGAAAGTAGAACCTCTAAGGTACCTCCTGTTGTGACTGTAAAAAACCCTGTGTGCTGAGCCTTGAAGTAAAATGTAGGAGCCTCTGCTGAGCTCCCTCAGGGTCAGCTCCTTTTGAATCCTGCTATTCCCTAAGCTGGCAGGAATCACACAAGAAACAGCCTTTCAGATTAGACCTAATGTGAAGCCTCCTGTTTAATTCTGCGTGGGCTGACACGGGAACTGCTGCTGAAAATCTGTGGCTGTGAAAAGATGTGCCTGTGCTGTGGGCTGTGAATATAAACCTGTATCATCCTGACTTTGAACCCAGGATGCTGCCAAAGCCAGCATTTGTCAGGATGCAAAGTGAGAAGCCCAGGGCTGAGCCAGCAAAGAATCCAGTTGGTATTTAGAGCAGTTGAGCAGAAAGCCAGTAGCTTAGGGGGTAATGAAAACCTGCTCTGGAAGCCATGAACTGAGCTGAGTCAAAGACAAGGAAAAAATTGTAGGCACTTCAGGATGGCCCAGAAAAATAATGAGGGGCACAGGGAAGACCTGAGGGAGCCCCTGTGGCAACAGCTTGAAAGGATCACTGAGAGGAAGGAGGAACAAAGGTGTGCTGTGCACAGAAACCTCGCAGAGGCCCAGAGCTGCTGTCATGGGGACCCACTGCCCGTGGCACAGCACCCAGGCACGTTCCTGTAGGGAACTTTATCCCACAGCCCTGCCAGGGAAAGGTACTGCTCGGTGGGTATTTGACAATTTTTAGTTGTGAAGCTGATAGAAATGGTTTACTTTGTACTGCAGATCTTCTAGAGATCGATCTTCAAGGGAAAAGTCCCGAGACAGAGAGAGGAAAGAGAAGAGCTCTTCTGAGAGGCGGCACGAGAGCACAAATGGCAAATCTCGTTCCAAGAGGTCAGAAGAGAGAGAAGCTGGAGAGATCTGAACTCAAACGATCTGTGTTGCACTGTAAATAGTCTGATAAACATTCTACACAAAGCCTAAATTTCCCATTTATATTTACTGAATACAACTCATCTTTTGTAGTTTGGGATTTTTATTGTTTGGCAGATAGCTGTGAGTTTGTAGAGACACAAGAGTTACGTACTGTTTAACAGGATTTTGTTTTAGTAGGAATAAATAAATCTGGATGGATGGTTTTCAGTCCAGGCCAGTGTGGACACCCCGTGTTTGTCCCGACGCAGCGAGCGCAGCGGTCGGGGTCACGCTGTGCCTGGAGCCCTGAGCTGCCCTGACCTTTGTAACGCTTCAGCCCTTTCCAAAAACCCACCTGACCCTCTGTGAGCACACCAGTAGCACTGGTTCTCAATTATATTTTGTCCTTCTGTTTATATATGTTAAAAAAAAATCAGATTTCTTTTTTTCCTTCCTTTTAGTACTTGGCCATCTCATTTTTATGTCTCCAGCACTTGAGTTGCCTCACTTGCCCAGCTAAGGCAAAACCAAACAAAATTTGGCCCTGATCTATTCTGAAAGCTGTTTGAGGATGACCAGATGAGCTGAACCATGTTTCTAAGCTGAACTCAGGTCTGGTTTTAGTACCTTTACAGTTCAGACAGTTGAGCTGGTGTGAGCAAAGCAGTGGGAAGCCTGGCTGTGTTCTCTAGAGCGGCACAGCCACAGCTCTTCTGCCTCTTTACCGTGCAGTCAGAGCTTCCTGCGGGGCGTTCTCCCCTGCCCACCACAGCGCTGCTGCGTTTCCAAGGCCAGTCAGGCAAAGAGCCGAGGGCAGGGGCGGCTCGGAGCCCGTGCCGGTGTGTGCCCTCGGGGCAGCGGCCGTGTCCCCGCGGGAGGCCGCCGCTGCTGCCGCTCGCTGTGCCTCGGGCGGTGTCCCACGGGCGCGGGGAGGCCTGCCCGTGCCGGCCCCGGTCACCCTCGGCGGCAGGGGCCGGGCTGCCGCTCGTTAGCGCGGTTAATTACCGCCGCTAATTGCCGCTCCCGGCCCCCCGCTCCGCTCTCTGCCTCCCCCGCCCGCGGTGCTGCCCGCTGTCAGTCCCGGTGCATGCCCCCTCCCTGTCCGTTTTTACGATGAGCTCCGCGGTTTCTCGTGTTGTTTTTGTAACCTCCGTGTGGGGCGCGGGGGCGGCGGGCGCGGCTCGGGGTGCCTGTACGCGCCCGCGCTGTTCCCCGCGGTCTGAGCGCATTAAAGATCTGTGTTTGTGGCTCCCGCTGCTGCCGGACTCGTTCTTGCGGGCTCCGCCCGCGCCGCCGCCGACACCGGCCGGGCCGGGCCGAGCGGAACCGCTCCCCGCGCCGTGACGCCGCTTCCGCCGGGCGGAGGCGGGGATGGAGGCGGAAG
>NW_024373256.1:13677159-13703273 GCF_014805655.1 Passer montanus | reverse complement strand
CGGGGCCGGTGCGAGCCCGCGGCCTTCCCTGCCGGCCCCGCGGGGTTTGCCCGCCTTGGGCCGCTCCAGAGCTGTCCGCACACCGCAGCCAGGAGCCTGGGAGAGGATTTCACCCTTTTTCCCAAGCCCGGGCTGCCCCCTGTGCTCCGAGCTGCCCTGTGCCGGGCTGGCGACTGCGGGGCTGTGCTGGGCCAGGGCCAGCCCCTCGCCCGTGCAGAGCTCTCCTGGCAGGGTTAGAGCCCTGCTCCTCCTCCCCTCCGAGCCCACACGCCTGTTTGCAGCCGGGAATTGCAGGGCTGCTTGCCGAAACGAAAACACTGCAATATGTTCAACTCCAGCCTCATTTCCAGCCTTCTCTCCTTATTTTGTAAGGCAGGAATGTCTTGTGTAACAGCTGGGGGAGAGAGGGGCAGCCCGTCCTGCCGGGAGGGACTGGGCAGGATTGGGCTGCCTGTGGAGCTCAGGGGTCCCCAGGGATGGATGTGTGATGAGGGAGCTTTGCTCTGTGTGCCTGTGAGTGACAGAAAGAAAAATTCCATTTCTGGGGGGGGAAAAGTGTTTTCTCTTGAAGGTGGCTGTGAAGGGCAGCAGCATCTGGAGGAGGGCCCTTGTTCCATAGAATCATGGAATGGTTTTGGTTAGAAGGACCATAAAGATTGTCTTGCCCCATGGGCAGGGGTACCTTCTACCAGGCTGCTCCAAGTCCCATTCAGCCCGGCCTTTGAACACTCCTTTCTCACTGCCATAAATCTCTCCAGGCTGTGCAGGAGGCACCATGGAATTCTGACTTGTAGAGTGAGTGCCCCACCTAAAAAAGGTACTTTTCTGAATAAACCCGCAAGAAATGACCACAGCCTTTTCCAGGGGGTTTTCATGCACAGAGATCTCTGCAGAGTCCCTTGTGTGCTCAGTCTGTGGCACTGAGGGATGTCGCTGTGCTTCTGAGGCAGGAGGGGAGTCCTGTGGCTGAGGTGGGGCTGTCTGTGGTTTGGGGGCTCCAGGCTCCCTGCTGACAGCTGCCCTTGGAGCTGGCACAAGGGATCTGCAACAGTTGCTGGGAGGAGTGGCTTGGCTGCCGTGGAGCTTGTGAGCCCAGGGATGATAAATGGCTGGTGTTTCTTCAGCACAGTTGTTATTACTGGCCTGACCTGTAATCAGTTCCGCGCAGCTTTAATGCTGTTCTTCATCTTAGAGTTTTGATCTTCCCATTTCTCTCATGGAAATAATTCTGGGTTTTGTTTTGCTCTTCTCTGAACAGTTTGAGTTTCTGTATTTGAACTCCTGTCTGTAGTGAAAACTGCCCTGGATAAGAGTTTTCTCCTACAAATGACAGATGTATCACATTGCTCTGGAGGAGTTTCTAATTCCGTTGCTGTGAGTGCTCTGTGGCACACTCTGTCTGCACTGGAGGGTTAAATGTCATTTCAGAAGAACCTGAGGACAGCTCCAGCAGGAGAATCCCAGAATGGTTTGATTTGGAAGGGATTTTAAGGCTCATCTCATTCCACCCAGTGCCATGGGCAGGGACAGCCCTCCAGGCTGCTCCAAGCCCTGTCCAGCCCAGCCTTGTCCACTCCCAGGGATGGGGCAGCCACAGATTCTCTGGGCACCCTGTGCCAGGGCCACTCCAGTCTGGCTGGTGGGGTTTGGATTACAGGCTGTGTCCTCAGAAAGGCCTCAGGGCCGTGCCAGGAGCAGAGGTGCCCTGTCAGACAGGGATGTCTCCTCGGGTCAGTGTCCCCAGCCAGCCCTGGCTGTGACCTGGTGTCAGGAAGGAGCTGTGAGCTGCAGATGACCCAGCAAAATGATAAGCTTGAGTGCAGCATGCAGCCTGAGTGTCTCTGGGAGAGCAGAGCTCATTTTGGGAAATCTTACATGTTATTTCTTCTTGGCCTGATGTAAGTGGGACTGCAGAAAAAGGAACAAATGACCCAAGACTGAATGTCACAGCAGGTGAGTTTGCTGCAGTGTCACAGTGTGCCTGGGATCAAAACCCAACAGTCTGCTCAAGGAAAATAGCTGTGATGGGAATGTTGCATCTTATTCAGAGCAAAACCTGGCTGGTTTGTCTTTATTGATTGCAGCTTGGGGCTTCAACAATTTCTGGCTGACAGGAAGGAAACCTCTGAGATGCTTGAACTAACCAACCAAACAGAACCAAACCAGCCAAATGCTGTGTTCGAGGTCCTAAAATGTCCAGTCAGAACCTGATTTCATCATTCTGTGGAAGATAAAAATGTGTTGAACATCAAATCTAAGTTACAGTATATTGCTAAAAATTTTCTGGCAAGAGCTGGTGCCTGGTGACATTCCAGATGCTGTGCTCTGGTGTTTTATGAGTGGAAAATGAGTTAAACCTTTCCAGTGCACGGATCCTTAAATGGTTTCTGTCACCAGCCTTCATCCACCTGACTGTCTGTGGCTTTCTGTGCTTGTCAGCAGTTCTGTCTGGCTGCTGCTGATGGTTTGTCCCCTGGGTTTAGCTGTGCAAGAGTTGCTGCTTTGAGGCAGATCAGATCTGTAAATCTGCACTGTGGCTTCAAGAAACAGGAGAGTGAAGGTGAGTACAGCTGTGTTTGTCCTGTCCCTGTTGTTGCTGTGGTACAGGAAGGGGTGTTTGTTCCCCCTCTCCTTGGGCTGGGGACTGCTCCCAGCTCATCCCATGGCTGGGGGAAGCAAGCTTTAAAGCTGAGTCTGAGATGCAGATCCTGGCTGTGCTGCCACACTCTGTGGCCTGTGTGGGTTCAGTTTGGGTTTGTCACATGTGATTTCTAATTATTTCTAATTCTACAAGGTTTTTCTGCCATGTTTTCTCCTGTCCCCAGATGTACTGCAGGTAGTGTGTGTCACACTGCAGCAACACAGAATCCTGTCACTGCTGCTCCCCTGAAAGGTGCCTGGATGCATTGAACTTCCCAGATGAGTTATTTTGTGTCCTCTTCCAGCAGGAGACGAGATGTCAGCTGCTAGAGGACAGTAAAACCATCTCAGATGCACACTATCATTTTCTGCTTGTCTTCAATTAAACTGATTACCAGCCCTCTTTGTTGTGGAGCTCAGGGCATTGCACATGCTGCCAGCTTGTACTCTGGCAGCAGCCAGCACTGGGATTTCCTGCATTGTTTGAGTCTTGGCCATTGACCTTCGTGGTCCTCATTCTGGCACCGCCTCTGCTCTGGCAGGGGTGCAAAGGGCATTATTCAAACCCTGAAAGAAAAGAGAGAGAATTGCTTTAAAGGCATTGAGGGCTCTTTGTGCTCGGTGGCTCCGTGGGGTCATCGCTGCAGAAAAGAGGGGAATTACTGGGGTTGTCAGGATAATTACTACTTTTTTAGTGTTCTCATCCCAGTCTAGATGACAGTGCTGAGATTTATAGTGAGTCATAAAAATATGCCATCAGTGCTGTGTTAGGTGGTGTCCCTTTTGGACAGAGAGGGGAGAAACCCGGGCTTGGTTCCTTTTGGGAAGTCTCACGGGTGCTGGTATGCCCTGGATCTTTCCTGCTCCATACCTGGATCTTTCCCAGCTCCATACTGGGGGCTGTGGAGGCTCTGCTGGGGAGGCTGTGGGATTGTGCTGGAGCCCTGTTGCAGCCCATGCTGTGGGGGCTGGTTTTGAGAAGGGTCCCCTCTCCATGCTGCTGGAGATGGGCGCTGCAGGGACACACGAGCCAGCTGGCCCAGCACAGGGGAGGTCCCATAACTCCCTCCTGCCACTGTCCCCATCGCTGTGGCCGTGGCTGCCCCATGCCAGTAAATCATTTGCTCAGCCTGAGCCTGGATCCTTGTACCTTGAACCTGCTCAAGGCCTGGTGCACTAAAAGCAATGCTCAGCTCAGGGCAGAGGCTGAAAGCACCACTTGATCTGTTGTTCCCCTTTCCATCTGGAGCCTTCCTACCCATCAGGTGCCTGCTGTTGGTCTGGGAACAGCCAGGCTCGTGTGGGTGTCCCTGGTGTGGCTGGTAGGCTGATAAGAAGGACAGATAAAATCCTTGGAGTAAGATCTTTGGAATAAGATGCAACTTCTGCATTATTGATTCATTTGCATGGTATTGTGCAGGTGGAATTAAATTATCTGGAGTGACATCCTGTACTTGATGTAGAACAAATGCCAGAGTGCTCAGGTGGGAGTGAGTGCTTTTAAGTGCAGCAGGCTCTGAGGTTTAAGGGTTGGCAGTGCCAGGCTGACCTGCTGATTCTGTGCCTCAGGGTTGCCTTGCTGTGGATCTGTCCCCCTGTGATTTGTGCCCAGAAGAGAAGAGGCCTCTGCAGTGGGACAGGGACAGCCTGGGGAGCCACAGCTGCTTGAAGAGCTGAGCCTCCCCAGGGTGACTCATCTTGTGTTTCACAGAACCTGTAAATGAGCTTGGGTAGAAACGTGAGACACAGTGAGCCCTGTTGCTGCAGGAGTTGAAATCCCATGCTGTGCACTGTGTTGGTGCTGACTTTAAGCTCTTTTCTGCTGGGGAAGTAAATGGCTGCAGTGGACAACCCAAACACGTGACTGCTGGGGCAGAGTCATGGAAAATTGGCGTGGTTGTCATGGGTATTTACTCTGATATAACTTTTCATAACACTGTCAAGCAGCTTTTTCCAAACCTACTGGAATGTGTTATTCTTTATTTCTTCCCTTGTGGGATTTTTTTAAAGAAGCACTATCAGAGAATCTGTGTAAAACATGGATTTTTACTGTTGTTGTGGGTAATGACTTAGAGGCTCCTCTAACTGACTAGGGCTCTTTTTGTAGCAAATTAGCCCAGAACCCCTCTGTTTATTGTAGTTGTAGCCCAAGGTCATGATTTATAGCAGGAGAAGCTAAAACAGCAGTTGTTAACTCTTCCACTCTGATGAAATCAGATTTGCCTGATTTTAGTCTCAGCTCCTGCCTTGTTCTTTCTCTGGGGAGGGAAGTCATCACTCCTTCTTCTGCAGGGCTGCCTTCTGCAGCCTGCCTTTTGCAGGGGTGGGTTGCTGAACTTACCCAGTGGTTTCTCATGTCAGCAGGTGTTGAAGAGCTTTGTTTTGCTCCTATACAGAATACTCTGGTGTTTGTTTCCCTCTCCTGGGGAAGCTCAAGTGCACATTTACAGTGGAGAGCAGCCTTATGTTGGGATATAAAGGTCACAAGTGTTTCCTTTCACCTCTCCAGCTGGGAGCCAGGCTGACATGCACAGGAGGTGGCAACAAGTCTTTGCAACAAAAGGAGCTTTTGGGGTGTTTTTCTTGAGGGAGACCTGCAGACCAGTCAGTCCTTTCTGCGTGGGGTCTGTAGCCTTCTCTGTCCAGCTCTGGCAGAGCTGATTTGCTCCTCTGGGGAAGAATTAGTGCTGTTCCTGCATTCCATGAACTCTGTGTGGGAGACCTCCAGCACCAGCAGTGTGTTGTATCCAGCTCTGTGACAATACACTGGTTTGCTCACCTCTCATTAAATGTTTCCAGTGTGAATATCAGGTAGTAGCAGAACATTTTAATTGCTGGTTTTAAAATATATTTCAAAATGTACTTTAACTTCTTTTTCCATTGTTGTAGGTGAAGGGGGAGAAGGGTGTCTGAATACTGATGAATGAGCTGTGATGGATAACAAGGACTCAGAAGCTGAGATCCACCCTCTGAAGACTGAGGATGTGAAAGCTCAGGAGAACCATGAGCACTACGTGGAGAGGAGGATTATCAAGTCCTCGGGGCTGTCCCGGCTGTCCCGGTGGCGCACTGCTGCCTTCTTCATCTCCCTGTTCCTCTGCCTGATCATTGTCTTTGCTTTCTCCTTTATCATTCCCTGCCCAGAGAGGCCAGTTTCAGAAAGAACATGGTTCCAGTACTACAACAATGCAGGTGAGCTTGCTGCAGCAGAACAAATACTTAGCAAGAGTCCTTTTCCTTTCTGTGCCACGGATTTGGGTTGTGGGGCTCTACCTAAGCACAGCCAGACCTGCAGGGATGCAGCCCTTGGGAGCCAGAGCTGTGAGTACCTGACCTGGATAAGCAATGGCCCATCATAATTGGAGTGGCCTTCCAGGAGGTGTTTACAGGATTTAGTGCAGAAATTAGAGGCTGCTCTGAAGTGGTAACAAGGTAGCAGGCTGGCCTCAATCCCAAAAAAAATTTAAAAAAAGAGAGAAAGGGTATCTGGGAAGAAACCTCTGTTGATGCTTTCTCTTTAAAATGTTCCTTTGGAGTTCGAGCTGAGGTTGGAGGCAATTAGGCATTTTTATCTCTGTCACTTTGACTTTCTCCCTTTTCCCCATGGCCAACAGGAAGGGAAGAAGAATAATTCCATCTTGTTTTTTAAATAAATTGCTCTGTAGTTATTATAGCTATTTTTATTCTGGTGTTTTAGTTGGCTCTTCAGGCTGGGTCCTGCTCCCCAGTCGCTTCTGGGAGAGCTTTTCTTAATCTTGTGTGCAGTAGGTTGTGCTGGATGTGCTGTAAATGCAGAGATAGTGCTCACAGCAGGGGCTGAGCTGCGTGTGGTGCTGCAGACACCCCAGGTGCTGCTACTCTGAGCTCAGGAAAACTGCTTTCAGCTGATAGGAAGATGGAGTATCTGGGTTTTGTGGGGCTTGGGTGGGGCTTCTTTATACTTTGAGAATAGCAGCCCCACTCCAAGATCACAGTTGTTCTTTGTTCAGCATAGTTCAAATTCTGGCTGCTTGCCTCTTAAAAAAGACATCCTCTGGGGAACAGCAAATTGAAAAAATTGTTTGGCACTAACTTCCTGTCCTTGGTACTTGTGTATGTGACTTTTTTAATATAAAAGGCAATTTGTCCTGATGTTACACTGTCCAGGATGGAGGCAGTGAGTAGGTCTCTAGGAATTTGTGTTTTGCTCCAGCTTTCTCTGCTGTGGGCTAAGGAAATCCTCACCAGAGCCTGGCTTGTGTTCTCTTTCAGAGCCCTACCCATTCCTTGCTATAGAAGACATGAACGAAGACAAAGTACAAGATGTGCTCTTTGCTTTCAAATCCAGCAACGGCAGCAACAAATTCAACATGTCCTGTCTGGATGAAGGTACCTGACCCAAAAACACCTTCTAGTGAGGGCTGTCCTTTCTCTTCCAGTGCCAGTTAGTGACTGGGAGAGAAAATTGGATGGGGAGAGGAGCTGGGCGAGTGCCAGCTCCTGGGTGCTGCTGGGCAGCCAAGGTGGCTGCAGGGGCAGCTCCCTCTGATCCCTCTCGTCCCCAGGGCTGCCGTCTCCCTGTGCCTTCCTCGCCGCGGTGTCTGGCACGAATGGCAGCGTGCTCTGGGAGAGCCCTGCTGCAGAGGACGTGCAGGGGCTGCAGTGTGGCATCCAGCAGCTGGGCACGGCTGCAGCCCCGGGCTGCCTGGTGGTGGAGAAGCCCCTGTCCCTTAGAGCCATCAGCCTGAGCACAGGTGAGTGCCTGCAGAGCCCTGCTGCCACACAGGCCACTTGCTTTCCTCACCTGGTGGCCCCCAGGGGGGACGTCAGCCTGACGTGACTGGCTGGTACATGAACAATGGCACGGGGTGTTTGTTATCTGGGAAGCCTTGCCAGGGCTGCTTGCTGGGCGTGGAGGAGCGCGTGCTCTCAGCCTCGCTGTTCCAAAGGTTTGGTGGGGGTTTGTGCCAGCCACTGTTTCATAAGACCACGTTCCAACAGCTTTTGAAGCAGGAGGAGCAGTCACTGGCTGTGTTACTTGATACTCCCCAGGGTTAGACACAAACCTGCACCTGCAACGTTCCCCAGTTATTGTGTGTGCATGCCAGGAGTGCCTGCTGTGGCAGGGGGAGTGGGAGTTCCAGGCATTCATGATTTTAAAGTTGTCAAGGAGAGCACTTGGGATAAGTGCTTGCCAGTCTGTTTCAGTAGTCTACGATTCTGCCTAGTTCCTCTGGAAAGGTTTCTTCCTTTCTAAACTTAGAGGTGGAGAAATTCATCATCATCATCTTGCCTAACGTGGGTGGGGGTAAGGAGTGCCTGTACTACTTTAGGAACAGTGATCATCTGCTGCACCTTGAACCCTCCTTGCTGGTGAGGCCTAAAATACATTTCCATTTTGGAGGTCACTATTTCAAAGGTCTAAGCAATATATGTTCTTCCTAGGATCCCATCCTTTGTATCTGGTATTAAACCCCTCACACCCTGTTTTCCAAAAACTTGAAAAAAGAAATAGCAAGAGGTACAGCTCTAAGGAATCTGAGGAAAATCAGGTGTAGCTTTTAATTTCTAATGTATAGATGGAAGTGCAGATACACACAGAGCTAGAAAGTTTCTGTACCAGCAGAGACCTCTTATCACCATTTCCCTCATGTGCAGGCTTTAGCACAGGTTAATTTTAGACCATTAATGAAGTAGTTACTTTCAGGTCAAAGTGTAGAAAGTTGGCTGTGGAGCCAAAGGCTTGTAACTAAAGACAGCCATAAAGGCAAGTGTGGAGAGAAGGAGCCAGGCTAAGCTACAGGTCACAGCAATACAGTGAAGAAAACATTCCATAGATAACTTCAAAGCAAGAGAGGAAAAAATGCATCAGACAGAAAAGTGAATAACCCAGGAGTTTATGTATTTAATGCCTTTTTGCTATTAAGTAGGTTAAAAATGGTTTCTGAGCTTAGCTGACTGGGGGTTAGCAGGGCAGAGCAGAATAAAATGTATTTAAATAGGCTAAATGTATTCAAAGAGGCAAAGTCTAACTTACATCACAGTGTGCTAAAAACAGTAGCCAGCACAATCTTTAGCTGTTAATGATTCATCATGGTGGAGGATTTGGTGAGATTCCAGGGCTCTCAGGCTGTCTAGCCCCTGCCTGTAGGAAGATTGAAGGAGAGATAGGCAGATTATCATCTGACTGTGTCTGATGTGGTTTTGATCTTCAAATGCTGATAAACTTAGTGGTTTTTTTATCCGTTGAAGTTGTGTTAAGTCCTGCTTTCTTCATTGCCACAAGGAGTGACCAGAGTGGGCAGGAAGGGAAGTGTAGGAGTGCATGCTTCTGTTTGTGTGGGACATCTAACATTCCTGCATGTTTATCTTACCAGCAAACTGGGACACACAGGAGCTTAAGATTAACTGTTCCAGGTCAAAGCAAAAGTCTTTGTAGCTGTGCATTATTCCATCTCTGCCTTAGCCTGAGGCAGAGTCTCAAGAGAGAGGACAGGAGTAAGAGTTTTGTTACACCTTCTCTCTTCATCTGATCCTCCAGCAGCCTCAACAGTGAGCCCTGTGGGTGGTTCTGGTCTCCTGAGGGATTGAGCAGAAAGGGCACCATGATGATCAGATGGTGGAACTGCTTCTGAGAAATCACTAAATAAATAAACCAGAACTCCAACCTGGAGAACATCTGACAGGGAGAAAAGTTTCTGTGTCCTCTGCGTCTGCTTGAAGTGAGAGCTGAGCTCAGTCTTCTGAGTTCTGATTTCATTATTCCTTCCAGACCATAAAAATCCAACCTTTCACCCAGGTTAGATTTGCAGTCTGGGCACTTGCCTGATTTCCATCTTGGCTCCTGTCGCTGTGACCCCGGGCTCTGAGGAAGCGCCGTGGCACTGCAGATGTCAGACATGACAGTCCCATCTCCTGCTGAGGGAGCAGGGCAGAGCTGGTTTCTGTGCTCTCCCTGGGCTGGGTTAGAGCATGGAAAACTTCTCAAGTGCTTGGTGTTGAATCCAGCTCAGTGTCACCTGTTTTTCTTACTCAGACTGTTCTTTTAAGAGAATAAGATATTTTCTCCCAAACTCTGTCAGCTGTCTAACCACCAAAGATTAGAGCCTGGAAAATTAGAGCCTAGAAATTCACTGACAAGTGAATTTCATTAGCCTGGTCTTACTCTTTACCTTTGGACAGTCCTGAAGCTAGAATGTGGTAATTTAAAACTTCTCTTCTTCCTCTGCTTGCTTATTTTCTTCGAGGGCAAAATTCTTTGCCTTCTCATGATTTTGTAAGGAAACTAGGAAATCTGCTCTCTTCACTTCACATCTGTTGTCATAGTAACAAATCCAAGTGGTTTTTTCAGCTTTGCAGTAAAAGCTTTGAAGCAATTCTACTAGAAATACAGCCTGCCTTAAATTATTGCAGACGGCATCAAGTCGTAATTCCTTGGCTTTCAGTCCAGCTGCCTTCCTGACAAAGAACAGATGATTACTTTGCATTCCTGAAATGATAATTGCTGTGTGTGATGCTGGGTAAAGGGGAGGGTAAACATTTGCTCTGGGAGCACCTAATCAGACACTGAAGTGTTCATCAGAAAGAAAATCCCCCAGCAGTGTCCTCCTTGCCAGATTCCACTGCAAATTCCACAAAGTGGCCCACAGCCATGGCAGTGGATGGATGGAGCCACTCAACTGGCCTGGAGCTGTTGAAGAGAAGCCCACACCAGCCACCCCCTGTTTTCTTTCTAACAACCAGAGCTTTGTTACCTCAGTTTACAAATAAGTTTGGGGTGTGTGTGTTCTTCAAACAAAGGAGAGGTGGGATGTGGCCTGAGCTGTGGCTAGTCATGTCAGTGGGGAAACATCTGCAGCAACATCTGCAGGAGGCAAGGTGCAGCAAAGAAGGTTCTGGCAGGAGCTGCAGCAGCGCTGGTCAGAATTCAGCTGCTTTATGGTCTCAAAATGTCTGTGCAGATTTAAGTGCACAGCAGCAGGGATTTAGACCACAGCAAAGGCTTCTCCATGCCATGAACATGCTGGGAAGCTTGTTCACCAAAGGCACAAGGGAAGCAAGCTGTTCTTTGTGCCAGGGTGTTTGGGTGCATTCCTGCAGGCAGCTAGGATTGCTTCCCAATGTAAGATGAAACTGTGGATACTGGGATTCATTGGGAATGCAGAAAAGCAAGGAAGAACTCCATGATCAGCATAAATGTGGCTGCTTTGTGGTGCTGATGGGCTGGAACAGGAGCATTAATAACCTTTCAACCTAAGATGCCTTCTAATGACTGTTTCCCACTGTGTTCCAGGGGAAGTTCTGTGGAGGCAATCCCGTGACTTTGGAGCTAATTATACTGTGCTGACTCCTTTATCAGTGATTCCAGATGTGGATGATGATGGAGTTCAGGACCTGATAATCTTTATTACTAAAGAAGGCCAGGTATGTCATCCTGAAGCTCTGATAAGCCCAGTGGCTGCTACAGAGGATGGCAGGAATGCTGTTTATTTCCACCTTGTAGTCCCAGAGGAAGTGTCCAGAGGCCTCTGGTTTCTGTGGGTTTGTGGTGGGCTCCTTCCCACCCTCCAGAGATGTACTCCCAAATCAGCACAAGTGTTTTATGGTTTAAAAAAATGAAGTAAATCAAAGAGCTGGGCAGTAATCCCTCCCCCTTTTCAGTGTGCTCTCCTCACTGCATGTTCCTGTGCTGCCTGGGGAGTGAGCTGGGGCAAGATGAGCTTGCAGTTTTCTGCTTCTCTGCTTAGAGAAGTGGAAGTGAACAAACTTGGACAGCTTTGGCTCTTAGATCAAAGCACAGCTGACAGTCAGTGCTTTTGTACCAGCACTGCCCTTTTCTGATCCCTTCCCTCTCTCTGCCTGTGGTCTGCTTTGCACTGCTCTTCCCAGTGTCACTGTGTGGTTAATTCTGATCTGAGTTCATTTAGTGGAACAGCTGCTGGTGGTGTTATCTCCCTCCAAGTATAGCTTCTGCCATTTCTGAGAGGGGGAAAGTCATGTAGCTGGAGCAGTTTTTCTGCTAAAATATCTTCCTCCATGATGGAGTGGCACAGCACTGTCTGCATGCCCAGTCTGTCCTGTTCAAAGCACACAAGTTACAGCTCCCTCTGGCTCTGATAGGAGCAGTGGGAACCCCAGGTCCTCATTCCAGAGCCGTGGAGTCATTAAGGTTGGAAAAGACCTCTGAGAACATCGAGTCCAACCTGTGGCTGATCCCTGCCTTGTCACCAGCCCAGAGCCCTGAGTGCCACATCCAGGCTCTCCTGGGACACCTCCCACAATGGTGACTCCACCACCTCACTGGGCTGCCTCTTCCAATGTTTAACAACCCTTTCTGGGAAGAAATTCCTCCTGGTCTCCAACCTGAACATCTCCTGTCACAGCTTGAGGCCATTCCCTTTTGTCCTGTCCCTGTTCCCTGGGAGCAGAGCCTGACTCCCACCTGGCTGCCCCCTCCTGTCAGGGAGTTATGGAGAGTGAGAAGGTCCCCACTGAGTCTCCTTTTCTCCAGGCTGAGCCCCCCACAGCTCCCTCAGTTCCACCTCACAGGACATGTGCTCCAGACCCCCTGCTCTGTTCCCTTCCCTGGACCTGCTGCAGCACCTCAGTGTCCTTTTGGACCTGAGGGGCCCAGAACTGGGCACAGCAGTCGGGGTGTGGCCTCACCAGTGCCCAGTACAAGGGCACAAACACTTCCTTGGCCCTGCTGGCCACCCTATGGCTGGTACAAGCCAGGTGCCATTGTTCTTCTTGGCCAATGTCCTCCATAAGAAAATAGGGTTTTTCTGTCCAAGGCATTGTTGTTGCCACAGTCATCAGAAATTCTGTCTTCTCCACCTCCTACAGTTCTCTCTGTTTTCTTTTCTCCTTGCTTTTGCTATCCCAGTTATCTCAAGACTTTTGTTTTTTTTTAATCTTAGACGGCCAAGAAAAGTTTGAATGTAGCCTCTGTTCTGCAAGACTGCCTTTTGATCTGTTTTCCATTTTAGCTCTCTTGCTATCTTGGTATGAAATCCCTTCCTCCCTCTGGATTTGGCAAGCACTTTCCCAACTTAAGGAAAAGTATGTTCTCTTTTGAGAATCACGCAAATGCAGGAGCTGGGGTGGAGCTCTGCAGCTTGGAAGGGGCTGGTCAGAAGGGAGATTCAGCACTCAAGTAGAGGAGCTTTGCTGCTGTCAAGGGCTGCAGCTGAAAGGAGAGAGCTGTGAGCAGTCTGTGGAAGGGTCAGTGTGCAGGGGGTTAGATGGCAGCATTTCCAGAGAGTCCCATTGACCCCTACTGCTGCAAGCTTCAGCACAAACACATCCCAGAAAATGTGATGGGTTTTGGGATCCATCTCCTGTGGCAACACAGAGGGATTGGCAGTGCAGCGAGGAAGATGTTGTGTTTCTCACTCTCTGTGTAAATACCCCTGGCTGTCACTGTCCCAGGGCAGCCACTGGACAGTAAAGGTGCAGCTGGTCTACCAGAACTGGTGTGTGTCTCCTCCCAGTGCAGGAGGCTGGGAGTAGCTGGTGGATGTATTGTTCTCCCTCTTCACCTGTGTTCTCATTCTCCCTTTTTCACCTGCCAGACTCTCCAGATTTGCTTTGAATTTCCTTTGCTTTCCAGTCCCTCCCTCTCAAGGTAGAGGGAAGGGTTCCTGCCTGACTCAGCATCTCTGATGGATGGTGCTTCTCCTGGTCAGATGTTTCACTTGCCCCTACAGTCCATTGCACTCCCTAGACTCTGACTGTTGCTCAGACATTTAAATCTGATCCTGACTTTAACCTTTATTCTCCTGTGTGAAATGATTTTAGTGGATTTTGTTACCCTGCACAAAGAATAGAAAGAAACCTATCAGCTCTTTTATCTTCTTGGGCTCACATGAGCCGAAGGAGGGGTAGATTAGAGCACTTAAAACATTTAGCAGAGCTGCCCTGTGAAGCCAAGTCTCCCATGTCCATATGCTGCATTGTTGCTGACATTAGCTCATCTCCATCTTAGGCTTGCATGGATCTTTGCTGTCCTTACAGAGCTGGGGCTGCTGTTCCACAGTCCCAGTCTGTAAGGAGGGTGGGTGACAGGCGTAGCAAATTCTCAGAGCAGGTGGCTGTGCTGGAAGTGGTTTTCAAACTTCCAGAAGAATTCAGGGCAGAGGTGTCACCAAACTCATGCCCACTCCTCCAAAACCAGGGAGAGACTTCCCATCCAAGCCTGTGCTGCTCCCATTCAGTTGCAGTTTGGTACCAGCTTTAACCTTGTTGGTTGTTGCCTGTAATCCCTTCCCTGTGCAGGTGAAGGTCCTCATCCATTCAGGAAAGACTGGCCAGCAGATTGGCTCCACGGGCAGCCTGAGGGTGGATGGCATCGCGCGCTACGTCAGGCTGCAGCTGCACTCCTCCTCCTCCTACTTCCTTTTCTACACAGGTACAGCTCTGCTTGGGAATTCAGTCTGAAAGAGTGATTGTAGCTGAGATCAGGGGTAGTAAACATCATCTGAGAGCATGTTTTGCATTCTTACAAGCTGTGTGGAGCTTTCACCTCGTCAGAGAACTGTTCAGAGTGAAGAGAAGGGGGGGCTTCTGCTTAAACTGCAGTTTGTTATGTACTGTAGTGATTTTATTTAACAAATGTCAAGCATGAAAGGATTAGGCAGTCATTTATAGCAAATGATTACTGTGGAACACTTGGATTATGAACAGATAAAATGTTAAAAGCATTCAATAGCAGGCTTGAGTCTCAAAATACCACTACAACTCTATGATGCAAACCCTAAAAATATAGTTGATCTGACAGATCTGGAAAATCATAGAGTTCAGAGCAAGGGCAGGATAACTTATCTCTCTCATTCTTGCCTTTTTTTAAATTTTATTTTTATTTTTCCACAGAGAAGTCTCTCTATGCATATTCCCTGGAAGATCTGTGCAGAACAGTAGTTGGGGAGGAAGTTAAGCTTCCCAACTTCCAGCCGGATTCTCACTGGGAGAAGCACATTGACCGTGCCACACACCTCTTACCCCTTCTCAGGTGTGAGGTTATGTCTTGGAGGCTGGTGGAGAGGGAGGGCTGGTGTTCCTGTCAGGATTGGTGGGACTTTGTTCTCTCCTGGCTATGTGGTTTTTGGACTAGGAGCACATCCAAAGTTCAGGACAAGGGTTGGTGGTAATGGCTTCATCAGGGATTCACAGAAAAGCAGAGAAAACACGTTGAGGTTTCTTATTTGGATTTACTGTGCAGGGGAAAAAACTCCAAACCTCACAGTAAAACCATCCATGGCCTAAAAAGCTTAATCATTTCTCTGTCCTTCAGATTTGAAAACATTCACTACCTGGCAACAGTTCCTGGGCACTCACGGGACAACATCTTGGTTGTGGACTCAGAGGTGGCTACACTGATCAACACAAAAGATCTGCACGCCGTGTGGACCCTCAATGTGTCCCGTGTTTTGAGGTAGTGTTCTCACTGTGGGCCAGGTGTGGCCTTTCCAGGTTCCCAGCAACAGCAATGTCCTGGCAGATGCAATTCTTTTTTTTTTGCCTGGGTCATATCTTGATCTTGCTTATTGTGTTGTGTCCCCTCAAATGCTGGGAGCTGCTTCAGGATGGAGGAGCTCAGAGCTTTGCTGCCTCATTTTGTGCCTGCTGTGATGTGGCTGGGCTCAGGGTTGGGGTGGTATCAGGCCAACACAATTTTATGCAGTCAAATCTCTTACCAGGGCAGGTGTGGGAGGATAGAGGCAACTGGGAAAGCAAACTGTGCCCAGCCATCAGGGTGGGTTCAGATCTGTCCCTGCTCTTTCTCTCCCTCAGTGAGCCGCTGCTCGGGTACTACAAACCTGATGCCCATGGTATTGTCCTGGAGAGTGAGATTGGACCCAATAGCAAGAAGGTTTGAAATGTCTTCCTTTTAACTTCCCATTTCTCTGTATGTCACAACTCAAGCAGGAATTGAGCCAAGGACAGTTGGTGGGATGTGTTCCCTCTGGCTGATTTTAGGAAGCTTTAAGCTGTGAAAGGATCTCTTTCAACAGGTTATTGAAGCCAGCTCAGGCACTTTAATTCTCTTCTCAGCAAGAGGCTTCAATGACAGAACTTTGAATCCCTTGAAGTAGCTGTAAAACTTGTGATTTTACTCTAACATGGCCAACCCCAGGTCTCACATCTCTGTGATGCTCTGTTTCAAATATTTCCTCATCTTCCCATGTGTCACATACTTTTTCCCATAGACAGTGTGAGGAGAGACAGCTGACCTGACTTCCCTCTCATGGCTTGTGAGCTGCCTTTGTCGTGAGTTCCTTTTCTTTCTTCCCTGCTAGGTTGTGATTGTTGAGAGTGAATCTGGAGCAGTCCAGTGGGAGCTGAAGCTGAACTCGGGAGCAGGCAGCCCTGGCCCAGCCACACTTCCCACTGCGGATCACCGCTCTGCCTTCCTCATGTGGGGAGACTTCCAGGAGCCAGGCAATGAGACAGTGAGTGCTGCTGCTGGGGGCTGCCCTTCTCCAGGCTTTTGGCCAGAGCTGGGTGGAGTTATCCCCTTGTCTCAGTGTTGATATTCCCATCTGTCTGTGCCACTGACACTGCAGCCTCATGCCCTGGCTGTGGGCTCCGTGTCCCTGCAGGTGCTGGTGGCACTGGCAGCTTTTGTCATCCTCAGCTTGGTTATGTAGAGAAAATTAAACCGGTGGCTCTGTGAGCAAAGTCACTGCCCTGCCTTGGTGTGGCACTGTAGGTGAGGTGGGAGGCTTCTGGCCTGGCATCTCTGGAGTTGCTGCTGTTTTTCTGAGAGCTTCCCATGGCAGCATTGCATGCAGTGATCTCTGTGGCCATGTGAATATCCTCTGTGCCCCAGGCAGCCTCGGTGCACAGCTCAGCTGCTTGCAGAGTCCTCGGGGCAGTGACAGGCAGCACTGGTGACAGTTTGTGTCTCAGAGGCTGCTGAAGCACCAGCTGAACTTCCTCTGCTTTCCTTGCTTGCTCTGCCAGCCCTGAGGCAAAAATCTGTCT
Source organism: Passer montanus (assembly GCF_014805655.1). Lineage (NCBI taxonomy): Eukaryota > Metazoa > Chordata > Aves > Passeriformes > Passeridae > Passer > Passer montanus. The sequence continues at coordinate 13,686,668 of NW_024373256.1, read as the reverse complement.
CCTGCCTGCTGCACACAGGCCAGCTATCTGCAGGAAGCTTGGGGTGGGAAGGAGAGCAGTGAACAAAATCCCAGCACTTGTCCTAATGGCATTGGTCAGGCTGACACAGAGTGGCTGGCTGGGTGTATCCTGTCCAGTGTGAGCAATAGCTGAGCCTGGTGCTGCTGTTGTCTCTGGGATAACGTGTGAGTCTGTGTCCTCATAGTGTCCTGTTGGTTGCAGAGACCCAGAGCTCCTCTCCAGAAGCTGTACCTCTTCCATCCTTCCTACACGAATGTCCTGTTGGAGCTCCGCAACAGCACGGACCAGATCATTGCGTTCACTGGTGAGTGAGCCCCTTGCAGCCCAGGGCAGGAGGACACTGGTCCCTCCTGGCCCCTGTGGTGGTGGCAGCCCAGGTGCTGCTGGTGGCAGCCCAGGCACACGGGCTGAGGCTGCACCCTGCTCCGTGTTGCAGCGGCGCTGTTCGAGCGGAGCCGTCACGCCTGCTACCTGCTGCTGCGGGGCCCCCAGCCCGGCGAGGGGCCAGGCCCCGTGTCCCTGATGAAGAGGAAGCTGAAGGAGGATGTGGCAGTGAGCAGGGTGATCTGGCTGCGCCGCACGCCCGGGGAGGAGGAGCAGCACATCCGGGACCGCCTCTACAGGATGCGATTCCAGAGCCGAGACTGAGCTGGACGGGGAACGGGGGGAGGCTGCCCCTGCTCTGCAGCCCTGCTCTCAACAAGCCCAGAGCCTGCATTCCCACGGGAAGCTGCCTTTCTTGATCCACAAACCAAAGTGTGGCTGGCAGGGAAGCACCCCCAGTGTCTAGGGACACCCAGGCTGTGGGGGCAGCTGCCAAGTGTCCGTCCTCAGAGCCGATGGGACTTCAGTGCTTGGCCACCACTGAAGTGTCATCAGCTCAGGGAGGAGGGCTTTCCCCTCCATCCCTCTGTGCCCACAGAACTGTGCTGACTCAGGAGTGTGTCTGGAGGAAAACATGTGCTTGCTGAGGTGCCAGAATTGATGACTTCTGGGATGGCTGAGAAGTGGAGTTGGATGTCTGGGAAGTGGAGTTTGCTGTGTGATGTTAGAGTTCCTTTCTGAGTCAGCTCTCCTGGCTGGGGAGAGGTGCTTGGCTGCAAGTTGATTTGCAATTATCCTCTCCTGGATTTGGGCCATGCTGGTGGTGGGTGTGTGGTGTCACTTGGGCCAGCAAAGCACGGGTTAAAGTGTCATTCTACTTAGCAAATGGCCTCTGCTCCCAAGAACAGCCCCATGTGTCCTACTCTGCAGTCGCCAGCCTGCCTGTGTCTGTGTCCTCTGCTGCTTCCTTCCCAGCCAGGCTGTGCAGTGTTGGTGGCACTGAGAGGGAGCTGGTCTCCCACCTGATGGATGCATCAATGTCCCTGCCTTCCCTCAGCCTGCTTATAGGTGGTGAGAGATCCACCCTGAGGCCAGCCTGGCTGGTCCCTGGAGGTACCACCACCTTAAACCTCTCCAGGTTTAAGGAACCAGAGGATCTGGCTTGAGTAGAATTGCACTTGAACCTTTTCTGGGAGCTGGGATTGCTGCTCTAGGAAGCCCTGTACCCAAGTGGCAGTGCCAGCACCCTCCTCCTTCAGCCTTGCAGCTGCTGAGGAGCCTTCTCCAAGCACTGTCCCTGCTGCCAGGAGGTGGCAGGAGCCCTGTGCTGCCTCCCTGCCCTTGGAATTGAAGTGATGCTGGGTGAGGATCCTGGAGCTCTCTGCCCAGCCTGGTGTCCCAAGGGGCTGGGACAGGTTGCTGTGTGAAGGTGACATGTTTCTCCTGGAGATCCATGCAGCACCCTGAGGTGTTTGCTCTGCCCTGTCCTGATGGGTGCCAGTGCAGGCTCTAGAGACAAGGTGCAGAGCCTTGGAAACAGTTAGAACCAGCTACTCAGTCCTGAAAATAAAAACTAGGCCTAAAAATAATCTCTCTCAAGCTCAGCAGTGCTGGAGGGTGGTTGCCCAGTGCCTCCCTCCCTTACTGAGTCTGACACTGGGGGATGTGTAGAAACACTGTAGGATGGGCCTGTGCAGCATCAGGCACCAGCTCCTCCCTCCAGCCACTGCTGAGCCCCAATGTGCCCTGGGCTGCTGCTGTCACCAGCTCCCAGCAGAGCCCCAGCCCTCCAGGCTGACAGCAGGGAGCTGGGCTGCCTGGGCACCTCCTGCTTCCAGCTGCCCAGGGGCTGCCTGAAGGCTGCCCTGTCTCCCCTGTCCCATATCCTGGGCAGCGCCTGAAGGCTGCCCTGTCTCCCCTGTCCCTGGCAGGCAAGGGAGCCACTCCTGGGCTGTCCAGCTGTGCTGGAAGCCAGGGCTGCTCTCTGCAGAGTGCTCCACAACCTTCAAAGCACCCTCAAAATGATGGGTTTGCCCTCTGCCTCTCTGCCCAGCTGTTTTCTGAGGGAGCCCAGGAGTGCAGGGAGGTTCCCCAGCTGTGTCCCCCAGCTTGGGTTTCCTCTGTGCTCAGCACCTTAGGCCTGACAGCCCCCAGGTCTCTGTGCCAGTGTTGCAGCCATAAGAGGGCTGGATTGAGGCTGCCCTTCAGCCAGCTGGGGCAGGGCACAGGGCAGGGCACCCCAGGCTTGCACTGGAGCCCAGCCTGAGTGCTGGGTGTGGATTGTTTCCTGCTGAGATTCCCCTGCCTGGGAGCAAGGGGAATGCCTGGGTGTGTTCTCATCATATTCTCCCTCCTCAGATCCCTACCCAGACCTGACCTTCCCACAGGCACACTGAATGTTCCTTGAGGAGAGCTGGATTTTCAGCTTTGAGGAGCTTTCCTGGCTTTAAGTTGTCCAGTAATATTTCTGGACAGTTTGGAAACGCAGATTTCGCCGTGGCAGCTCAATTAAACGCATCAGTGCCAAACCAGCACCTTCTTAACAAAACCAGTCTGTTTCCAGCTTGTTTCCTGTGTAATTGTTCTTTTGCAGTATTTGATGAATGACTTTGTGCCTTGATTCAATAACTCAGCTGGGTGGCAATGGCTATATCACTGTGTTCTGTGTTAGTGTGGTTTTTAACAGAGTCTCTTTGGTTTGGTTCTTTAACTTATTGCAAATTGTGCCGTACAGGACTTGCTCTAACCAGAATGGTTTCAATAAATCCTCTTTTGCATTGTTTGTAAATGGTGCCCTGCTTTGATGTTGCAGGTTACACAAGACTTTGGGATTTTTTGACAGCCCTTTGAGTGACCTCCCCGAGGCAGAACCCCCCTCCTTGGGAGGGATCCAGGAGTGCTGGTGATGCCTTGATGGCTGAGGTGCTGCCTGCTGCAGGCAGGTCATGGACCAGGAAAAGGCAGCGCGTGGAGAGAGGCTGGAGTTAGATAACGAGGCTGGGCCAGCCCATCCCTGCCCCCCACCTGGGCTCTGTGACCTGGTTTTACACCCCAGATTCCCTCTGCAGTCCATCAGCACTAAAATCTCATGCTGGGGTTTGGATTTGGATCAAGCTGGAGGGAGACGCGTGGCGGGCGCTGTCTCTGCAGCGCGGGGCCATCTGTCACTGCCCCTGGCTGCCAGCACCAGGCCCAGGCTCCCTCCTGGGACAGAGCCTCCAGCAGCTTCCCCTGCCCCGGGGGGCTCTGCCTGCCCAGCACGGAGCTCAGAATGCCCCGTGCTCTGTGCCAGGCTCTGCGGCAGGGCAGGACGCCGTGCCCAGCATCCCTGGTGTTCGTTAGCCGGGATACAGCGTGGCACCCCTTTGTCCATTTGGGGCTGGAGCTGTGCCCAGCTCTGCCGTGTGGGGACGTGTGGAGCAGGCTGGGCTCCAGGGCTGAGCACTGCTGGGCATCAGCCCCCCTCTCCTTTATGTAACCACAGCGATAATCCTCTGCAGCTGGGGCTGTGCTCCCGGGAAGGGAATAATCCTGCCGTGCTCAGATTAACAGTCCATGGACAGGAGAGTGGCTCAGCTGCCAGCCCTGCTCCTGGTGCCTCTGCCAGCCACAGGGCAGCCCCATTCCAGAGGCCCTTTTGTCCCTCCCAGGGTGTGGGTGGCACACCAGTAAGGCCTGGGTGCTCTCAGCCGTGCCAGGCTGGCACTGCCCTCGCAGCAAGTGGATCCGTGGGTGCTGGCTGTGCCATGGGCACACGGCTGGTCCCCTCCCGGCTCTGCCCCGCTGCTGGCTGCTGCAGGCGTGGGAGGATGTCCCTTCCAGCCCAGAGTGCAGCTCACAATCCAGCCTGGACAAGCGGGCAGCGCCCTGTGCCCATCCCACCCTGCCCATCCCACCCTGCCCCGCTCCCCACAAAGCACGGCAGCCAGCGGTGTTTCCCGAGGGGTTTTACTGCGTGGTGCCCGGGCGGGGGGCGGCAGGAGGGGTGACCCCGCACCAGGCCGGCTGGGTGCGGCTTCCCCGGGGGAGAGGAGGGTGTGGGGACGTGAGCGGGGCTGCGGCGGGGCCAGCCTGGCTCGGGGGGCCTGGGGGGGTTATGGCTTCTCTCCTTCAGTGCTACTGCCGGCAGGGTCCTGCGGCGGGGCTGGGCGTGCTGGGCCGGGGCGCTGCCGGCTCTCAGCTCTCCTCCTCGGGGACGGGCGCGGTGGAAGGGCTCCTGCTCCTCTCCTCGGCATCGCCCGCCGGCAGCAGCAGCGCCGGGCTGGGGCTGGAGTGCCGCTGTTTGCGCATGAAGGGGAAGACCCTGCGGGCAGAACGGGGTCAGGACCGCCGGGGACCTCCCCTGGTGGCCCCAGGGCACGGCCCCTGCCCTCACCGCTTCTTGGTCTCCGGGGGAATGATGGCCTCGGCCAGGAGGTTCTTGTAGAGGTCCGACTTGAGGAAGCGTGGGTAGGAGTCCTGGGCGAGCAGGGACGTCAGGATCCTGCCCAGCCCCGCACTGCCCAGCCCCGCACTGCCCAGCTCTGCACTGCCCAACTCTGCACTGCCCAGCTCTGCCCAGCCCTGCACTACAATGCCCAGCCCTGCACTGCCCAGCTCTGCCCAGCCCTGCACTGCCCAGCTCTGCACTGTCCAGCCCCGCACTGCCCAGCCCCGCCCTCACCCACCTTCTTCATCAGCATGTAGATGTGCATCTGGGCATCGTCCATCACGTAGCGATGGGGCGTCTTGATGCCCTCCAGGGTCCGCTCCATGGTCTTGCTGTCGATGTTCACCCAGCGCGTGGCCCCGGGAGCCAGGAACTGCCTGGGGAGCCACGGAGGGCGGTGAGCCCGGCCCCGGCCGGGGCAGAGCCCCGTGATGGCCTGACCGCCCCCAGCCTTCCCTGCAGAGCCCCTGGCACCCACTGGTAGATGGAGTCCACGATCTCGGCGATGCGGGACTGCTCCCCGTAGCGCAGCTCCTCACATGCCTCCCAGAAGCTCAGGTTCTCAGCTGGGGAGGGGGACACAGTGCTGGGAATGGGGACACAGCACTGGGCACCCCTCGTGGGCAACCCCCAAAGGCCACCGTGGTGGGCATGTGCCCCCATGGGACAGAGGCAGCTGGGGCAGTGGAACCAGGGAAACTGGGGCAGATTAGCTGGGAGGTACTGGGACGTGGTGTTGGGCTGAGGAATGGCAGGACATGGTAATGGGTTGGTTTCATGGTGTTGGGACTGGGCAGTGGATTAGGCACTACTGGGACATGGTGGGTTTGGTGGTGTTGGGTCAGGGTCTGGGCTGCCTAGACAGAGGTGTTTCTGGGCTGGAGCTGGGCCCCCTCACCACTGAACTCCTTCTTGAGGAATTCCAGGAGCTGTGTCCGGCCCAGGGGGTCGTTGATGAGCTCACTGAAGTTGAAGCCCCAGCGCTCCACGCGCAGCTTTGTGGGAGTTGTCACTCTGTGGGTGACAGTAGCATTGGGGCTGGCAGCCCATGGCAGCCTGCATGACCCCACAGCCCCCACCAGCCTGTCCTGCAGACTGGGGCTCTGGGGCTCCTGGGGCTGGGGCGCTTACGTGGGGGCATTCATGGCCCAGTACGTGGTGTCATCCGTGATCCAGGGGTTGCTGGGCAGGCAGCCGGACATGATGGGGTCGTGGGGCACATACTGCTCGTTGAACTTGATGTACCTGCCAGGAGCGGTGGCTGGAGGAGACCAGGGCCACCAGCCCCAGCCACCACGGGGCCATGATGGGGATGAGGTGGGGATGTGCCCGAGCTGTGCAGAGCCTCAGCTCCACTCCCTGCTGAGGGCTGGGGTGTCAGCACCAGCTGCTGGGATGTGGGTGCCCCTGTCACACTGAGGGACCCAGCCGTGCCTGGGGCAGCTGCTGGCACTCACCCCTCAAGGCAGATGGAGGACTTCACCCTGGTCCTGGCCATGGCCTTCCTGCAGTACTCGATCTGGGGCCAGGCGCAGGGGAGATGTTGGGGTGCCTGGCAGCTCGTGCCCCCCAGGAGCTGCCCCCACCCTCGCCCCACTCACCTCTCGCTTGTAGTAATCCATGTTCTTGGTCTGCAAGAGACGCACAGGGCTGGGTGAGGGCACGGTGGGGCCGGGACATTGTCCTGCCACCACCACCCTGCACAATCCAGGCACCCAGTCCCCACCCTGGGACCCTGCATCCCACACCTGTGGCCTCTGGCCTCATTCCCCCAGCCCTCCTGGCTCAGCCAGCTCAGCCCATGGAATGAACCCTGGCGTCCCCCTCCACCCCCCAGTGTGACACCAGCCCTAGGTCAGTAACACTTACGTGGGCAGAGGACACAGCACGGCGCAGAGAAGAGAAAGTGGGTGGTTAGTGAGGACAGCCTGGGGGTGCTGGGGCAGCATTAGTGGGGTCACAGCACAAGGAAGGGCTTGGTGGCTGCTGCTGGCACCCCAGGGTGCAGCACAGCTGCCCTGCAGGGATCAGAGGTGCTGGCACAGAGGGGTGCTGGGTGCAAGGACAAACACAGGGACCCTCCTTGCTCGGGGTGTGGGACACACGGATGTTAGCAGAACTGGGGCTAACCCCTCACCCCAAAATGTGGGCACAGCCTGGGGTGAATGGGTGGGCACCCACCGGGGCAGCTCTTCAGCCCGGCACAGGCACTGGGCGTGCCCTGTGCCCGCTGGCTGCCCCAGGGGTGCCTGGACAGCCCCACTCACCAGCTGGACACGGGTGGTGTGGCAGTTCCTGCGCTCGGGGCCCTGCTCCAGCACGTTAGGGGCTCCTGGCTGCAAGGACAGCATCATGCTGGGGGCTGGGGGGACCCCCTGCACCCCTCAGCCCTACTGCTCAGGCCGGGGCCGTGAGTGGTGCCAGGGCTGCACCGCCAGCCCGACCCCGCCGCCCGCGCTCACCGGGGGCCGGTTGACGAGCCAGTACGCCTGTTCCTGGCAGTCGATGACGATGCGGTCGCCCTTGCGCCGCTGCTTGGCTGCCCTGGCCATGCAGAGGCAGCGGGGAGGTGCTGGCACCCTGCGGGCCCGGCACCCAGGGGTGCTCCATCCATCCCGGCCGCTCCCCGGGCGCAGCGGTGCCGGCCGTGCCCGCACTCACCGGAGCTGCTCCCGTGCCTGCATCACCACGAAGTCCCACGTGTGGTTGATCCGCTTGTGCAGGAGGTTGTAGTTGTCCTGGGGGGCGACAGGTGGGCGCGGTGCGGCCCCTGTCCCCTTGCCCGGCTCCGGCGCGGGGACAGCCGGTGTCCCCGGCCGCGGGAGCGCTCCTGGCTGAGCCGAGACTGCCCCAGGGCATCGCGGCTGTGCGGAGGGCACCGCTCACCTTCTCGTGCTCGATCAGGTCGCCCTGCTTGCGGATGTTCTTCTTGGCCAGGTAAATGGCTGCAAGGGAGGCGGCGGCGCTCAGGGGGCTGGAGGGGTCGCAGCCCCTGCCGGTGCCGGCGGCACCTACCGTAGTCCAGCTCCGTGGCCGGCCACTTGGTGCTGGTCCAGAAATAGGGGGTCTGTGGGGGAGGAAGAGGCTGAGGAGCTGCCCTGGGGTGCCACGGTGCCCGGCCGGGCAGCCCGGCCTTTGGGCGTGCCGTGCCCGGTGCGGCGGTACCTGGAAGCGGTAGGGCGACTCATCGGCCCGCAGCACCAGGCTGCGCGGGTCTCTCAGCGGGTAGATGTAGCCGTGCTTCACGATGAGGTTGCCGAGGTGCAGCGACTCTGCGGAACGGGATTGGGGGCTGCGTGGAGGCTCGGCAGCCCCAGCCGCCCCCCGGTGCCAGCTGCCTGTGCCAGGGCACTCACCCTCCTCGGAGATGCCGTACTTCTGGATGAGCCACTCCACGATGTCGTTCCCTAGGGACGGAGGCTGCGTTAGTGGGGGGCAGAGGGGTTCCCCAGACTGGATGTGGGGGGATTCTCCACTGGAGTGTCTGGCACAGCCTGGCAGTGCCAGGGGTCACGCAGGGTGACGGGGGCCCTGCCAAGGACGTGCAAGCGCCCGCCCCGCGCAGCCGATGCATAATTGATCCCAGCTGCAGCGCTGAGCACGGGGTGCGGGGAGAGGAGGGCGCGGGGCCGGCGGTGGCCGCTGCTGCAGGGCTGGGGACACCCGGGGAGCTCCCACGCGCCTTCCCCACGCTCCTCGCGGGGACCCATGGCGGGGACACACCTGTCATGGCGTGGGGAATGACGGTGATGAGCAAGCGCTGGTTCCTCATCTTGATGCCCATGTCGGGGTCCTGCATGCTGACGATCATCCGCTCCATCTGCCGGGCAAAGAACCGCTGTGCTCAGCCCCGCGACGGCGGCTCCGGGCCTGGGCACAGCCGGGCTCCCCCCACGGTGACCCCGGGCACGCTGTGACCTGGACACAGCCCAGGTCCCCGGAACCCGACTGGGGCACCCAGTGCCCAGCCTGGGCACAGCCTGGAACTGAGCAACGCCCCAGGGCACCTTGTGCCCAGCCCGGGGACAGCCTGGCATGCCACAGCCTGACCGAGGCTCCCAACAGCCGGGCGGGCGTGCGGTGCTGGAGCTGCAGACACTTCTCCTCGGGGCATCCCTGGCCCCGGGAACCCCGGTTTTGGGGAGTGAGCTCTGCCGGGCTCTGGCAGCACTCCAGCCCGAGCAGAGCACGCCGCTCCGGGGCGCTGCCCGCGGGTATTCCCTGGGGGCGGCTCCCGGTGCCCGCTGTCCCGGGTATGCTGAGCCGTGCTGGTCCCCGGCCATGCCCGCGCCGCCGGCGGCCCCGGTGCCCTCGTAACCCAGTGCAGTGCCAGTGTCCGGTCCCCACGGTCCCAGCGCCCCGTCCCCGGCCCACACGGTGCCGGTGCCCCGGTCTGCACAGTCCCAGCGCCCGGTACGCGACCCACACGGTGCCGGTGCCCGGTGCGCTGGTACCCCCACCCCGCGCTGCTGTGCCCGATCCCCACAGTCCCAACGCGGGTGCCCGCCGTGCCCGCTCCCCACGCTGGCGGTGCCTCGTTTCCGCCGCGCTGGTGCCCGTCCCGGAGCCGTGCCCGGTCCCCGCGGGGCGGCTGCCGGTGCCCGTGCGGCTCACCTTGCGCAGACAGGGCATCTGGAGGCGGGGGTGCCGGCCGCGGGGGCCGCCGATGGTCATCGCGGTGCTCCTCTCGCCCGGCGCCGCCCCGGCCCCGCCCGCTCCGCCCCGCTGCCCCCCC
>NW_024373256.1:12050736-12223236 GCF_014805655.1 Passer montanus | reverse complement strand
TCTTCATGTGGTTTCTGCTGAGGGTAGGATGGGATGCTGTACTTTTTAACTGATTCCATACTTCTCAAGTGATAAGAAAAGAAGAATAATATAGCTATTTCGGAGTCATATAACATGCATTGCAACTGGTTTTATATAAAACTTCTATTTTAAAAAATAAAATGCGTATTTGTAGTTTCTCTCTTGTTTTAAAAGCACTGATGCAAGAAAGACAAAAGATTTCTTACCTAATGCCAACACAGATAGCACACATACAGGCATTAAGCACTTTCTATGATAGAATAATATCTTCAGTTGGTAGGGTACCATAAGCATCAATGGATCCAAATCCCATGTAGGTATTGAAAATCTATCTATGTCCTGTCTTAGCATTTAGCTGGAAGGAATTATTTTATAAACTTAGGGTATTCTTTTTCTTGGCAGTGTTTCCAAGTGTGTGCTGTAAGGGAGCTGGTATAACAGTCTCAGTATTCAGTGTATGTTGGTGTTGTTTCAGTAATATTGCTCATAATTCTGCATAGTGCACATGTTGTCATTGTTAATTTTCAGTTACTCTTTATTGAGAATTCTTACCTTTCAGTGGAGGGGCCTGTTTTGTCCCTGGAAGGTAGTTTATAATGTTATTATGCTATTTCCAGTTCAAGTTCGAGATGCATGGAAGACTTAGGGGCAGAGATGTTTTGTTTGGCTTATTTATTTATTTCATTGCCTCTGAGATTAGTGCATTAGTAGAAGGAATTGTCATTGATTGATTGCTGTGCCCTAATTATGTTTTATCCCTTTTCTCTATATTAATGTTGGTGGCAGCAAGTCTTGATGTGCATGAACACTTTGGCTTACAGTGCAACAAAAGCACTGCAACTGCTGTGGCTTGTTCTTAGCAGAGAATCAATGATAAGACATTTTATTTCTCAAGAACTGTTTTTGATTTTACTATAACTGCTCCTTTCTATCGCTGAAACACATTTAAGCCTGAATACAGTAACTGTGTTGGTGAGTCAGGTCTCATTCTGACATTTGCATGTGCTATACATTTCCCTCTTCTCTCGATGAGCAGTAGCCTGATGTGTCTGGATCCAGTAATGCCTTACTTTGAACAATGTCTTATGTTGTACTTCTTTTGCAGCATGGTTAAATATTCATTTATTTTGCTCTTTTTGATGCTAAGGGATTAGGTCATGTAAAACAGTAGCAGGAAGAATAATTTTTGATTGAGCAGTTGAGCCCATCGCTTTTCAACTCAGACTACAAAGGCAGAATAAACTTTGTAATCTTTAAAATGGTAGCATTTATTGGGCATGTTGATTTTTAGACCCCTACAATTATAGATCTGTCAGGTGTTACAAAGCTAGTGCTTGTGGTTTTTATTGAATTTTATAATCTAATGGAAGGTTATGATACATAGAAAAATTGAAGTCAATATCAATAAGATTGTCTCCAAATTAAATAGCAGGCGTTTGCGTTGTTCATTTTATTTGTATTTTTTTACTACAAGTAAAAATAGCTGGGAATAAAAAAAATCGACAGGGAATAACTGTGTAGGAACTGCTGGAAAATACGTTCTGGGTAGAATCTCCTCCACTGTTCATAGGTGGAACAGTATTGCAATTGTACGGCATTTTCTTCTCATTGTTGCTGACAGATTTGTTCTAATGCTGCCTCCAAACCATACAAGCCTCAGCTTATCTCAGCTTGCAGTCACAATGTTGACACACATATATCATAATCTCAGTCATCTGAAGATGTACAGTGAAGGTGAAGGCAAATTCGGTATTTTGCAGCCATCATTTATTTTATTATCTCTATCCTTAACTGTTCCATCTGTGGTAATCATACCTTTTGTGGTCAAAAGCGACTCCTTATCTCTGTAGGTCGGTGCTTACGAAGTGTCCAGGCTTCTAAAGACTACTGTTAGTAATTCCTAAAGCTCTTAGAGAAGTGATTAGGGAGTCATGATTGCTCACAAATTGAGTCTTTTTTCTGCTTGACACTGATCCTGTGATAGTCTCCCCACTTAATCCTCACCAGCAATTTGCCTATGGTTGCAGCTAACAGGAGGTGATTAGAGGGGAGTTGCCCACTGCCTTTTTACTTCTGTTGTAGTGGCACGTCAGACCGAGGCTACTGAATCAAAGCTGTTTTCCTATTAACTCACCACCTCCTAACGCATTAGAGCCACTTTTATCTAATCGCAGTGTGCAGCTTCCAGCGCTGTTTTAATGCGACTTGGGATTCCTTTTAAAACACCACAACGAGCATTTTTAATATTAGAGAACAAAAAAACAAAAAGCAGACTACCTAAAGATAAAAGCAAAATAATGACACTAACAGGTCTCATCTTTTATCAGCACATGCATGTAACCCCGATTAAAATTACAGACAATTGTCGCCCTGCATCAATAGACAAGCAGACTCCACTTTCTCTAAACATTACTTTAATTGCAAGCCTGCTGACAGGTAACTGATGTCATATTTTTGAAGTGATAATGGCATGCTTTTACAAGTGAGAACAGCACCAGTGAAACGGAGAGTTAACTTTCCCAAGTAGTATTTACAAGGAGGAGAATATGAAAGGCCTCAGTGAAAGTTTCTAAATATTTACTGCTTATTATTTTGACCCACTTCTAAAACATATCAAGGGTTAGATTCGGGTTAATTATTTTCTATAATCTTCACCCTGAAGCTTACATTCTCTGCTTTTGTAAGTTTTGTTTTAAAAGATGCACTGTTTTATACTTTGCTACTTTATTGACAGAGCTGTTAATTATTTTAAATTGTTCTAAAGATATTAAAGGAATGGATTTAAAAAGAATTCTGCAGTGGCATACAATGTGAAAAATGTCCAGCTTCTCTAATTTAAAGTTCCTTATCTCCTTTCTATTCTTGAGGTTTACTTTGCTGATGATAAAGGGGTGTTTCAGGAATACCTTAGTGATTATATTTTATTTATATGCTTTAAAGCATATAATATGAACAAGTTGTTTTAGGATGCATTAACAATTTGAAGTGGACTGCTAAAATATAGGAAAACACACACTGATTGTGTGTGGGCTCAGGCTCATCCCATTGAGAGCCACAGACACCTCAAAAATGTCACCTGTAATTACAATTAATTTGATCCTGCAGGACAAGAACAAACACAACTGGACAAAGTTTTCTGCTTTCAGGATGTTGAGAGATAATTTCCTATGCAGTGCACATGTATAGATAAATAAATTGAATAAATCCTGGAATTGTAAAATGTGTCCCTTTCTTAATATGCCCCAGGTCTGTCATGTATGTTGATATGTCTTGAGACACATTGCCTGCAAAAACAATAAATATTGCTTTGCTCTGTGGGTTTGTTTTTTGTTCGGTATTGTTAGTTTCATTTTTGGGTTTTTTTAAAGAGAAATACAAAGCATGGGAAGGTCTTGGTGCCAGTGTTATGTGCCTGTTTTCCTTTGGCTGGCCAAAGCAGACAGGGCAGGAACAGAACCAGGTGACTCCAGAATTCCTGCTCTTTATTTTTCATTTCACATATTACTGTTGTCCTGCTGGAGGTGTCAGCTACATAGAAAAACTTTCCCATTATGAGGTGTGCTAGTCCAAAAATTCCCACCTTGTGTTGAATCCTTTGGAACAGGGCTGGATCCATGAGGGAATCCTACACGTAACTGAATTCTGTTACAGAACCCGTTTTGCAGGAAGCATTTTGTTGAGGAACCCTGTTATTCTTTGGTTGTTACATTGTGTCTGCAAATTTACATTGTGTTTCTGATTTTTAATATGGCTGCAAAAATGTATCCCATAAATTTTTATAAGGGAGCCAAGTAATAACACCTATCATTTGTCTTTTGGAAATGTAAGACATGAATAGACTGTTTTCTCTTGTACATTCATTTGTGATTTTTCTTTATGTGCAAATACTACACATTAAAAATATCCCAAATTCTATTATATAGAAGCTGATGAGCTTTTTGGTATTATAAAACCATAAGCAAAACAATAATAATAATAAATGCCTCTCAGAACTATTTCTGCATTGGGTTTGATGCTTTTTGAAGGTACTGGATGCAGGATCATAGAAAATAGATGTAGCTACCATGGCTACACATCACTGAGAACTTGCAGGGCATCTGTCTGTAAGACTGCTGAATGTTCAGGTCTTTAAAATCAATTTTGTTTATTTAAGCTAGTGTGCTTTAGTTGTAGGGTGGTATACTGCCAATTCATTATTTTTAGGGACACTGAAAAATAACCTCTATTTCCTGTTGTTTTGTGTCATTTTTGTAGAAAATGGAGCCTCTGATTTTTTTCTGAAGTGCCATAGAAGTAGCTGGAATTTTAGATTTGCACAGTTGTGCAGGCAAAAACTATTTTAGGTCATTAGCTAGTAACTGTGATAGAGGAAAACATTATTTTTGCATTTTTAAAACTTAAAATTTATCTGAAAAGTAGATTTCTATGTCATATCAACAGACTTTGTAACTTTGTTCAACTTCTTTCCATCTTTTCTTTTTTTCTAGAAGGCTTGAGGAAATGGGCAGTTGTGGCAGAGAAGTAGAACAGTGTTTAATTGCAGGTTAGAAATTTGCAAAGTCTGCATAGATATGGAAGGGTACAGAACTGCTGCCCTGACGGAGCCGGACTGTTAATGATGGATCAAGGTGGAAAAAAAATAGTGTGAGATGGATGAAATCTGAATGGATTCGGATTTCATTCTATTAACAGCTTCCAGTTTTCCCAAAGATTAATTATGAAATTGGCCATTGCAGGATTTTGTCCTTTCATCCTCAAAGTCCTACTTCGAGTCCTTCAAATGCCCTGCTCCCTGTCATGCAACCCAGGTTTTCTCCTGGGGCAATGCTGTGGGTACCCCACATTCTGGCTGGGGCTGGAAGTGGTTTTTACTTCCAGGGAAATGCTGAGGACATGTTGTGAGGCTGCAGGATGAAAACTGTGTGCACAACCTCCTGTGCCCAGGCTCTGGAAGGAAAACCCAGGTGTGTCCAGGGACGAGGAGTGCAGGACTCCCAGGGGCATCTGCCCTGTGCCCACAGCTCTGTTTCCAGGCACAGCCCCCTGAGCTGTGGCATTGGTGGGCAGGACCTTCTCCTTCTCTTGCAGGGAGCCCTGTTAGCACAGGATGTCACCCTGATGTTCTGCTGCCTGCAAAGTGCCCTTGCTTGCCTCACCATGGCTGGTTAGATACCATGGGGATGTCCTGCCTTCACAGCCTGTGGTTTTAGAATAAAAGAAGAGAAAACTGGTAAATGGGAGGGGGTTGGGGGAAGCCTGCTTTGGCAATTTCCACAGCAATAAATTCCGTTTGGTCTCCAAGAGTAAAATTGAATTGTATTGTAGTGAAGTATTGTGTGTAATACAGACATGGAACATCAAACAGTGACCTTTGGTGTTACTTGTGTTCCTTTCTCCTTTGGAGGACAGGCTTTAGTGTATCTAAGGAGACCTGGTTGGCAGGTAGTTTTAGAGTTTCATTTCTGAGAAAAGGCTTTTAAAAATTGCAGTGCAATGAGCAGTGCTGTTATTGGGGCCCAGGCTGTGCTTCAGTGAAGTCAGGCCTGTAATGTTCATGCTAGCACAGTTTTAGGGGTGGGGAGGCAGGGCAGGCTCCAGTGGTTCCACAAGTGATATGACTGAAGAACTAAGGCTGGTATTTTGACTGCTCTTGTGGGTACTTTTATAATAAACTTCTAGAGAACTTCCACTTTTTTTTTTTTTTTTTTTTTTTTTTAGCATGTATAAAAAATTAAAAGCCCAAAGCATTTCTAGCACTTTTGCTATCTGCGCTCTCCAGAGGACAAT
Organism: Passer montanus; assembly: GCF_014805655.1. Classification (NCBI taxonomy): domain Eukaryota; kingdom Metazoa; phylum Chordata; class Aves; order Passeriformes; family Passeridae; genus Passer; species Passer montanus. The sequence goes on along the minus strand of NW_024373256.1, from coordinate 12,217,428 downwards.
CAGTAAAAGGCTGATAGAATCTTCTTCTTTTGTACCTCCCATTAGTCTCTTGGCTGCTTCTGCTGGAGAGTGAAAAAATGTGGCTGCATCCTCACCCACATCCCAGGGGAAATAAGGGTACTCTGCAAGGAATGGGGAACTCCTGCCCTTCCTTGTACCTGTGTGACTGTTCCTGCAGCTGCTCACTGAACCAGTCAGGAAACTCATCTGGGTGCAGATGACCAATTTGCTGCAGGTTAATTTGGCCACAATCAAATCTCCAGCCTTGTTCACCCTGTTCCTGTGCAGCTTTGGGGGGTACCTGTGAGAGAGGCTAGTGGGGGCCAGGAGCAGCTGCAGGACTGGCACCACTTTTGGGAACAGCCCCTCCTGCAAGCTCATCACTGCGTCATGGCAGTATTAGAGAAAGGAAAGAAGGAAAAGAAGTAAAAAAAAAACAAACAAAAAACAAAAAACACACAAACAAAAAAAACCACCATTGGGTATATTCAAGAATGTTTTTCTCTCTGACCATAGAGAATATTTAAAAAGGCTCATTTATTTTTATTCAAATCAGGACAGCTCAGAGCTGCATTTGGAACTTTGCATGTCCTGTGTAGGACATTGTGAGTCCTTTCTTAATTAAACAGCAAGTATGTGTTTGGACAGTGGCTGATGCTATGGAAATGGAGTCTCAACCTTGAAGATTTCTTGTTAGCATAATAATTCTTTATAGTAGAATGCATTACAGCTTTCTTTTTTAATGTCTGAAGTTGTATTTCTTTGTTGTGTTTTCTTTTTCCTCAATAACATTGAAGTTTACCTTTTTTTCCTTTTTCCTTTTTTTTTTTATTTGAACATGTCAGGATGCAGAATTTGGTACATTATTTAATTCTTTCTTGTTGTTCCTGAAACTCTCTATGGTTAGCTTACAGACGTTAGTATATACAAAAACAAAATAAAAACCTATGTAAGCAAACAATATTGACAGTCTAAGGCAGATGTTATTCTAATGGCTGATTGACTCCAAAACATTATTCAGTTCATGAAAAACTTCTACAGACTGTCAAGGATATTTTTCACATTTGAATTTTATGGTATAGCTTAAAAACTACACAGAATTTATGGCCTTTTTTTTTGGTGGGGAATATTTCTTTGGTGTAAAATTCTAGCAATCCCATTGCCAATATTTGAGAACATTTGTTTTGTTCTTGGGTAAATTATTCTTCTTCAGGAGTAAAGGCCAAGTAATAAGCAGATGAGAGATAATGTGCCTTTTGTAAGATTTTGTCTTAATCCTCTGCAGAGAGATGTTGATGTAAACTGTAAGATGGAATATCTGTCCTGCATCTGGAAGGTTTTTCTTTTATTTTAAAATTGTAACTCTTTGTCAACTTCAGCCCCTCTGCTCCTTACAAAGTTATTTCTGTAAAACCATCTGAATGTTTTTCTGACTTTTCCCATACATGTAACACGCAGAGTTCACTAATAACAAACTTGTCCTGCCTGACAATCCAGTTTTACCTTTTCCCTGACAGGCAGACTCATGACATGTTGGCTCTTTAATGTTTTAGAGAGAGGGGGAAAACACATATTTACTAAAAAAAAAGTCTCAAACTCTATTGTTAAGGAGGGATTGCCTTAGGAAGAACTAGTTCAAAAACCCAAAAAGTTTGTACAGTCAGAATGGCTCTGCTAATAATTCTGTTCCCAGACACATCAAGACCTCAATTTCCTCACAGCAGTGAGTCTATTTCCTCACAGCAATAGAAAACACCAGATTGTACTGGGATATCCAAGTGGAAGATAATGACCTCTGAAAATGCTTGTCTTGTCTTTAATGCCTTGGAAAAGTGACTTGGTTTCACTGCTTCTAATGTTATAAATGCTTCTTTCTGTAGAGTGGCAAAAAGTTTTGGTTTGCTCCCATTTGCATCAGTTTTGGTCCTTTCCTGAGATTTTTTTTCTGGTCATTATTTAGATTGTGGTAACTTTTAGAGATTCAAGTGTGAAAGCTACAGGCAAAGATTATTCTCTGCCTCATCTTTTGAGAGTTAACTAAAGATGGCAGGACTTCGGGGCTGTAATTTGGACAAGTGTAAGACTGATAGAGTTTTTGCTTCTTCGATGGGTTTGATAGCAGTGTCTGAATAGTCAGACCCATGAGAAATGTGTTGGTCTAAACCAAAATAAATTTGGTTTGCAAACAGACCCTGTACATTCTTTGCAGATCTGCTGTAAAATGTGCCCAGTGGAGAATATTTCAAGTAAAGGAGTAATCATGATTATAATTTTCTGTTCCTCAATGTTTCCACCCTAGACCTACAGGATTATCAATGTAATATGTTGTATAAGTGTTAAAATGGGCAATGAAGTGAAGATGTGCAGTTCAGGAAAAAAAAAAAAAGGAAGCAATAACAAACCAAACCCTTTTATTGGATCTGCGCAGTGTGTTGGGAAGAGGCTCTTGGCTGTCTGCCATCCCCACTGCTCTGATACCTGGCTGACACTCAGTCTGGAAAAAGAGAGACTCTCAGGGGGTTCTGTGGGAACACCCACAGGAGGTTGTGTGGCTCAGGAGTGAGTGCACCTGGAACACAAATAGCTCCTTCCATTCCTGTGCCGGAACCATCACTGCCTGCTTGCTCTAAATCACAAACCCAAGATCCACTGCAGAGATGCAACAACGGAGCCCCCTGCTCCCAGCTGCTTCTCTGGGCGCTTTCCTTCAGGTTCTTCCAATGTTCCAAAACTCAGATAAAACCAAGAAGGGTTACTGAATGTACGGAGTACTTGCTCATTTTGGGACATCTGCAAACTGAACAGAGTAGGAGGTTAGGAAGTTCTTTTTGAGGAATATCATGTAGTTTTGCTTTCTTTCTAGTTTCTTTGCCAATTTTGCAAAGTCTCGTTATGGATGAAAAAGATGAGGAACTCGCACATGAAGCCAAGAATTTATTATTAATGTAATTGAGATCTGAAGCCTTGTCAAAGAGTTATTAATAGTGCAGTTTTAATTTTTACAAAAAGGATAACAAGCTATTATGGAACAAGTCTCCAGAATAATAAAGCAGTCAAAATTGATGCCTGAGTAATTGATGCCCTCCATTCTAGCAAATGGGGACACATAAATGCTTTTTGTTGACACCTCACAGGATTGTGTCAGCAAGTCTAAATTTTTCAGAGAAATGAACTTGCAGACATTGTTGTCACAGCACTATGCAAGATTCTGTGGTAGTGCTACCTCTTATTTCATGGAGAGGTCAGGCTGTAAATGCCTTCTGGAACTCAGTTCTGCCTGGTGTTCTCTTTTATCCTACAGCAGTTTAATTCGACCCCTCTCCATATTGAAAGTGATGTGTGCATATTTTTTAGCATATGTCTCCAATGTGGAAGTTTCAGAGTTGCCTTTTCCTTCAGAATTTACTCCTATAACATCTTTTCTATACCTAATAAAATCATATCAACTTTTAGTCCTTTAATCCTATTTTTGTTTTTCTCATTGTAGCACAATATTATTGTTGATTCTTTCTGCGCAGAGATAGGACGTTTGCAGTGTTCAGAGTTGTCTGTTGCGTAAAGTCATGGCAGAAATAATCTGTATTATCACATGCCTTATTTATATTTCATCAAAACTGCTTTTTCTGGGTTCAGCTTTGACCATAAATGAAAAGGTCTTTCCTGTTCTAGGGAAGCATTAGTTAGGAATGTATAGAATTTGGAATGGACGTATGTTATGTGTTCTGTGACTCCTGTGCCTTGATTTCTGTTCTTCCCAGCATTTGGGTTGCAGTTATTTTCCATTAAACAGCCAGAAGTGTCTGTGAGTTGATGTAAAAAAGGAAAAAAAATGCAAAACTGTATTATCTCAGCTGTTCATTATGGGGAATGATAGGAAGACAAGGAAATAGTAAAAGTAATAGGTAGCCATGGTGTCTGATTTGTCAAAGGAGATGTATAATTTACCTTGTGTGGGAGTGTTTGAATTTTTCAAGTTCATGGGTTTGGAAAGCACCTCAACACAGACTATCCAGAAGTTTAATTATCTTATTCTGTTAGGTTAAATTACTAAACAGCTTCTTCAAAGATGCTGTTCTGTGTTTGAATACATATAATATGCAAAAATGTGAAAATTGCTGCTGGTATGATACCCAAGTGGGATGCGGTGTCTTTGTGGTGTCATATTTTGAGATGTTACTTAAAGACACACAAAAGGACACTGTCACTCTGTTATTAATGTTAAAAATTGTTGATGCTGTGTGAAGCGTGTTTTTTCTAATTAGAGGAAAGCTGTAGAGTACCATTTCCATAATCAACATGGGAACAGAAACTCAGCAAAATTTCATGTATTTGCAGTGAAACTGTTCTTCAGCAACATAAAAATGGCTTTTATAACATAAAAGCTGTAATTAGAAAAAGTCAAATCAGTTGGAAACGATTAAAGCCAGAACAGGCTAAGCTGCCTTCTAAATATTTGTCTGGAGATTAGCCCCACTCTTACAGCCCCTGAGAAGCATCTTTGATTTACTTATAATGCTTGACGTGGCAAAGATAATCCTGCAGAAGGCAAATGAACACAAATTTAGATGTGCTGTTTGCCTCTCTTTGTTGATTTGACAGGAGGCAGCATATTGGAAGTGATGTTGGAGAAATGAGTATAGGGTCACATTAGACAAATTGCTTAACACCCTCCTACCTCCCCCCTCCCTGAGCATCATTTTAAATTCTTTGAAAAACCTCCTCATTCTTTGAAGCTTTTAGGATGCACTTTAGAAGTCCACGTGGAATAATTTTCTGTGTGTCTGTGAGACAGTTGATGTGAGTCTCATTGTATTTAAAATTATAGTCCTGAGATGGAACTTTCTGCTTGTTGCTTGTCTGACATCAGCTATTAAAATGCAAGCAAAGCTTGGCAGGTATAAATTTGAAGAAGAAAAGAAATTATGTAAGAATATGAGGATTGTTAATATTCAGCTAGTTGTGGAGGAATGGTGCTTCACCCTGCAGAGGACTTATTCTGGAAAAACAAACAAACAAACCAGGCTTGGGGTGGTCATCTCCTTACTGACACCCCTTGGTGCACTTCTGGTAACCAGGAAGGAAAAGAGAGAGAGAACTATTGGGGCTGGCAAACTGGAAACATGGACTGGCCATTGCATTGGGCTGGCCATTGCATTGGCTTGCAGATTTAATGGCTTGAGCAGAAATTAACTATTGTAAAAGCCAGCCTTTTGGGATGATGACATTACTGTTAACCCTTGATTGCACCAGGTATAACAGCACAGAATGGCGAAAATTGTCAGGCATGTTAAACTGAAGGATTTGGTGTGAGTTTGGGATTCAGCAGAAGTCAGTTTCTTGGTGTAGATCAAGTTTATACTTTGTGTAGTTTGCCTTTCATTTATAATCACCACAGCATCCCAAACTTTTTGTTTAGCCGTGAAAATATAATCAGCGTAATATATTCTCTTACGGAATTTTAAACAAGACCATTAAAACTCCTTTAACGTGCTAAAGTAAGCTTCAGAGAGGGTTTCCATTTCATCTTTGCTGAGCTGAGGCTGTAGCACTCTTTCCCTTTGCGCCACAGTGAGAGGCTGTCAATAATTCAATAGCCATGGCCTTGATGGGCCAAGGCCTAACTTAGACTTTAAACAGAGCCAAGCAGCTTGTCAAAGTGTGATGTGCTGTCAATGCCTGACTGATCTATACTGCATGAATTCTCCCCCAGCTCTTGATGTATCCCTGGGAATAAAAAGAAAGCAATTTTAGAAGTAGACCTAGTGTGAAACACCTGTTTGTTTGGAATTTTTAATGAGGGAAAGTTGTGTTAGTAATGAAGCTCAATGAAGTCATTGCATTTTTGCTTGGAGGACCCACAGTAAATTCATCTCTAATGGCATTGGTGTGTTTTCACTTCTGTCAGGAAAAGAAGTCATGGTATTTGCAAATATGTTAGTGCCTTAGAGCAAGTTCATTTGGAGCAAGACTTAATAACTAATGACAAGTAATCCAAATGCTTAATCCAAATTACCTATTTGCATCTTTCAGTTTTATTGATATTATGCTGTTAACACTCAGTATTGCAGTAATGAAACTTTATCAGAGCTATTTGTTTTCAGATTTTCCCCCACACAGTAAGTGACATATATGATGCATTCACATCCTTTCTAAGTGCTCTACACTGAAGTTGCTCATATTTTATGGTTTACTTGGAAGCTGAGAAATCACTTGTTTTTCCAAGAAAATAGTTGAGAAAAAAAGTAGAGCTAATGTGGCAATGAGTCGTATTCCACTCTTCTCACACTTTATAGTTAAATTTAAAAGCAAAATTATATCTAAGGTGGCTTTGAAAAGCTGCTAGAAAGATTACATAAAGTTTTACAATATTTGTCTAAGAATCAAAAAGCTAGTGTTATTAAATGTATTTTTATTTATATTTCAAAGCATTTGAATTTCAGTTGGGTTGCTAAGCTGCTTTTTTGATAAATTTTATTGGTTTTTAAAGGACAAAAGTAACACTGTTATTCTCACTCTAAATGCATTTGTATTGCCTTGTATTGCCATTGTCTTCTTTACAAATTCATGTCTTATGAAGTTTGCATATCTGTAGTAGGTTTTATGAGACATGTAGGTTCACAGCTTTCAGGTGCTTTTTTAATGGAGACACAAGAAAATAATAGAGAAATAAGGATGGCCCTTTTAATGTTTCCAAAATGCTGGAAACTTGCACAGTGGATTAGATAAAGTGGGCTGGTTTGTTTGTTTTTTTTTTTTCCGGTAAAGCTTGTTTTATTTTAATTTTAAATAGCTTGCTCTGTAAGTTCTGATTTTTCAGAAAAGTTGATTTCATTACTTGGCTTGCATTAATGGTGTCACAGCTTTCATCCTGTGCACAGTGAAGCAGGGGAAACTGTACAAAATATGGTTAATAATGTTTCTGACTAAGACTTTATTTTAATGTGTGGGTGCCTCTTACTCAAGCATGTAAATGAATTGAAGCCCCAACTGCAGACTGCTGAATGGAGAGACAGCCCCTTTTTCTCTAAAAAAGCAAACAAAAAGGGGAGTTGTGCCTTCCTGTTGTCTAAGCTGCTCCTTAAACTAGCCAATAAATGGTCCTACTCCCTTTTGGTGCAAGGTGAGGCTGATTTGTTTAACTGGAGCTGAGAATTGTGTGCAGGGCTGTTGATCTGTGCCAGGGATTCTGTTGATGCTGGCTAAGTGATGCTGTGTCTTGAACAGCCAGGCAAGGGCCTTTGCATGAAACAAACTTCACACCCCATCAGTTTACCTGCATGTCTTGAGGTGCTGTGTGCTCATGGCACTTGACAGAGTGCAGATTAATTATATTGGTGCAACAGTTTTCATGGCAATAATTTTTGTTAGGAAAAATTGTGCATGTCAGATTTTATAGTCTTGGACAGTTTGGTCTGTGATCTTCGAAATAATTTATTCTTCCACATTAAGTAAATACTTTTGACTGACTGCATAGTTGGACAGAAGTAAGGAAAGCAAAATAATATTTTATTTTTTAATTTTGACTTTGAAAAATGCTGCAGGCCTTGATGATGTGGTGCCTTGGGTGATGGGCTGAAGACTGTCAATAAGATTGTTACACATCATCATAAGCTGAGCACAGAATGAACTTGGCAAGAATAAGAAAGTGTCCTGTTTGTAGTGCTGTGTATAAACTGCAGGCAAGGTGAAAACCCATTATTGAATATTAGCATGCTTGCAAAAATGTAAATGAAAACCATTCATCTGGGAATGCAGTGGAATGAGGGGCTGCTTCCCTTGGACTGCTGGTTACATTCTTGGTTTTTCTACACAACTGGGTATGTAGCATTTGGTTGGTTTTCAAAGCTGATCCGCGGAATTGTTGGAACACACTTGCCGTGCTGGCAGATCTGTGCTCCCCAAATTCAGTCTGACACCCCTCAGAATCCTGATGCACGATCTGGGCGTGTATCTGTGTCTGAACAGCTGTACCACGCACATGGCAGCAACTTTTGCTGGAATTAAGCTCTTCTAAGAGCATTTTTAGCAAGTGACATTTGAGGCTGGATCTCCATGAGTTTTTTCCTTCTCCTGGTGCACAAATTGGCCTGTGCAGGACTCACCAGCTTTTGTTATCACAGGTCTCAAGGAGCGGGAATCCATCCTGGCAGACATTTGCAGTTCTCTTTGCATGTGACAGAGGCAAGGAAGCTCTGCAATCACTCTAGGATCACCAGTCTTCAGAACTGTGGATAACCATGATTTACAAATTCTGTTGTATTTGAAACTGGGCTACTTATTACCATATCTAAATTTAGACATCTAACTCAGAAGATATTAGCGAGGTTTCCCAGCTGGTGCTCATGGCAAAAGTAACTTTTACAAATGACAGAAAAGGTAAACAACCTCCAACCCCCTGACATTATCTAAGCAATTTTTATTATTAAGGAGAAAGGAAATGTTTTATTTATTCTTTTTTTGTTGTTGTTCCCCACCCATTTTTTCCCATTTTAAAAGTATTTTTTATTCTTGCCTATTTTAGCTACTAAAAGGTAAAACCACCAAATGAAATACCAAATGCACTCTCATGTGACTGAATCCTAGGGCGTGTGTATGTGCTACTCTTAGCTCTGCACATCTTGATTTTGATTTCTCTTTGGGTTTTAGTGTGTGTTTGGTAGTTACTCACAGTTCCTTTTGCTAATGTACTCAGAAGAGAATCCTCTGGGTTTCCTGACGCTGCCTCTCCATACAGAACCATCTAAGCCCTGCAAAGGAACAGAAGTCTCTTAGCTTTGGACTACAGAAGGAGCTGCATTTGGTGTAGCATGAGTTTGGAAACAGCCTTGCTTGTCATTAGAAGCTCTGTATCTGGGAAGCACAAGGAGCTGCAATGGCTAGGTGAAAGTGAATAAAAATGAGGAGACTTGCAAACTGCTTTTGCTCCAGGGCTGGTTTTAATGAGCTTGTCCCTAATGAGTTGTCCCTGCAACTAGCTTCAGGCCTAAACAGATGAGGCAGGGGTTCTGCTAAATTTTTGATGGGATTTGCACTGGTTTTATGAGAAAGCAAGCAGTAGAGAGTGCAAAGTTGTGTCATGAATCTTTTACGAGAGTGGATTGTTGTCCGTCTTGTCAATAGGGATTGTAAGACTTGATTGCTAATAGAAGACATGCCACATGCTGGTTGTACTGACAAACCTGGAGAAATGAGCAAGTGTGCATGGCCAGGGAAGGTTTGGCTTGTCGGGAGCAGGGACCTGATGGCCAGGAGGTGATGCCTTCTCCAAGTTCCTCTCACTGATGTTACTGACCAGTGGAGGGTGGTGGTTGCAGCCAGGTGTGGTCACTTCCAGAGCCTGTGCTGGGCACAGGCAGTCAGGCCTGCAGGGACCACATTTTGTTTGTTCTGATGCACAGATGGAGTAAAAAACTCGCTCAGCATTTGATATCTCTGTGTTCTAAGGCTTGTCCTGGTAGTCTGAACATGGATTTCTCATTGTGTTCTTTTAGCAGTTTTGTTGGCTCTGGAATTAAAATATAACTTTTTTTTTTTTTTACATTCTCTCCAATTTGAGAGGTTCTTTTTGATGTTTCCATCATGTCTATTATTACTATTAAGAACTATCAAATAAAGTATTTCTTAGGTTTGATTTAACCAACAAGATTAGGTGGTTACAAAAATGCGGTTTAACCTCCTTTACTGAATTTCATATCATCTTTTGACACTCAGGCTACAGTATGAACGTTTAACTGCTTGAAAGTTTTGCTTCCATTTATTTGTATAAATATTATCTGGCAAGTGTAGGAAAAAGAGAATTTCTTTGAAAAGTGATGTTTCTAAGATGAATTAACATCTTACATTATTCCTCAAGTGCAATTTGACTCCTTGTCTTTAATATAATTTTCTTTTAAATTATATGCTGGAAGGAAGATAAATACATATTGCTGGAGCTTTGCAAAGTTAAACTAAAGAGTACTTTAGTTTAGTGGGAATAAAAATTAAAAAAAAAATTTAAAATAATTATGTCTTAGTTATGTTACTTCATAAAGTTGAGCAATTGATTAACAATTCCTCATTTTTTATAAGTATAAATAGCAGGAATGCATTCATCAGGTAATTCAAAGATTATCCTGTTTAATATATATTCATGTCTCCATGGTATTTAATTGAAATGCAAAGTCATGGCAAATTAAGCCAAGACTTATTCTGTCATGTACGACATTTTCTTTTCCTGTGTTTTAATTTCATCCTCTCTTTTTTTACCTGCTGCTACTTCTTATTTCTCCCATGCATACATTGTTTTTGTTTATTTTTTTCCCCCTAATCTAATACTTTCTTATTTCTTTTTCTAATACTTGGTCTTTAAAAGGTAAATAGGATGAGGAAATAGTATGTTCACCTGAGCAAAAACTGCAAAGAATTACTAAAATGGCTTGTCAATGTAGTGGGGAGGATCTCAGAACATGGTAACACAAATGTGTGTGGTATTATACAAGAGAAAATGAGTCAATATACTTGTAAAGGCCGTTCCTAACTAAAACAAACTTTAATAGATGTAGATATTGTGTAGATACCGTGTCAATGTAGGTAAAGTGACCTCCTTACAAGACATCTGCTGTGGCATCAACCAGAAATGATAAATCTGTGAATCAAATGAGATGATGAGCATCTGAATCAAAATTTCAAATTATTTCATTCCAGTTTTAGCATTTTTTTGCATTTTCTTTGTGCAATACCAGAGCACTCCAGAATTTTTCACATCAAGGTTCTAGTGAACTTTGTTTCAAGAACTATGTAGAAAGAGTAGCAATATTTCACTGTAGGGTTTTAGTAAATGCTGTATAATTTCTGCTCTCACCATTGCATTTTAGTCATAGCAGAGCTCCAAACCTATTTTTCCCACTTTTATAATAGGTCACATCATACTGCTTAACTGTTCTTCCTCAGATATCCTGAGTACTTTGCAAGTCTTCAACCTATTTTATCACAGCTCTTCTCTCCTTGCCTCCTGCTGTGTCTGCATTTGTTTTTCTTACAGCTAGAAATTAAACCAAGCAATTTCTGCTGAATTTGCCACAGATATGTCATTCTATAAACAGGAACAGAATTTAGGATATGTGCAAAAAATGCTCTCTTATTGATTCAGATGGATAATATAACTACTTTGACTGAAGAGAAAGTCTGACCTTCGGTTTAAAATTTAGAATTTCAAGTCTTTGTCCCAATCAATGTTTGAAAAGTTTCATGGGAATAAAGTTCTCTTAAATTTTCTCTGGCTCAAAAGCAAAACAGCAGGGAGACAGAGGTGTCATCACAGAGGCATTTAACACTCTTCAAAGACAAGGAGATTCTTCTAGATAAAAGCAAAACATGAAGTCAGGTTTTCTGCTGGTCAGGTCATTTCTGAAGAAGAGTGAAATAATCAGCTTCTGTTGCTAATTTTGATTAATGTGATTTTTCTTGGGTGATTTCAAGTGCTGCTCTCAGCCAGCCCCAAGAGTAGGATCACAAGCACAGGGAAGCATTCCCACATTCTCTGGGGAGCACAATGTCAGCTGCTCTGAAGGACAGGGACTGGAATGGAAGATAATGGAAGATAATCCTTCATTCCCATTAGAGCTGCCTTTGGAGGGGTTGATTAAAGAGGAGAAGCAGCTTTGAAACTTCGTTCCAGTTGCACTGTTCCTCAGGATCACGTTCTTGGGTTCCTGTGCAAAGGGTGAGAGGTTCCCCCTGCCTCCAGCAGTGCCTTTGAGTGCTTGGCAGGCAGGTTTCCATCCCCTAGCTGGGGCTGGAGCTGCTGAGGGTTTGTGAATTTCCTGGGGGATCTGTAGGGATCACTTTGTGGCAGATGTGTGCTGGCTTCTCCTTCCAGGATCTGGGGTTTCACCAGGAAGGATGTGGGTGAAGGTTTTGTCCCTGGTGAGCTGGGGTGTGCCTGATCATCTTCAGCAGCACAACCAAGTCCTTTTGTCTCACCTGGCAGTTTTTATAAAGCCAAATTCTCAGAAGAGATGATGATTAGCTTTTAAAAAGTTTATTTTTTGCAGGCCCTCAACACAAGCTAGAAATTAACTGTGTTTTTAGATTTGGCTTTTATTTTGAGGCTGAACGAATGAATGTGAATTTGCTCATTCCCAGCTAAGACAAAAATGAGGTTTAGAAACTGAAGATTGTTTTCTTCAGTCACGTGAGTTTTGTGTGTTTAGTTTTCCTGCCTGTGCCTGGTGAGAAATGACCAATCTTTGCCTTTTCTTGTTCTGTCCTGAGATGTGATTGTTATCAGGACAGCAGCAAAACTCAGTGCTTCATGTGTAGTTCTGATCATTTTGGTATAGTCCTAAATTAACCTTAACAATAAAAAAAGTCTTTCACAATGCAGAAACACTGCATTGTGTTTCATTTACAGGTGCAGCCTGTGGTATCATTTTGCCCTCTAACACTAAGTGAACTTAGGTTTGGATTTTTTTGATGAAGTTTCTTTTCAATCAGCAGGAAAAACTTATCATTGCCATGTCACTTTAGGGTCTGGAAAAATTACAGTACATTCCTTCTTTTTGTCCCTTACTGCAGTAATTTTTAACTGTTGGCCTTTTAACTACACAAGAAGCCTTCCTCTGTTCTCCTCATAGGGACAGGGTTTACAAATAGATACAGCAGATGCTTTCTTAGAAACAAGATAAATAGCTTTTTTAATGGCTTATGTAAATGCCAAATGGCCGTACTTTTACAATAGTTTTTAATATATTGGTTATCTTTCTTTCATATATATATTTTCCCTCAACTGTAGTGTCTTTTAAATACTGAACACCTAGAGGATTTTCCTTAAAAGGAATTATACATGCATATGCTAGGTTGTGTTTTAGCCTGTGTTAAATGAAAAGCACTATACCTTTGGTTTGTGTCACATGTAAAGATTTTCATGCTGTAGATTGCCATTTTTGCATTTAAAACAGCTCCTGAAAAGCTTTGGACTGACAACACAGGAACATTTTTTGTCTGTCAAGTAGACTGGCCCAAGTGAGTTGTTCTCCAGAGCAGCCTGTTCAGCTCTCCCAGGGCCTCTTCCCTCCATCCCATCACACCATGCTCGGCTGCCAGCACTCCTCCTGGGATATGCACAGAGCAACTGCAAATTCAGATGTGGTTTTAAATGCCTGGGGGTGTGGATAGGGGTGATCAGCCTTCTTCAGAAGTGTCAGAGCTGGCCCATGAGCTGCATGGTCTGAGTGAGGCAAGAACAAAGGCAAACTTGAGCAGCCTGGGTGTTCCCTGGTGTCTGCTCCTTCCAGCATGATTCCTTGGAAAGTGGCCTTTTTGTGAAGCAGCAGGGCTATCAAATAACTCAGCTATTTGCATAATAGTAAAAGTGCATGTTGTGGTACTGATGATGAAATTAGGTTTATTAACTTAGTTAGCTAATTTTGCTTTCTTCCCTAGGAACAGGCTGACTGAGCATTACAGTGTGAGAGTGCACCATCACAGCCACACACAGCCTGTACCAAATCCTTATCTCTTTCAGCCGAGCCCACTGGCCAGCCTCCTCCTCACCTCCCAATTCCCTAATCTAATCTAGCTCTGTGGGGTTTATGGGGGTTCATTTAGGCAGCAGAAGCTGTGCTGGTATTGTTATACGTGCCAGCAGCGATTTGTACCATCTGGGTACGGAAAAGAGAGGTTAGTGCTACCACAGAGAAAGATCTTTATTCTATTACTAAGCCAATATCATTCAAGAGTGGCTGCAGAGCAATTGGAAACTGAGAAATGGGCAGCTCTGTAGTTCTAGTGAAATGTCAAAGTATAATGAAACAAGGGAAACGTACTGCTTTGTGATGTGAGCCAAGTTGCAAGCAGGTGGCAGCAGTAAATACGTATATAAATAACAATATGGATGAAATGTCAAGGTTTCCAGCTGGCTTTGTAAAGGCGTTTCAGGAATATTATAGTTAGAGTAACAGCACAGCGTGACCACTCACTACAAATATGTATCATTTCAGAATGCATATATTTACATTAAGGGCTCAGGTATCCTCAGGTTTGTCATACTTAAAATTTAGATTTTGATCAAAAACAGCCTAAGAGTTTGGGAAACCCCAAACCATGCTGTTTTATGGGAGACTTGCTTCTATCTGACTCCTTGTTACTTCACATAATGAAACCTGCAGTGGTTCTACCTGTACCTTTTAAAAATGAATGAGATTAAGACAGCATGTGTATGATGTTACTGAGCTGTATGTGAAGAGCTGTCTGCGTGCCAAGCCCCTAAACCCTCATGGGATGAGAAATGCACTCGGGGCCTTTTCTGGCTGGGACAAATGTTCACACATAGAAACTTTTCAAACTGGAGAGAAAAACTGTCAGTGCCCTCTTTAGGACACTGGAGTTCTACCTTCTGCTATCAGTTCAATGATTTTATTAGCTTTGAAGAAAGAAATTCTCTGTGATCAATGTTGTAGAGGTTTCACAATAGAGAGCATCAAAAAAAGAAGAAAAAGCATTCTGAAATAGATTTTTGGTTTTTTAATTTTTTTTTGTATTTAGCACATGGCTGTTAATATCACCTTCTCTTAAACATCTCTGACTTGTTTCAGAAAATATCAACTCAAATAGTCCGAGTTATGTTGCAAGCAAGTCACTTATTGATTGGAAAAGTAGATAATGACAGTGGCCTCTAACAAAGCCTCTAAAGCCAAATATATTAGCAGTTGTTAAACAACACCTGCATTTTATTTGCTGTGTTGGTCCTTTAGAGAGCAGCATTAGCATTGCTTTGGGCTCCATCCTATTCCTGAAGATCAAGGAACTTTGTTTACATTCCAGCATTTTGTAAATATGAGATGAACACAAATTAAACTGTTTTCAATGTAGTGATATCATAGAAGTAATTCAGATTTATGTCAAGGACTAGGACATTATTCTCCAACACTGTTGCCTTTATTAGTTTAAATACTTTTAAAAGACAAATAATGAAATGATGAAGTCATTAGAACTAGAGACTACCAGTCCACCAACAGGAATTAGTACAGTAGGGACTGATAAGTTACAGACTGGGGTTGTCAAAATAATCTTAAACTGGTTATTGAGTTTTTGTAACTAAAGCAGATCTCCTTATAATGCAGAGTCACTTAAGCACATCTGTTACATTGATGTATCACTAGTTTTATGGACCTGGATTAATTCCAGAGTAAACAGTGAGCACTCTGCTGAAAGGCTGTAAACATAGACAAAAGTCATTCATCTAGAAATCCCTAAGCATAATTTGCAACGGGCTAAGTGCCTCAAGTATTTTACCCTTTTTGATGTAGTAAGATGCTGCAGTTCTGCATTCTGTAATGCTGGGGGTCACAGGGGGGAGGTGGCAAGGTTTTCTCCTTTCATTACTTACGGTTAAATTTGCCTCCCTCTAGGACTGAAGTGCTCTGAGTCCTGAAGTTGTTCCAGGAGTTTTTGAAGTGTTATGAATTTGATAACAGTGAAATCTGCAGTTTTCCAAAATCAGTCACCCAAAGCACAGGTACCCAATGAGGAACAGATCTTCTAAAACTAACTACCATACATCTAAACTCCTCTTCCAAATCAAATGGGAGTCCCTGGGTTGGAAGGATCATGGCCTAAAGCCATTAATTTCATATGAGCTGTGTTTAAACTTATGAGTCTTTTTAGCCATCTTGAAATCCGAGAACATTTTGGAGGTTGAATTAAACATTTCATGTCCTTTCCATTTATTCCATCTTGTGGCTTTTGCTTTGACATACCTTCCCCTTTTGGCCATGGTATTGTTAAGACAGCTATGAAGAGATTAAACTTTTCTTCAGACATTCACATTGGGAGCAGGTTCAAAAGTGCAAAGTAATTTCTCCTTGTTGCTATTTAATGCATGCTAACACTGAAAACATGTCCTGAGATGTGGAAATGGCTACACAGTAATGCTATGCACCTTTATGGAATTGTGGTTGTTTTTTGTTGTTATTTTTCAGTGTTCAGAGATTTCAAAAAACAGGGTTTAAACCCTTTTAGTACAAATGAGCCATTTCATTTGTCACTGGTACCAATCAAATACAAGAGGGGAGAAGTCTGTCTTTACTTTAATCAGACCCCAAAATAATAACAAAAAGCAGAGGTGCAATAAATGGTTTCAGCAGGTCAGGGGATGTAATTTACTTTACAGAACTGAATTGTAAATTGTCTGATGTAAAGAGTTATAAGAATCTTGCTTGTTTAGAAGTGTTAGAATATCAGATAGACTGAACAACAGGTAATTACTACTGAAAAAAAAGTCAAATCCAAATGAATTTATGGAGGAAATTGTATCAAGTAGTGCTTAATTTTAAAGGACTAACAAATTTAAAAAACTAATATTTTACATGTTGAAATAAATCCTTGGATCATTACAGAAAATGTAAAAGTGGCTAAGTGAGAAAGAGAATAATTCTTAGTAGCTCTAATGTGACAGAGTGCTTGGAAATGGTACAAATTAAGGATTGTAAGATTTAATTTCCAGGTGGCAACCTTAAGATAACAAGGAGTTGGTGTAGGAGAAAGCAAGCTCTGGTTTGTGGAGTGTCATATGGGAATTGTTCTATCTTGAGTAGATACAGACTAAAAATTGTGAGTTCAGCTTAGCGAAAATGAGGAGTAACTTGTAATTTAGGTGTTACTTTAATGGCATTTTCATCTGTTCTTCAAATTCTCAGGATAAATTTATTGGGCATCTTCCCAGCACTTAGAATCATAGAATCACTTAACTTGTATCTAGGATTTAGATCAAAATGTAACAGTGCTGGATCCATGCCTAAAAAGGAGGAAAACATGATGTCTTCTGTAGAGATCAGTATGGGGTGATTGCAGAGTACAGCCTTTTGAGTACAGCCTTTCCCCCAAACAATGGAAAAATTCAGAAATATTTCCAGTTTAAAATCTAAATTCGGAATCTGTATCTTCTTAATGGTAGCTGGAATAAGTCTCAGAGGTCTAAAGACGGTGAATTTTAGGAAAATCTGAATAATTATCTAAAATCCAGATGACTGTCACATTATTTGTAATAGTGGTAGGTCATGAAATATTAAAGGAATTTTTAAGGATGAATTTATTTTTAGGATTATGTATCTTTAATATCAATGATCATTATTTTTAATTGTCCCACATCTGGTCCTGGGGGATGTCTCTTGTCTTGCACTCTGAGGAGAAAGAGTTAATTTGTCTTTACTGGAATTTTACCCGAGTTCTGCAAAACCTAAAATTATTCTTATCAACAGGGAATTAGTTGAGTTGAAATAAATAGGCAGATTTTACTCCAGTTTTAATGGCTATATATATATATATAAATTGTAAGTGTCATTATCTTCCATAACTTAGAAAATATCTGCTGTGGATAATTCCAGTACAGCCTTTGCTTTTAGACATTCAGAGGTAGCTGTATATCCTATCTATCATTAACATGGATATTTAATATCCTGGGACAAAGGCAGAAATGGCAATTGAGCACTTGGCAGATGTGCTATTTAGTGGGTAAATAATAGATAAATATTTTGGTTCTATTCAGCTGATCTATACAGTACTTGCTACTTCCTGCTGCAGATTTTGTAGCACATTAGAAGCTACCTCTGGCATCTTTCAAAGTTGCCGACTGAACACAGCTACAATATAAAGTAACTGGAGTGGGATTTGTGAGTGTCATGAATTTTTAGCTGTTTATATGATATTTTTGTAACTAAGTATTAAATAAGACACTAACACTTGGAACTCAGTGAGCGCAACGCTCAGATCAAAAGAGGAAATGCTCTCCTGAAAGGACAGGTCACTGCTTTTCCCTCAGAAGTGATCAAAGCTGCCTTCATTGAAGCTGTGGTTAAACACTGCTGCAGCATCATGGTGCTTAGGTTTCTTTTCTTTTCCACATCATTTTGCTGTACCCCCTACAAGGGCACTGAAGGACCTCCTAGAAGAAAGGACAGCGTGTGTGGCAGAATTCCCCATGCGGTTCCATCGCATTTGGTTTAAACATTTCCTATTCATATTGAGTCCCTTTTATGCTGGTTTTATGCTGATTATACCTAGAGGCCATTAAATGTTAGCAGATACTTTATATTTGCAATATTGAATGCAATACAAGGTATGAAATTCTTTTAAGGGGGGATGTTTGACATGGAGCATGAACATATTAAAGTGGATGTACTTCCAGAAACTCATAGAGGTTGAGGGCATCTTTTGCTCTCTTAACTCTCAGCTGCTGTCTGTAGCTTATGGTTCTGAGGTGGGGCAGATGAGGTAAATTTTAACCATCCATTCCTGTGACTTTGCTGCTTTGAAATTCTAACCCACAGAAGTTCGTACAGATGATGATATTTGTTTATTCAGGCAGTCCAGAATATGGTTTTAAGGATTATGCTGAGGGATCTAAATCTGGTTCTATTTTATTATAATCCCTGTAACTATTTAAGTTGACACACTGGAGGTATGCTGTTGAATGGAAAGGAGTACTGAGCAGAGTCTGATGTGAATAAATTGCTGTGTATTTCTGAGCTTTCACTGAGGAAAGTTCTTAACCTGTTTGTAAAATAAGATTTTTCTCTGTGGAGGGAGAGAGCAGCATGTTTGGAGTATATCTAAAAATAGAAAGAAAAGTTCAATGAGCAGAATTTCAGTTTTCAGAGCACCCTAGGAGCTGTAACCTGACAACAAGCATGTTGTAGGTAACCAGTATAATTTGTTTCTTCAAGGACAAGAGACAGGGATGTGTTCTAGGCAGAGCAGTGGATCAGTTCCTAAAACAGTCTGAAAGTTCTAGAATTATTCACTTGTTCCTTGCCTTTATGATCAAGAATAGGTCTTCTTTAAAGTGAAGTAAATAATACAGATATCTTCAAATAATATATTATTTCCATATTTTTCTACAGAAGACAGGTAAAATAAAGATGGCCTGAGTGTTATTTCTGTCATGTGGGTGACACACACCTTTAGACAATGTGATCATTGAGATGAGAATTAATATATTATAAACCTTATTTAGGATTTCAGAACTGCCAGAGTCCCACATGGATAAAAACCTTGGGAAGCTGAAAATAGCATTCCAAAAGTTAGACTGTTTTTAAATGTTTTAATAACTTTTTTAATCCCATTCTTAGATATTTAGAATAAATAGGTTTGAACTTTTTAGAGTGCTGATGTAGCTTGTATGTACTGTCAAATGTCAAAAAGAGAATTTCAGTTCTATTATTGGATCCTACTTTCCTGTGCCCCTGAGGAACTGTGTGGCCTTGCAAAAAAAACATTAAACCTTTCCACGCTTCCTTTCCCATATTTGAAGTGGGTACCTGTTCTTTACCCTGTTTTTATCAGGATGCAGGAATGCCAAATGAGTGCAATGGTTCACGATGGACCAGACATCCTCCCCTCAGTCTGAGTGGTGGGACTTGGCTGTTTGGGTTCATTTCTCAGCTGGATTTCTGAGCTAACAGCACCTGCCAACACCAGTGCTGGTGGTTTGGTGTGAAAGAGGGAGAGCCATTTCCTGGGCAGAGCCAGATTCCGATCATTCAGTAAGTTTGCTGTACCACGTGTCAGCAAGAATCTGAGCTGCATTCAGAGCAGTGGCTCTGGTAAATTGCTCCTCTCTTTCAGTCACCGCTTCTTGCAGTGCCTTAGTGGCAAAATACACGTTGAAATCTGATCTTTATAAACTTTGGCAATATTTGCAGGGAAATCTTAATGTGCTACTTTCTCTTTAGACATGTGTTGTATATATTGCATTTCTTTGCAGTCCCGGTTATTACAACAGCATAAACCTTTGAACTGGCTAACAGGGATTCAGCCTAACCAGGCTAAAATAGGATTTTTTTTCTTAGGTTTTACTTTTTTTCAAACAGACCTAGTTTAGTCTCAGCCTCATAAATACATCAGGAAACTGTGTTGAAGTGGAGAGAAGGTAACAAGCTGTGTCTGAGAGCTCTAGGATTAAACACATCCCGCAAAAATATTTGACAGAGCCTTTGAACATCCTGTCCAACAACAAAAAGAATGAAACTATCCCATCTTCTGTAGCCTGTTTTTTATCATCATAGGTACATAAAAGAATACACATTTTGCAAATGAATAGAAATAGGATCCTATGTGACCTACCTTAAATTTGAACTAAGATTGAAGTGTATTAAGGTTAGAATTGGTGACAATTAGAATTCTTGAGAACTTCAAATCGGATATATTGAGGTCAGATAAATATGACAAGAAGTTCAGATATCATTACCTATTTATAGAGTTTACTGTGAAGCATAGAGACAGTAAGGAATTATGTCCCAAATGTGGCAGGATGGGATGAGGGTAAAGGTTCCAGCTTTTTTTCTATAAAGAAAAGTTCTGATTCAATATTTATGAATGAAAGGTGTCATCAAGCTCTTGATTGTGAATGGTGAGTCACTGATTTTGTGTGCCCACTGGAACTGCTTGGATTTCAGGTGTTTGTCAGAGAGTTGAGCAAATCTATTTTACAAAGAACAGGTGTGAGATTTGTGTTTGGTGTGATAAATGATGTAGGATGAGGCTCTGGGAAAATTGTTCTCTTTAATGTGGCTCTGTCTTACTACTTCTTTTGCTTTTATTCCTGCTCATGGGGCTTTGAGACATTTCATAAAACTTGCTATGAGATGATTACGGGAGATCCTGCAACATCTGCTTATGGCTTCTTCCTCCTCTATGTGAGAAAAAAAAAAATCTAAACAAAACACACTTATTTGGATATCAATGCTTACTGCTTATTAAAGTTGGGATGAAATGCTGCTGGTACTTCTCCTAGTTTCTGTAGAATGTTCTGAAATGAGAGCTAAAAGCATGGCTTTTATACAGTTTTTATTTTTAGTATTTTTTAAGCTGTTGCTGGTAACTAGCTAAAGTTTCACTCTTTTATAGTGATTTTATGACCAGTGTATATAATTTTCTATGAATATTCCCTAAAGAAAACTAACTAACTATATAATTTGGAAATACTTTTTTTTTTTTAATCCATAAGAAGAGTTACAATCTGGAGGTTTTTTCACACGAATGAGTGAAAAATACTGTACAATATATTTAAAATTATTTACAATATATTTAAAATTATTTAAAAGTCATCACTGGAAACAAAGAAGTGGTTTATTATGATGTTATGATCTATATATATTTGGATGGAATATGTAAGATAGAAATAATTTGTTCCTCATGTCTGAAGTAAGCACACATAATTAACTGTGAGAGATTTCATCTGTTTGAAAAGAAAACTTCTGGGCTGAGAGATACCCTAAATTTAAGCAGGAAATTTCTTCGTTGGAAAACAAGGATTTTAATCATCACTTATAGTAAATATTTAGGTCTTAGGCTTTATTAGGCTGCATGGTAAAGGAAAAATTAGGGGCACTTGCAGATGTTTCTTAAATTTGATTTTAAACTTAGCTGCCCACATTGTTATGGTGCAGCAATGGTGGATCCCCTCACCAAACAATGAGGATTGACCATTTTTTATCTGTCCTCCTGCCTCCCTTGTGCTTTCTCAGTCTGGCTTTTTTGCTGGGAAAGGCGGCCCCATTTTTGCCAGGTGTGCAAGTGCCAGTACAACACAGATCTGGCTGTTCCCAGGGGTGAAATGTCCCAGTGGAGCAGGGATCTGGCTGTTCCCAGGTGTGGAAGTGCCAGTACAACACTGATCTGGCTCTCCCCAGGCTCCTTTTGTGGAACTGGGGCAGTAAATGCCCATTCAGGTGCTGCTCTGAATGAAACTCTCTCCTGCCATGTGCTGTCTGCTTGGGCATGCACTCACCAATATTTTCTTGATCTAATAGCAGCTATTACTGATAGCTTAAGTGATTTCAGCTGTTGAATCTCTTCGCTGTTAAGGAATACTCTGTTGGGTTGGCTGACTGGTGTGTCTGCACAACTTCCAAAATCTCATGTGGTGGCTGTGTTTCTCCATCAAGGTGAAGCGATAGCGCCAGGGAAAGACAGCTAAAACACATAGAAAATGCACATCTGAAAATAAGAAATGACTTAAATGAAGGGCTATTAGCATAAAACCACTTTTAAAACAATAATTTGGAAAATACAGATGTCTTGTTAATTATGATTTCCTCATTAGGTTCCCAGAAGCTTTTCCTACTCTAGTGACCTTGGTCAGGGTAGCTTTCTTTGTTTACTTTATGTGAAGAGATAACTTGAATTCCCTGGATGAATCCTAAGTGGCACTTAAAGTATTCAAATAAGTGGTTTTTTTCTTAGTGCAAGATACCATTTCTAAAGAGTTTTTCTCAGTACATTCTTAAACAAAAAATAATTCTGAAAAATATCAAGTCAGGGAAAGTTCATCTTGCTGGGCGATGTGGGAAAATTCAGCTTGTCGCCTGAAAAAACAGGAGAATGCTGAAAAATGAACTGTTTTAACAATTCAGTTTAAAGTTTGATCACATAACTCCTATAGTAAAATGATTGTTTCTCTTGTTCTTCTCATCCCTCTCCTGTCTGGTACAGTCCACAGTGCCAGCAGTCTGTGTTGTCTTTCCTACCTGCACAGTCCTTTCCTCTCAGGATGGTCACGTGGCAAGGACTGCAAGTGTTTATCTAGAAAAAATAGCATTAAAAATGGCATTATATCTTTTGTTTGCCCCTTTTCAGCTCTGTCTTTATAGGGAATAAACAGAGGGGAACAAGGAGAGGAGCCAGCTCCAGGTGACTGGCCAGCTGCCTGTGGATCAGCACCAGAAAGGGCTCCACAGATTGCAATCTGAAACCCATTAATATAATGGATAAAGTCTATGAAGCATTTTAAAACCTCCCTTGCCTATAGTGCTGCATTTTATAAGCTAGGTGACATCAAAAGAATTGGTTCTGGCTCAGACCAACTAATAAAAATGGATAAGGCTTATTTTTATGCTGAATATCAGTAAAAGCATGTGCAGAAGATTACATTTAACATTCTGGCTTTTACCCAGAGCACAAAAAAGTCTATCTTATCCCCATCCATCAGAACAGAATTTGATAGGTTTGGAGACCCCAGATTTTCATCTCCTATCGAAGCATGAAGCAGCAGCTTGGGCTTGCATGGAGATTGTGTGAACATGACATTGCTCACTGTGTTATGTTTCCTTGAACAGTTATAAAGAAGGGTGTCCAATTAGGCAAAATGTTTAAATGGGATATTTTCAATTATTGATACTTAAAGCTGATATAAAGCATTAAATGTTGTCGTTATACCTTTCTATATTAGAAATAATGGAAAGAAATTGAAAGTCTGTCTATTTCCTGTAGGCAAAGGGAGAAGAGCATCTTCTCCTAGTAAAAATCCCACATAGTTTTTGTGGCTATACAGCTTTAATTATTCTTAATTTTTCTAGGTGCCACATGTTTATTTAAAACTGATTTTTGTGGTTCAGTAGTCCAGTCTGTACCAGCATTAGCCTCCAGATCTCAACAGCAGCCTGTTTATTCTGATCTAGCTTGCCTGACTGATTCCCCAAAGATAAAATTCACTAAGTGAACTTGACAGATTCCAGGCTGTCTCCATATGGCAGGGACTGGGCTGCAGCTTCTGAAGCTGCCTGGGATTTCAAAGCTGCTCTCACCTTATTAAGATGGCAGCAGTTACATGCAAGGCAAGTTCGCAGGGGCTTGTTTTAATTCTTTTGGTTTCTGCTTGAGACCAATCCATACCATTTTTTGTGCATGTGAATTAGAGCAGGACCAGAAGGATGACTTTCTTTTCTAAATGGTACTTACACCAGCAAGGGATCAGGACTGAAATTAATCTATACCTCAGTTGTTGACAGTTTTTAAGAGGAGTTTAGGTTTAGCAGGTGCTAAATGGACCAGACCACAAGAGATTTCTGAAAAAAGTGATGAAACACTGTGAATTTATTTGTTGCTGGATCTTTCTTCTTTTTTGCCTTTGTGTACTATCACTTACCTGTTGTTTGGGTTTGGGCTATTAACAAAATAGTTTAATTGTCTTATATTAAAAATATGAAACCTGTGTTCTGGGAATATCAAAATATTGAGCTGAATTGCAAGGAGCATTTTTGAGAATGCAGACCAGCTGAGGATCTCTCTGTACACATTTAAATCTGTGTGTGGCAGACAGCCACAATCTGTCACACAAAAGGGGTTCTCTCAAATTGACTCAATACTAGTGAAAGCATATAGTGCTGGAGACAGAAAATCTTAGTAGTTGTCATTTAAAAAAAAAAACCCTTTGATTGATTCTTTGACTGTAATATTTTGAGTGGGTTCACAGGACTGGAATAATTTACTCTGGTAGGTTTAAGCAGACCATCTTAAAACTACAAGATTAGAAAAAGAAGGATTTAGAAAATGTAGACAAAGTACCGTAGGTCATTAGTGCTTGTTTATGAAATGCAGGCACTGCAAACAACCGTTCAGTAAGAAATGAGTTTAAATTAGAGTTGTTGTGTTGGGATTGATGCAGTTATACTTTTCTAAGAAAATGAAAGTAGAAGCTGTGGTTTCCTTGATTAGTCCTGTTCCTGACTGTCATTATTTCTCAGGAGCATGTGCATGCCTGAAAGAGAGATCAGGAATGAGTAACCTTTCTAAATTTCCTTTGTTTTACCATCTCTTCATAGTCCCAAAAGGGACTAGAAGTGATCTGATGTGACACTTAAAAAAAATAAAATAAAAAATTAAAACTTAGAAAAACCCCCAAAATTTTGGGAGTTAAGTTTTGTATTTAAATTTAAAGTTACTGTGTTGACTAAGACAAGCAATGGTGTGTCACAGTATCTCCCTATGGATTTTGTTGTTTCTTTGAGAAATAGTGTGTGGCTTTATTGTCTGGTTTTGGTGGTTTTTTCGCAGATACCAATTTTAGATTTGGGGGCTCAGTTATGGGGAGGCACTGGGGCACATTTTCTGGTTATCTCTGGTTCTTGCCCTGCATCTCTTTTATAGCAGAAACTGAGGATCTCATTTGGGACCCTTTAATCAAGTGCTGCATTCCTTCCTTTTCCAGAAAGAGAAGCTCTTGTGGAACCCCTGTTCAGCATCTTTACAATTCCCATTTTATCTGGAGCTATGTGAACCTCTTTGTGAGAACTGATTTTTCTCTCAGTCATATTAGATGCTTAGAATCATTAGTGTCATTTGTAATGTTATTTTTATCTTCAGTTGATTTGCATTTAGCTGTAGATTAGTTTGTGGCAATGACTCCCTCTTTATTTGCTTTCTGAGGCATTGTTTCTTTCTGTATTCTATAATGTAGACTTGTGCCAAATAATCACAGTAGTATTTGAACTGGGAACAACAGGTTTTACCTCATTATGGTTCCTCACAACATTTGTAATGCTCTTATGGGCACATGTGTAAGAAATGTCAACTGAGTCATTATTGGGGTGGATGTTCTTACAGCAGGTGTTTTAAAGGCAAAATTTCAAGTCTCTGAACAAATAGAGACCAAATTCCCAGTCAAGAATTTATAATAAACAAACAGGTGAGCCCTTTCTCTTCGATCTAGTGGAGTTCTCTTTCCTGACACCCCTCTGGCCTGCTGCAGGTACAGGAAGGCAGATTGGCAGCCAAACTGCTGCACCAGGTCAGGGTTAGCAGGGACTGCCTTTGAGATGGAGCCTTTCATGTTGCTTCTGCATAAAAAAGGCAGGTGGGTTTGATCTTTAACAATACACCACTGTCATGTTGTTTAATCTGCTACAAAATTCAGACATCTGCCTGTTTGAGCAGCTGTAGCAGATACATGCAGTGCCTCTTCCAGACTCAGGTTTTATTTTGCCCAAACCTATTTTAGATTTAAACTCCACAGAGGTCTCCATGTTTTTTCTATGTCATTGGTATGAATCACTTGATGCTGCAGTTGTACATCTCTCATGATTGTGAAGTGAGCATCTTTTTTATTTTTCTGTTGTATGGACTAGGCACTAGGAATTCCTAATGCCACTGACATAACAGTAAATTGAAATCCATTAATTGACTGAACAATTAAACAGCTTCTGTGCTAAACCTGGATGTTAATGACCATGGAATGGCATAAAATGAAATGATCAGAACAGGCAGCTGAAGCTCACTCTGTAAACATCTAGGCTGGCTGAAGTGCAGCAGTCTGTGTTTACAGCAGGGCTGGCAGAGAGAGGTGTGAGTGCTCATCTGCACCAAGACAAAGCCTGAGTCTTAAGCTGCTCAGAGGGAAATATGAAGCATTATTTATTTATTTATTTATTTTGCATTGAATCTTCTGAGTTGTCTTGGCACTTAAAAGATGGCAGGGTCACACTGGGCTTGAATTCGTGCTGGCATTGCTCAGCAGAGAGAAAAAAAAACATGTAAGAGGTCTTCAGCACCTCCAGGTTAATTTGGGAAATGCCATCTGACCACAGCTCTGAGAGTTTTTAAATTATTCTAGGAAGGTTGTTTGAGTTTGAGGTGGGTTGGTTTGTTTGTTTTACCTGGCTGTGAATTTTTTGTGAGATAGTAATAATAAGAAGTAGAACAGGTTGGTCACTTTAGGTAGTCCAGATTGCCAGTTATTTTTAACATTTCATTCCCCTGTTTTTTTCCATTATATTTTATTTTTAGAACGTGGTAAGTTAAAATAACACTTGTTTTACATTCATTTATCTAATATTGAACTGAAGTTGTGCATCTTTTATGTAACAGTGACATACCAAGTATGTATGAACATGTATGGAACTGTTTAGTAACATAGAACACACTGGTTTAGGTTATTGTTTACTTTATTGCCTCTTTTGTGAATGAAGTTACCTACAAACATTACTCTGGCACATATTAATGAGGAGACAGAAATGTTTCTGTATTTTAGGATGGCCTAGCCAGTGTCTGATCTACAAAATAAAGAGGTTTTACCATAGATCTTGTTTAGAGTCATTTGAAAGCTGAGGCTCATGTTTGCAGGAAAGGAGCTTCCCAAGTTATGCTAACATGTTCATTTTAGTGAAATTATTTCAGAGTTGTGCAAGTCTTTATTATTGGAGTTAGGACAACACCACAAAGGGACCACAAGAAATACACAAACCCCCATTGTTAATTAAAAAATTGACAGGGAGTGAATGGTAGTTGCTTTGGTAGCAGGAATGGTTTGCTAAATGTAGGATTCAGGGACCCGAGGGTGCAGATTCACTGTTTGTTTCCCAGAGGAGCTGGAGCCCAGGTGGTTTGTGCTGTACAGGATGCAGGGGATGTGGGTCAGCAGAGGAGGCAGGAGCTGGTGGTGCTCTGCTGGCACTGCTGTGCCCAGGGTGCAGTGGCAGGGCTGGCACAGTCCCAGTTCCTGTCCCTGTCCAAAACCTCCTCAGCAAATACACCACAGCAGAGTGGAGCAGGCTGGGAACCCATGGAAACTGCAAGAACTCAGTTTTCAAGGAAGAGGGCAGCTCCATGGACTGCTTCAAAACACCTCTTGTTAGAAAAAAAAAGCAAGCTTTCATGTTGGCTTATGCAGAGGAATTTTTTGCAGGCTAGAAATCTCAGTTTGGTTCAAACTGAGATTTGTTCTACCAGGCTGGTAAGGAGCTGGATTTACACATTTCTGGAGAGCAGTGCATTAGAAATGTGTTCTGTGCACAAGAAACTGGCCCAGGTTGCCTTCTGTTATACATTTTTCCTTCACTTTTCTGAGGAGATATTAACAAAACAGTTCACTATATTTAGAATGCTAATGGCAGTCAAGTTACGTCAAAAGAGGGATCTATTATTACATTGACAGAATGTCAGTGCAAAAATCAGCTATAACTTGTTCTGCATGTCATTAGCTGGAGAAAATCACATGCAAATTTTTAACATTGATCAAAATTCCATTTCTCACTGATTTTTTGCTGTGTTAGACCTAGGACAGAATAAGAAATTTTTCTTGGGTGTATTTTAGTATACAACAGAAATTGCAATGCTCAGAGTCCATTTTTACCTCACGATAGTTTATGCATTCATTCCTCCTTTGGAAATTATGTTTACTTAATTTAGTGAAAGCTGGGTGAGGTCTTTTTACATTTAAAAGAGATTTCCCACATATCTGTCTTTGATTGTCACATCCTTCAGTGTGCTTGTCCAAACCCTACCCACATGCCGCTATGCAGATGAGGCACTCCCACATAGGGAATGTTCTGCACAGAAATCATGGAACGCCTAAGCAGCTTCTCTTTCTTTTTAAGAAATAGACTCCTAAAAACTATTCTAAAGACAGCACAATTCTGCCCACCAGCTGAGGATAACGTAGGGGTACCTTTAAAGGATATTGTTATATAAGCTGATAGAAGAAAAAGAAAAAAATTAAGCAAAAATGGCGAAGTTTTGCTGCAGCTTTAGAAAAGTTGCCAGCTGCCTGAAATGGCAGAATAAACTAGTTTAATTCACTTAAGCTATATTCTATTTAAGTCAAAAAACTGACACAGATTTAGCTGGCAAACCTCTCCATCCTTGACTGAAGAAAACTGCAATGATAAGACCAGGGTAAGATTCATTTGCTCTTAATGCTTTTCCGAAGCATCAGCCATCATTCCATTGCTGGTGAGGATGCTTTTCTCAGGAGCAGCAGGGCTGGTTGTGGCTTGATTTGCACTTTAACACAGCTTTAATTTGCTTTCCAGATTAGAAGAGGGAGCTCTGCTCTGTTGGCCAGTCCCAGGGCTGGCCATGCAGCTCCTCCACACCTTCACTGCTCCCTGCGCTGGGGTTCCTGTGCTGCCTTCTCATGAAATCTGTTACCAATATTTTATTTTTTTTTCTTTGAAAATGCTTTTTGTGTCCCGTTTGGGGAGCAGTTTTGGTTCAGAGTGAGCTCCAGGAGCTCCTCAATGCCTGCTCACAGTGGGAGAACTCTGTGCAGGGGAATTTATAATCCTAGGGGCTATTTGGTGATAGATGAATGTAAAAATATCATCACAAATCATTATTTTCTACAAAAATGATCTTTTTTAAATTTCTATTTTTTAAAAAAAAACCAACCTAATCCAGAATCTAACATTGCAGCTCAAACAAATATTTTTAATAGCTTCCTTGCTCTGTTGCAATTTAAACTAAAGCAGACTTTAGTTTAGAAGCTGGATTCTTTTATGTGTCATATTTTTCTTCTATTTTTTCTTATTAGTCAAAATTAATAATGATAGAGTTTGCTGTTTGATTCTTCATAGTTCAGTGATTGGTTTCCATATGTTGAAATAAGTAACTATTTAAAGCCATCTGTTTCCCTTGGAAGTAAGAGTATTTTCATTAGTGTTTAGCATTTGGCTGATAGTTGAAAAATTAAATTCAGGCTAAGTTTAAGTTGAACTTTCTGGACCTTATTCAAACAACAATGTATGGGTTATTCAAAAAGCTACAGGATTTTTTGATTGATAATATATGAGGTGTTATTTGCATTTGGAAATCACCTAAATCAGACATTAAAAATAAGTGTGATACACAAAACTGAGCAAGAAAACCTCTCCCTAATTAGCTGAGTGGGATGTAAGCCATGTACAGGCCTTATTCAGGTCTTTTCCTTAAAGATAATTATCTAATAAGGTACTGGCCAAAAGCAATTTTCTATTTCCATCTTATCATTGCCAAAAATTAGGAAAACATTTAGTTTATCACTCAAATCAGAAGTTCTGTCTCCTCCTTGCTTTTGCTCATGATAATGTGATTTCTCTGCTAGGTTTTGGATGCTACAGATATTCTCAGCTTGTTCCTGGGAAAAGCCATAAAATCCTGAGTCAAGTCACTTGGCAGTCAAGTGGAAGAGAAAACTGCTTTTCCACTATATTGTATTGCTTTGAATTGCAAATGTCTTTGTATTTGCTTCAGGTTTTTGTTTCATTTTGTTTTGTTTTTAATCCTGCTGTTGCACTCTCTGTGTTAGAATCTAAGATTTATATTTCTTTGACTGTTTAATGTTTCCTTTCATCGCCTTCATAAATAGTAATGACTAGCTTATGTATATCCAGGGAAGTAAGGCAAAAAGCCCTTGAGTGTGCCAAGTCTGAAAAAATTTAAATTAGTGTATCAAATGTTAGAAGAAGAGGAATTAAGGCTCTTATCAGTTAACCATAAGCCCAGAATCTTTTAAATTCTAACAATGGTCTGGTGGATACAGCTAAATCTGCCTTTTTGTAAGAAAGACAATAGCAGGAGTGTGGTTCAAAGTTAAAGATTTCACCTTAATAAATGCTATTTAACATATTATTCTAAATCCACAGAAAGGCAAGTTTTTATTTCGAGTTGTAGGTCATTTCTGGTAGGGGAATCCCACACTTTTTAATGAACATGTTTCTCTTTCTCATTTCTAATTAGCTGCAGCACTTTGATTGCAGCATGCCAGCCTTCAATGCTGAGATTTCTGCTGGTAATGAAGCACTCGAGGTGGTATTTAATTAAAGCAGAGTGGCGCTAGCAAAGACCTGAGCAGGGCTGAACACTAATCCTTTTGCATTGCCCAGTGTCCCCTTGTGATTGTGATTGATGAGTTGATTTCTCTTTACAACTTCATTTGCATTGTGTGGCAATACCCGCAGGCAGAGGTGCTGAGCGTTTCTGGATCAGAGCTCCCCATTAGGACGAGCTAATGTGCTAAATGGGCTGGGGCTAGGCTGGAGAGCTCTCCTAGCTCTTAAGCAACCTATTAAATCACGGCTTTATGGTGGGTGATGTGACTCCCCATGTAAATGCTGGTGTTTGTAATACCTTTATCTTTTTTTGCCTTGAAAATACGTATCCTGCACCCACTATCTGTCCTGCCCATTCCCTCTTCTATTTATCTCAGTTGTTGTGTTAAAATGATCGTGTCAGGTAGTGGCTGCTATGAAGAATGGCTGTAGAGCTTTTATTTTATTTATTTTTTAGATTCATAGAGGTAAAATAAATTGGTCAGGATTTTCTTAAACAGATAGACATATTTTCATCCTTATTACTAGAACTCTTAGCTGTCCTTCCCTTGCTTGTTTTCCATAAGTCTGCTGTTCAATGGAGGGAGTGCCCACACAGATCATTGCAGGAATGACTGTGGAACTTCAAGAAGCTCCAGCTGGATGCTCACAGTCTCCTGGTTGAGACAGAATAACTATTACCAGAATAATAATAATAAATATTACCAGAATTTGCCTATTTCAGTGGAGAACTGGGTTGCATTCACTGAACCATTTTTACGGTCCAAAAAGCCAAACCAGCTTGTGCAGATACATGTAAGGAGCTTCCAAATTTCCTCTGACCTTGCAGAGGGTGACATGTTGGGCACTGTTGTTTCCTTGATGATCATCTGACTGCGAAGTGCAGTATATTGATAAAAACTGTCCACATCCCAAAATCTGATCTACCAGTGTCTCGGGAAATAGATTAGTCTTGCTGCATCATAACTGTGCTTCTGCTGCACTGTTCTTGCTCAGATCTGGGCCTTAGAGTTAAAAAGATGGAACAATTTCTGCAAAGAAAAACCACTGATACATGAAATGAAAAATACATTCAGCTGAGTGTTTTCATGGGCCACACTTATCACCTAAAAGTGAAATTCACCTTGTGCAGTCTGTGCAAATCTCCCTGTTGCTGCCAAATAGCTTCAGGGCTTTTGCCATTTACAACAGAGTGTAAAAAATTGGGGTTCTCTTTGAATGTAAAAGTTTGGATTCTACTGAATTTCTAATCCTGGTGAGCTCGTTCAAGGGAAAAGATTTCCTTGTTTGAAACCCAGCTCTCCGTGTCTGCTTGGTCTGGTTACTTTCTTGAAAACATCTAAAATTCCTCTTCCATGGTCACTGAGAAAATTGTACTTTCTTTAGAGAGGCAGCTTGGTTGTCCGAGGTAATCCTGCATAATAAACTTTTCTGGGAAGTGGAAGTTTCATACATGAAAAAAGAGATTAGTTCTAGATAATTATTTATGAATATTGGTATCTCTTCTAGTACTGGTTTTCAGAGACCTGTTCTGAATTGAGCTGGATTGAATAGACTGGAATGCAAAATGGTAATACACATACTTGAAGTATCTTCACCCATTTCTGATTTATTTATGGCAGATATTTTTTCTTTTTTTCTCTTGAAAGCATATATAAAAGCTAGTTTTCATCTAAATTCCATGGGAGTTTTTTTTGAGGTTGCAGTTAGCATAGAGCTGACTAATGGTGCATACCTGGCAGATACAGTTGTAGAGGGTTTTGTTAGGGTGGATTAATTATTCCTGTCTAATACTTAAGTAATTTGTATTTCAAAACCCAGTGTTATTTGGGAAAGAACCATGGGTAATTTTTCAATAAAACTTGCCTGAAATTATTCTAAAAAAACCCCAAAACCAAAAACAAAACCACAACAACCAGAGATTATTTTAAAAACTTGCAGACCTCCAAGTTACACTGTTGTGGAGTTTGTTGGCATCAGAAATTTGCATTGCTGAAGGGAAAGCTTACTTCCTCTGAGCTTCTGCACTGACTCTTGAATGCTCTGCTTTTAGTTTGAAATAATTTGCCTTTTTGTTTTGTGTAATTCTGTTAAAACTCTTTTCACCTAAGGTAATGGGAACCCCCATTCAGATGGGCTCTGTGGCTCAGGGTGTGTAGAATCTTGCTACTTTGTTTATTTATTTTAACAGTTATTTTAACTGCAAAGGTGCAATCAGGTTGCTCTTTCAGATTCACAGGATGTAAGATGTTAACAAGAAAATTCTAGCAGCAAACTATGGTCTTAAATTTCTGGTTTACGTTTGTAAGAAATTGAAACAAAAATAGTTTAAATTGTCAAAAACTAAGAAAGGGAGAAAATGGGATTAAAACCAGGGTAGCTTCACCCTTGCTCTCACTTTTCTGCATAGAGCAATAGAGGCATTTACAATGTGCACTGCTTGAATTGTTTGAATTGATGTCATATTCTCTGTTTAATTGGAAATATTTTATATCGTAATTTGCTTGCTTCTGAAGCGTGTGAGAGGCCTTGAATTCTGGTTGTTTAACTGGTGTTCAATCTGTGTTACTAAAATGAAGTTAAAACAATGATTTGAAAATTTTATTTCATAATCCTTATTAACAAACAACATGTTCAGATCAATTTAATATGCTTCATAAGTCTCCAATGAATTTGTTTCTTAGTTTGATACCAGGAACACATATATGTGTGTGTAACATTAATTTAATGTGCATTGCTTTGCTTAATTGATGCTGTTAGTCACTGCAGACCTCTTTAGTGGAGGATTTAAATTTCCATTTTGACCTTTTATTAACTGAAACTAGCTGATTTTTTTTCTACTATTCTTTAGAACTGTTGGCAGAGGAGATATTAATAGCTATATAATTTAGGAATGTATTTTAAACATGGTATGTTTTTGTTAATACATGAAGCCAACCAAGCAGCAGTGAACCCTTTGTGGTTATTTACACAATAAAGATGCATTTATAGATATACTATGTAAGTATAGGTTAATATACTTATCCTTTCATCAAGACCAACAAATGGATATTTCCAATGCTGTGTCAAGTTCCAAAATATATTTTCATCCTCCAAATCCTGCATCAATTAGCTACAATGGCATCTGAAATAAATGAGAGCAGATAAAAAAGTACTTTAAGTATGCCAGTCGTGTAGCCTGATGCTGTTCAGGATAGCTCCCAATTACATGAGATATTTTGCATCAAAGTTAAGATACATGTGGAGGTCATGCCTTGCTTTCATTCAGTAACTCGGGCAGAATGAATGTGTTCCCATGTCAATCTGATAACATTTCCTATCTAATGTACTCTCAATTGCTGCAGTAAATACTAAAGGGGAGACTCAGGTTGGTGTGGGCAGGTGTAGAAGGGGGAAGCAGTAAAGAAGGACAACATGAAGAAGAGGGAGGGGGGCAAAGGGAGCTTTAAAATATTGGGAAAAGGGAATCAGGATCTGAATGAGAAGAGAGGAGAATTCACTAAAAGGCTTGGCAAAATAGATCCAGTGAATTATAGAGGTGGGTTGTGCTTTTAGGTCCCTATTTTGGATCCTGGATTTTATCCATCTAGTCTTCCTATATTCTGAAGTGGACTGAGTCTGCCTAAGTGCATGCCTGACATATGTGTCACTTAACAGTTTTTATTGCTTTCCCAGAATTCAATTCATTCAAAGTTTTTGTTGTATTTAGTCTCTGGCAGCTGAAAACTGATCAGAAAACATATTTCTGATGGATTATATAGTGATGATTTTTGGTTGTTGTTCAGATAAACCATTAAACATATGTAGGAAAAGTGCATTTCAATAAAAACCTATCCAGACACCTTTTCCAGAACACAGTCCTTCACATCACTGATTCTAAATCTGAGGAAAAACCAGCAAGCATTAGTGAGCACATAGGTTATTGTTTCTTTTTAAATGTGTTCTTAACACTTTTAAAAGCAGATGATGATATTGCTTTACTCTCAGGAAAATTAGCAACACTTAAAATTAGAACTAATTGCTGTTCCAAGGAAAATGTCTTTTCTGTTGCACGGGAGAATGTCAGTAATTGGCAGGACACACAATGCTGTCACCATGAGTTCAGGCATATTTGCTGTGCATTAAAATGACAGTGGAATAGATCAGTTTGAGGGTATAATACACAGCAAAATTGTTCTATACAGCTATCAGAATATTAAATAAAAGGAAAGGCTTCATAAAGTCTCATATAATCCCTCTTGGCATGGGCATATGAGCAGGTATTCAACTTTTTTCTTTTAAGTACACTGATATGATTAAATTTAACTTGACACAAGTGATGTACTGTACCATGTGATTGTAATATTTAAAAGAAAACCACTTTTCTGATTGAATACCTACTCACTATCAATTCCTGTGTAGCAGCATCTAATCGGAATTTCTTCTGCAGCTGAAATGCAAATGCATTTGCTGTGTTCTCCATCTCACCGGGTGCACACTCAGCAAACGCAGAACTGCTTCAATATTTTTGCTATCTTATTTAATCTAATCTTCTACTATAAAAGCCAGCCAGTTCCCATTGATTAGAAACAGTTTCCAGGCTATAACTTTTCTCTCCCAGAAGTGGTGTGTGTATTTTCACTAATTCTGGAGCGTGGATGCTGTGGCTGCTGTCCAGGCCCCTGCACTGTGCAAACACAAACGCTGTTGGATGTGCTTGCTGTAGATTAGCCATATGCTTCTGCTTGACATGCCAGAGCTTTTCTCAGTGCTGCTTCAGTTTTGGAAATACCTCTCCTTCCACCACCCCTTCCTTACAAAATAAAACCGTAAACCAGGAAAGGTAATTTTCATCCAGTCCCACAATATATGCTATTTTAAAATCCTCTATTGTTCAACAATTTTTAAAGTCTAGCAGGGGTAAGCACTTGTATTACAGGCAGAGACCAGCTTTGCAGCAAGATTTACTGCCATATGAGTATGTTCTGTCTTGTGAAGAAGGTCTAATAGTAAAATAAATCTCCAAAGGAGATGTGCAGGGAGAGGCCATATAGACTTGAGACCAGTTTTAGTCACTATTCTGGGGGACTGTGGAAATGAAGGTTCCTTTAATAGTACACTATTCTGGGGGACTGTGGAAATGAAGGTACTGGCCTATTCGTTTAATAGTATCAGAAGCTTTTTAGAGATTTAACATACAACTTGCCAGTCAGTATAGTCAGTAAAAGTCTTCCCTTTGCTCTAGGAACCATTAAATGATTTTGTTCATTAGCTTCCTAACTGGAGATTCCTTGTAACACACTATTAATAGATTTTTGTTTGTTGTAGTCGGTTTTGACATTCAGCACTGCTTAGAAATGTATTTTGCTTTGCATAAACACATGTTAGTGCCTTTTTTGTCTCCTCGTTGAGAAGGTCTTTACCTTCCTTCAGTACTGTGGCTTAGGTTGCTGATGACAAACACTGTTGGATAAACAGTTCCTTGGTAATGCTACAACAGCATCTTAACATAAACATCCACTGAAGTATGCAAATGATCTCGGTGATAAACAAGCATAGCAAAGTGTGGCTGAGGCAGGAAGCCAAGCTGTCTGTTCCTTGTGCCCAATGATATTTTGATTGTCATTTTAATCTTAGGAGTAAATAACATCAGCGATCATGTTCCATCATTTAATTTCAATGCCAAAAAAATGAGTGCTGCTTTAACTGGCGTTAAACAAGATGGCATTGCTCTGGTAGCTGGTCATTGCAGCTCAGGTCATCCATGTTCCATTGTAAATAACAAAATGGTGGAACTCTTAATGTTAAACAGAGACTGGAAACAGAAATTCTTTGAAAGCAATGTTAAATAGTTAATGTCCAGATTTTTTTTTTCTTTTTTTCTGGAAAGAGCCTTCCTTGTCACCCTTAACATCTTTGAATTAAGAATGTCTTACTTCTAGCTAGGCTGGACTAAAAAACCTTCCCATTTTTGTCCTCAAGTACCTGAGCGATACTTCTGTGGTTCTCTTTTGTTGCCAAGCCTTGACTCCATCACTTGTAAACTCACATTTTCTGTCTGTCTTCATTAACCTTCTTCATAGCCATGTAAGCCTGCTAAGTATCTTCTTTCCTAATGAACAGTTTGTTCCTGTGTGCAGAAATTCTCTTTAATCAACATCTCAATCAGGCAGCTACCTTGGACTGTTTTCTCTCCTGGGTAAACCTTAGGGATTCATAACGTTTCCCTGGATATGCTGAAGTCTCTTTTTCTGAAGCCCAGTTTTATAACTCTACTGCTGACTTTCCTGGTCTTCCTCCAAATTCCCAAAGTCAGTCATGTCATTGTCTTTATGGAGCTTACCATATAAATGAAACTCTTAAATTTACTTGGTTTAAGCAAAGTAAAACAAAACAGACTGCGTGTGATCATTTGGCATAGCTGTGCAGGAATTGTTTAACCCGGCTCATTCTGGCTTTCAAAACCACCCTGTATCCAAATAGCTGAGCAGGGATGATCTGTCAGCTTTGCTGCTCAAGGCAGCTTATGGCACTGCATTCTCATTTCCCTCACTAGCTGACTGTGTTCCGTATTTTATTTCAGGTGAGTCAAGTAATGATCTCCCATTTGTGGTACTGAGGCTGGGACCTGTATCACACGTGATGGATGAATTGTGGTGCTGCCCTAGGAAATTATTCACTGTGAGGGATTATGAAGAGAAACGTCGCCTTTCTTTTCTGAGGCTCCATCAGAGCTCAGCAGTGAAAGATTGTGCCTCTGGTTAAAAGAGGTCGCTTTAAAGTGTCCAGTTTAGAGAGGTGACATTGGCACTTCCACCTCCACTGAGTGCTGCTGCCCTTAGGCTTGGGAGGTGGCTCTGCTCACTCTGGTGCAGCCACTTCACCAGTGCCTTTGTGAAGCACATAAAGTTCTGCAAAGTTCTCCAGTCCCGTGTTCTTGTTCTGTGTATAATCCTTGTGGCACTCTTCACTCATCCTGCCCAGTATTTAGTTTATATATCACCATCTGATCACTAATTAGGTAGCATGAAACTCTGATCCCGTTTCTCTCTGGCACAAATGGCTCTCAAGAATGTTTTTTCAGCACGTGGCTGTAGGTTCACCACATTCTGCGGCTGAGGATTGGGTGAATATTTGGCTCTATTCTATGCTGTGTCCATAGCAAAGCCAACTGAAACGCCAGATGAGGTGGCATCTCTAAAATGGGAATAATTTGGTGACAATTGTTAATATCAATGAGATTCAATTGCTCCATTAAAGACTTTTAAGAATCAGCTGCCTTCAGTCCCGGTCTCCTGAAAAAATTAGTCAGTTTTTTTTTGGAGTAAACTGGAATTGAGGTGTTGAATTCTACTGACAACAAATCTTGAATGCATAATTTTAGCTATGTTATAAGAACTTATCAGATTTTTAGAAATAATCTGTTGAAAACCATTTACCTGCAGCTGTTTTTAGATTTGAATGTGCTCAATTTTCTCTGCAGACTCCAAACCTTTGCAGAGTTCAATCCTTTACCAGTAAGGCGTCATTTAGAGAAGTTTTTTGACTCAAATTCTGGAAATACCCATGCCTGTTCATGGGTTACAAGGCAGGAACTGTCTCAGTG
This sequence comes from Passer montanus, assembly GCF_014805655.1. Taxonomy (NCBI): domain Eukaryota; kingdom Metazoa; phylum Chordata; class Aves; order Passeriformes; family Passeridae; genus Passer; species Passer montanus. The sequence continues at coordinate 12,179,505 of NW_024373256.1, read as the reverse complement.
GAATCCAGACGAATGGGTTACAAAGCACAATGCAGGGTTGTGTCTGCACCAGACAGTCTTGCTGCATAAGCCTGGTTTGTCACCTGGGTTAGTATGTCCCATATCTTCAGTGTTGCAGTAAAGAAAAAAAATCTAAAAATGTTTTTTTTTTTTTAAATCACTTTATTAGAAAAATAAAATGGATGTACTAGTTTTGTTACAATCGAGCTTTAAAAGGTGGCAGTGGTTTTCAATAAATTAATATTTGAAATAAAATCTATTTCAGAAATAAAAATGAAGATGAAATCAGAGAACTTATAGGCTGTAGTTGCTATTTTAGAGGTCATGCAGAAGGCAGAGAAAACTACTCCTTTCTATGGAGGTGTAAGGCAGTGTTCCTCTACATATGCTGAGAAGGGTAAGGTTTGGCAGAAAATGAAAACGTGTCATAGTTCACAGCACTAAATTAAATCATTTGTGAAACTCATCTTGCCTGCACTGTAACAATTGCCACTTCCATACTGCTCTGGCTGTGGATTAAACAAATGCAAACATATTTTTCTGAGGAAACATTGCAAATACGTCTCAGAGAACTGAGACATTGTTTCTTGAGGACGGAAATAGGCTGGAAGTTGTAACTAGTCTCTTCCTTCTCAGCAAATCTTTTATGAAGAAAGACATCAAATAGGATAAAAGTATAAAATCCATTTTGAAGCTATTCGGCTACTGTTGAAACCACATGGAATCACAGAATGATTCAGATTAAAAGGGAACTTCAGAAGCCATCTAATCCCAATATCCCTTTTAAATCAGGGGTAACTACACAGATTAGATGGCTCAGGGGCTTTTAGAGCTCAGGTTTGAAAGTCTCCAGGATGCCATAACCTCTCTGAGCAGCATTTTCCTGTGCTTAAATTCCCTTATATTCATTATCCTATTCTTTGGAGCTAACCAGAATTTCCCTTTTGGCTACTTTTAGCTGTTGCTCCTTGTTCTGTCGCTCTGTACCTGAGGGTTCTGTCCCTGTAACCTTTGGTTAAGTGGAAGAAGATGCAATTAAGTGTCTGAGTCCTCCCTTCTGCAGGCGATGCTGAAGCAGCTGCCTCAGCCTCTGTCATGTGCTCCAGCCCTGCAGCTGCTCTGGCAACCCACCACTGAACTCCCAAACACATCTCCTGTCCTGAGGCACTCCACACTGGTGCTCCAGATGCTCTCCCCAGTGCTGTGCAGGGAGGAACAATCCCTTTCCTCACCCCACTGACCACCCTTTGCTAATGCAGCCTGCAGAGCAGTTCACATTTGCTGCCTGGAAGGCAGAGCACTGCTTTGGACCCAGCTCTGCTCACCACGACTCAGCCTTTGCTGCAGGGCTGCTCTCTGGCCAGGCAGGAAGGACCTGGGCCAGTGTGAGGGATTATCCTGTCCCAGGAGCAGGACTTGGCCAGGTTCTTGTCAGCCCCCTCCTGTAGCTTCTGCAGAGCCCCATAACTGCTCCCTGTTTGCTGTCCTGGGGGAATTTGCATTCTGACACTTCACATATGTCTTTTGTGAAGATCAGTTCAACAGTGTTGGATCTGGTCTTGCTGCCCAAGGGCTGGAAATCATAGCTGAGTTAAATTTTTAAAGGTTGGCTGCTACCCCCTTTAAAATCCTGTATTCCAGATGGCTTTTCATGCACCTTTTATATTAATAATCCAACCCTTTATTTTTGCCCTCTTTTCTTGCTGTTTGGGTACAAGGATGCTGCATCATTCTCAGTATGCTCTAGTAAAGGTGTAAGATAAATGAGGTGGAGTTTCCTCTGCTTACTTGTGGAAAATGATGAGATCCTTTTATACTTAACACTTTTTACAGGAAATTTTAAGAATCATTTGTCATTATAGCTGAGTTCTTCAGTGTCTTGCTCTTAAGGCCATTTTGGAGAGTTGTTTTCCAAATGTGATGTAAAATTTTTTCCAAGAGAAATATGGTGGAATACAAGGTTGAGCTGCAGTTGGGAAGACCTTAAGGGTCAGAGTTGAGAAAGTGAGGGAGAGGCAGAAAACTTAAAAAGAAGGATTTAGATGTTAATGTGGAACCAAAAAATCAGCGTGGCAGACTCAGTCATGCCCACTTGGGCCACTGGAAATAGCAGGATAAAGATTTGCCATGTAGGATAATGAAAGCTCTGGTAATAAATGACAGTGTCAAAAAAGTCAGTTGAAAGTTTCAGCAGCTGGAAGGAGTGAAGGTGTTGGAGGGAAGGCTTTCTCATGTGTAGTGGTGTGTCCATGTATTATGTGAATTCAGGCTAAGTTTTGGCAAGTAGTTTGCTGCTTTCAGTGAAATGTAAGTAAATGTCCTTTGCAGGCTGTCGGGAGGTTTCAGTTGCTGAAATTCTTTTCCATACCCCAGGCACTGACACAGAGTGAACATGTCATTATCAAACACACATGCAGCTGTAGCAAAAGCACAGACTTTTATTGGAGTACAGTATTTTATATGTAAAAAAGACCAAAAGTAAATGTTCCTCTGCAATGGGTGAAACAAAATGGTACTTTCCTGCTAAAGTAGCAAAGAAATTCTCTTTTGCATACTTATTGTTATCTTTTCCCCCTATGCTCTCTGCAAAAGTTATTCTGCATTATCTTTCTTACTTTTGGAAGCTGAATTTGTCTTTGTCCTGTACCTTCCAAAAAAGAGAGGTGGCTGGAAGATTCATTTTGTCTGATTGCAGAAGCAAATGATGCGAGTCAAGTGGCCTGGTCAGATAATTAAGCTACAACAGAGAAAGCTCGCAGAGTCAGTCAGTTGTGATTATCAGTTCAGTGTGGTTGGATGTCTGATTCCTTCTGAAAAATCTGAAGTGGCTGCTTTTATTATCATTAATTGGGGAGTGCCAGCAACAAACCTGGAAGAATTACACTGCCACTTTAAAGAATTCCAATATATTTCAGTTGGAATATAAGTTTAATGATGAATTGATGACTGTTTGTTGCTCTGCCCACCGCATTGAATTGGAAGGTTTGTTAGAATAATTCCAGTGTTACGTGTCTGCCCTGCTTCTGAACCCTGATGTCTGTAGGCAGTCTGCAGCAGAGTGGCAATAAATGTATATTCTTTGGGGCTGTCTAAATCTCTTTATTTGTTTGGGGGTTTTTTTTGTTTTGTTTTTAAAAAATTATTTTTATTTTCTTTATTTTTTTAGATAGAAGTTCAATAATTTTGAAGCTATCTCTGGAGGATGTAGGGAAGTTCCTTTAACAGTGAAGCATTAGGTTGCTTAAAGCACCTCACAGAACTAAAACTTGGTAGCACTTCTGAAATATTTCCCCTGCGAAGCGAGAGGGATGTCATGACATGAAACAAAAAAGGAAACAATATTTCATTTGAATGGAAGGATAAAGTAGATTTAATCTAAACCAGGCTAGTTCAGTATCGGCGGTTTGCTTGTGGCGTTCAGCAATTTTAAAATCAGAACCTTATTGGTATTAACTGTGCCACATGGAGGAGGAATTAATCCCATGGAAATGCACATGTGTAACGGGACATCGTAGCTATCACAAATCCAGAGCCCAGGAAGTTCAGGGTGTTTTGGGTCTCTCAATACAGTCGTGTTAATTTTAAAACAAAAACTTCAGCTTCCGGCAACTTCCACAGTAGCATTTCCAATGTTTTTTAAGCAGCTATTAATGTAGTCAAGCTGGTTTTTTTCCTCCTTCTCCGTGCAATCATCTGCTCAGTGGTGCACTCCAGGAGCCAGAGGAGTGGCCTGCTGTGATTGATGGGGCGCGGCCCCCGCTGCAGGAGCCCCATCTGGATCAGGTTTTGGGAGCACTCCGATGTCGAGGGGGAGGTCAGCGAGCCCTGCACGGGCTCCCCCTCCCTCAGCACCCCGAGCTGCCTCACCCTGCACGGCTCACAGCCCCCAGCCAGCACTGATGCTCCTTTTGGGCAGATGCTGCATGGCCTGGGAGCAGAGCAGCTGCTAAGTTTATGGAGAATAGAGGCAGCACCATGGTACAGCAGGTATTTTCGCTTTTATTTTCACTCGAAACTCTTGGTTTTTAGTCAAGCCAGGGCAGTTCTTATAGGCAGCTGCAGCACTGCATGCAAGTCTTCTAAGACATGTTTTGATGCTTAAATCTGAAGGAGGGCAAGCTATGGGGAATCACATTTTTGATAGATGTAAATGAGCCCTTAGAACCAGCAGGTTTGCAGAGAAATGTTGCATTTTTCTTCTTTGTTTCTGTGCCCTAAGGATACGATGCAGTTTGGCTCATTTAACTACAGTACAGGAGGCTTTCTGTAAATGTGAAATATCTCTTGCCAAAGAAACAAAATGCACCAAACGGAAAATAGAGCAAAACAAACAATAAACTGTGAGTTCGACTTCAAAATGCAGGCAAGCAGAAAGGTTTTCATTGAATACATTGTAATGCTGTAAATGTGTTTTTAAGAAAAAGAAACACTGTATAAAAAATGTTTTCTGTGCTCTCTCCTTTGTGTACAAACATAGCATGCTTGCCTTATTATGTTTTGACACTTTTTATACATTGCTTAATTATGAAATCTTTTCAGAGGAGGAGATGTTGAAAAGTCATCTGAGATAGTAGGAGCAGTTTAAATTCTAAGCTTTTCTTCAGATGGGGTAATATGGATGAAATAGGAGAACCTTCACTTACCTACGTCGGAATCCTTTATTTTTGGTTCTTTAGAGTTCAACATTTAACCAGAAAGCAATAAATTTGATTTTATACACTGCCACGTAAAGCATATTTTTCAGTTGAAATGTGGTTTTCATTAAGACTCGGGCCAGAACATTTAGCAGAGCCTGACTGTCTGCCATCCTTTGTTCTCCTTGCTGTTGCCAACAAGCACTTTTTTACAAAACCATGCACAAAGTGAGCATGAAGGGGTCATTTAATCTTAAAGATACTTAGAACTGGGTCTGAAGGGACAACTTCTGTTTAGCCTCTCCAGCCTGGGTGGGATTAAGCCATGCCTGTGTACTGTCATTCACAGTTTTGAAATGACTCTAATACCTGAGTTCATGGCTAATTTAGGATCAATATTTCCTCTTGCTTTTAGGGCCATTTCATATTTTCAACATAATGCATTAGAATTTATTATTTCTTTTATTCATTTCAGTTCACTGCATTTTAAAGAGCACAATGAAGGAACATTTTAGGTGATTCTATGTAAAGAATTTTTGGTTCCTTAAAATCTGTTTAAGTGTATCTCTTGTGTAGTCTTGGGTTTCCATCAACCACATGTAGACACAAATGTGTGATAGCTGACACTTCATTGTTCTTGACAGAAATTAGTATTTTGAACAATTGGCTTTGGCTATTATTAGCCAAGTAAATAGTAAAGAAATTGTTTAAACATACATGTTTTTATATTCCATTGTAATACCTTCTCTGTTGAATTAATTATGAATAATAAATTCACAGTAATTTTAAAGGTCAGGAAAGGCTTCAGTAGTCACTTATTTTCAGGGATAACATCTCAGATTTATTGTCACCATCATTTTAAACTTAGGGCCTGCAGTAGCATGTGCAAGTCTAATTTCTTTAATGTCCCCTGTCTTCCAACAATTAAATGAACCTGCAGAGCCTGCACTGATAATCTTGTCTGTCAGTTCTCTGCTGTAAGCGTAGTGGGGTTGGTTTCTTCAATGGCAAGGCTGTAATTCTCTGAATATGTACAAGTTATTAAAAAAAAAAAAGACAAATCCCTGACCCTTCATTGTTTACTTATTAATGGGGGTCTCAGTTATTAATAAGAGAGCCAGACCTCAGCTGAACAAGTCTAATGGAAGAGGTAGAAGAGTGTCAGCATTGTGGAGATTCTGAAATTGCCAGTGCAATTTGCCATTTTGTGATAAATCTAAAAAGTTTGGAATTGCTGGTAAAAATAATGGAAAAGTTCAACCCTCTTAATTAAATATGAGCTGTAATTAGCACTAGGTGTGGATGCTTTGAATATTAATTGGGGTCCTCATGGAACTGCTGTCAAGGTTAATGAGAAACAGTGGGGGGTCTCAGCAACATCTGGTTTAGGACTGGAGGTGGTACAAAACCCTTTGGATGAAATGCACCTGGACATCACCCCTTGGTCCCTCTGTTGCCATTGCTGCTCTTTTTTAACAGCTGCTGACTCTGATCCGTGTTCAGCATCTGACAGGAAGGAATAGCTTAAGGCCCAGCACTAACCAGCTCCTGTGTTTCAAAACCAGCACAGTGAAAGTGCTTATAGAGGCAGAATCTGGATTTGCTTTTGTTCCTTCTTATCCCTTGCTCAAGTCCCTCCTGAAACAGCTGATTAAAAAATTTAAGGTTGGCTGCCTCCCACACAAGTTTTAAAAGTACTTCTTTAACATTTAATGAATGTCTCTGGTGTAATCCAGTCATTCCTGGCTTTTGCTTCATCTGGATTTAAAATTTTTTTTTAATAGTGAAAATATTAGGTAAAAGAAATAAGAAAGGAACTTGACCATTTTAATATTAGAGGGTAAAAGTACACATTTTTAAAAGTTTTTAACCTCCATAGTAATTTAACAGGGCCAGTTTCAGTGCAGCATTAACCTTGCCAAGACTGTAGATATGCAAACAAATCTTGATGACTTAACCCTGTGAAGTCAGTAAATGACACTGGTTGTCTGGTAAAGATGGTTGAATGAAGCAGTGGAAATCACTTGCTCAATGCCATACATTAAACCAGCAGCAAAGATGGGATTAAAATTAGGGAGGGTTTGATTGCTAATATAAAGTCCTGGTTTTTTTCAGTCACACTGAATGCCTCTTACAAAGGAAAATTCAGTTTTCTCTTTTAAGCCTGTTGAGTACCAGTACTTAACTCCTGTGTGAATTCGTAAAAGCTCTTGAGTTTAGGATGAGTCAGGTCAGAGAGCTGATGTCTGAATTAGTTGAAATTGGCTGGAAATGCCCTTAAGTACAAAGTGCAGAAGAATGTCTTTTATTCATCTACCCTATTTTAAATTGGGAAATCAAGGACTGATGAATACGAATAAAATCCCTGCAATAGTCTTGGGCAGGTGCTTGTACATGCATTGGTGGGAGAATGATGGAGTAGTTTCAAAGGTAATTAAATTTTGACTGTGCATTTTTACATTCCTTACTTATTAGTGGGATAATTTTATTTCGTAAATTAGTTTATCTAGGTTTGGGATAGTCCCTGTACTAATGGCCTCTAATGCTGTCTCAGGCAAAATCTCATTCTGGACAGTTTTGATATAGGTTCAGAATGATTGTAGTGTACATTTCTTCCTCTAGAATTATTGCTTTTTGGTGTGGGGAAAACATTTAGTCAAAATTTGTATAATTGATAAATTAACAGGCTTGGCTATTCTTTATAATATCAAATGGAAATATGGATCTCTCTGTAAAGACATGAGGCTAGTGTTATTCATGCTATAGGCTAAGTGTGGTGTAGAAATGAAATACTGGTGTCTTCAAATGTAAAACCTTTAAAGTTCTTAAATCTATTTCTCTTGACATAGAATTTTTTCTTTTATATTATTTAAGATTTTGAACTGATGCACTTGTAGATTCAAATACTTAGCATTTTGACTAGATCTCATTACTGTTTTGCATTTGTGGCATGCAGTTGCTCAGTGAAGAGTACCTCAAAGTATTCTGAATATCTCAGGGCATTATTGCACATAGATATTTTTAGTGTTTGTTAAAAGTATGCAGCCAAATCCTGTGTTGCCTATGTTGTGTTCTATAAATGGTCAGTCAGAGTGATCACAGACTGGGGGCTGAGCTTACCCGAGCTCTGAGCTGGCAGTTGTGCTCAGGAGCCTTTGGAATAAACTGTCCCTTTTCCTTGTCTGAGTTGAGGCATCATTAGTGCAGGCGGGTTTCACTGACCTTTCCCACTGAAAGACTAGTCTACAATTATCCAGCAAGCAGTAGATTTGTTTGTCTAACTATAATAATATTTAATAGGGTTAGCAGAATGCATTTAATGCAGATAAGAAGTATCCTCCTCAAGAAACAGCCGCTGTGCCCCTTTCAGGCCAGGATGCTCTCATGGCTCTCCGCGTTACGGGTGCAGGACCTTCGCTTATTTTATCTCACGCCACGTTTCTTCCTTTTTTTATTATTATTTTTTTTTTCCCTTTGATTTCCACAGGGTAATCAGGAAGCTACAGCACCTCCTGACACAATGGCACAGCCTTATGCCTCAGCCCAGTTCGCTCCACCTCAGAACGGTATCCCTGCAGAATACACAGCCCCACATCCGCATCCAGCTCCAGACTACACAGGCCAAACCACTGTTCCAGAGCACACGTTAAACATGTACCCTCCTGCTCAGACACACTCCGAACAGAGTGCAGCTGACACAAATGCACAAACTGTCTCCGGCACAGCCACAGTAAGTCAAGGTTACTGCTCTTTCTAAAGCTCTGTGTTTTGTGTGTATTTATCAATAACATTTTTTCCTTGACACGCCTCATTTGCGTCAGGCTTAGGCACTGTGTTAAGTCTGAAAGTCTGTCAGAATTTGCTGTTGAACATGGAGAATGTATTTTCACTGGTTTTGGAGCTTCATAGTAAGTGCTGGAGCTTTGTAGAACCTGGAGTTTCATTTTCAACAGTGTTAGACAAAATGATTAATAGCCAGCCCATGAATCATAGAACAAATTTTAATTAAGTCCAATATGGAAAAACATTGCACATGAGTGTTTGTAGGCATTCATTTGCTTGGCCAAAGAAAGCAACCAAAAAACCCTAACCAGACTAGTTTGATTATTTTTATGACCTCTGTGTTTTCAACACAAGCAGCTTTAATAAAAGTATTACTTGAATGATCCTGTACAGAATTTACTGTGTGAATTAGTATTGTGGAGAGCATGTCTGCAATATTGTATTTTCTAGAGAGCTTGTTTGTGCAGCCATTACCCAAGTTGTGTGTGGATCTGTGCTAAACAGAGCAGAAATGATAGACTTTCCGTCTATTTGATTTATATGTGAAGTTCTGAAGTGTCATGAATTATGCAAGAGGCTCCTTGGATGGCTCTACCTTGTAATTTAAGTCACAAATTTCACACACTGATAGTTTAGTGTTTCTGTCTTAATTCTAGAGTGGGACCCAATATATCCAGTGCCAGGAGCTGGCAGGTTTCTGAGCCATCAACCAGCCCTGTGTTACATGTGCAGGATGGAGCACAGGACAGGCAGTGCTTGAAACATCTCTCCTGGCTGTCCTCATCCTTGCCTCAGCCATTCTCCGTGCCTCAGCTTACCTCCCCTTCCTTCCTGGCTCATATCCAGCCTAAAAGGTTTCATGCATTAGGGCAAGAAGAAAAGGAAAGCACATTCTCTTAAATGAACTCTGCAAATTTATGTTTATTGCCATGCCACTCATTTCTTCATACAGGTTGTGCAAGAAAAGAAAGCAATAGCAAAGGCACCAAAGAATATTCCTTGCTATTATAACAGAGGAATCCTTGTGAATTGATTACACATTTTTGTGGTTTATGTAGTAAAATGTTTTTGTGGTTTTTTTTTGTTTGGTTTTTTTTTTTTTTTTTTTTTTGGTTTTTTTTGTTTGGTTGGTTGGTTGGTTGGTTGGTTGTGGTTTTTTTGTTGTATTTTTAACTTCCAAAGGCACCAAAGAATATTCCTTGCTATTATAACAGAGGAATCCTTGTGAATTGATTACACATTTTTGTGGTTTATGTAGTAAAATGTTTTTGTGGTTTTTTTTTGTTTGGTTTTTTTTTTTTGTTTTTGTTTTTGTTTTTTTTGGTTGGTTGGTTGTGTTTTTTTTGTTGTATTTTTAATTTGGTAACTTTTTATTGCCCTGAGTTTCTCTTTTCTCCAGTATTGGGAGAAAGTTTAAATTGAAGAGCATCCTATTTGCTGGTATCTCATAGTATTCTTTGCAGCTCTACTGTGTTTCCTCTTATCCATCTCTTTGCCATGTTAAATTCCTGGTTCTTTCTAGCTTTTAAAACTTGCTTCCATAATCATTTTTGATTGTTGTCTAACTTTTGTCAAATACCACTGTCATTGGTTTAGAGCAGGAATCCTAAGCTGAATAGATACTCCAGAAGAGATTGGATATTGACTAAAAAGATAGAATTTCCTACTGTACGTTTTTTGTTCTTTTCTGTTCTCTGATTTTGCTTGGTTTTTGTGACCACTGCTGCAACTTGAACAATCCACTGTGATGGCCAGCTCGGCCTTTTCATGTTTTGAAACTGTTTCTGTTCAGTCCTGAAGTAAAATACTGACAGTGCTAAAATCAATGGCAAAAGACCCATCGATGGGAGTGGGATAGGAGCTCATCCCTCATCATTTATTGCTTTCAATTGATTGTGTTTCCTCACCCCGTTTTGATTTTTCAGTTTGAAGAAATGTCACTCACTTTATCAGAGAAGTCAGGGATGTGTTTTCCCAACATTTTCCATAGCAAAGGCTGGTGAAAAGACATAGTTTGGATTGTCTGCAATACCCTTATCTTCTTCAAGTGCTCTATTCAATCCCAGCTCTAGCAAATCCAATGATTCCCTGCTTCTGATATGCAAATAGGCTTTATTGTTATTTGGTTTTGTGTCCTTTGCTATCTGCTCTTGCTTGCTTTTTGCCTTTGCAGTATCCAACTTGTATTTTACCTGTCAGACACCTTTTCCCTTCTGTTTCCCCTTGGAGTGAATTTCCATTCTCTGCAGGATAACACTTCAATTCCACTAACCTGTTATATTCAGGGAATATGGTATAGTTATTTGCTCTTTTTATTGTGGATCCTTTCCTTGCATTCTGGTTTCCTTTCTTATAGAGGAATGGACAGAGCATTTTGAAGTAGCTCTCATGCTGTTTATAAAGAATTAGATTTCCTTCCTTTTGACTTTAGGGTCTGTTTGAGAAAGTTTTAGTATGGTTTGGTTTTTAACAATATATTTTTTTCCAAATTGCAACATTATATTGAAAGCTGTGGATGCTCTCCCTCAAGAGCAGTGCAATGAAAAGGCAGGTTTCTGAGAAGTGTGTTCATCTATGGATCTGCACTGCCATTTAACACATTGTTCACCAGTCAGGTTTACAAATGTACAGACAATTGCTGGCACAATTTAATTACAGGTACCTAGGTTTAAAATCTGTTATGCTGGGTGGCTTTAGCCATTGCTCTTGGCAAACTGTGGAGACTTTATAAATAAATATATGCAGATGGATCCCAGGCAGATTTAACATGGGCTTTGTAACATTATGAGGGTCCAGCTGTGTGCATCTCTCTGTAGGTTTAATAATATAAGTTTTTATTATGAAAGAGAGCTTCAACAGCACTGTGTCAATATTGTACCTCCATGTGGTCTTTATTGTCAAAGGAGAAAAAGGAGAAATTTTTGTTTTTTTGGTTTTTTTTGCTAGCTTTGAGAGTAGTTGATTTTCAGTTGAGGAGTTTTAAGTGGAATTGGTGTGGGGAGACAGTGGCATTTGTTTGGTAGGTCCCAATGGTTTTATTTAATTTCCTTTCAGTAAGCTGTTTATGACATGCATTTGAATGAAGAATAATCAACTGTCCAATCATTCACAAAAGAATGTTGTTGTGATTAAGGACAAGCTGTTGGAGGCAAGACCAGTTTTTGAAATTTCTCACTCAGAGATTTATGTACATGTGAAGGTGGATATATCATTAAAAACGAATTTTAAAATTTTGCAATCTGAACCTAAAAAACTGCAGGGCAATTGTCTAAACTGTAGAATTACTAGCAGAAGTGACTTAATCTCCTCCATGAAGGATTGAATCCATGATGAGGTGAGATATCCCAGGCTGTCTCTGAGTGTCCCAGGTTCTTTCTTCTTGTCTGAAAGAATCACACACTGAAGCTGGAGCTCATGGTTTAGGGTCTAGTGCCACCTAAACCCCAGTCAAGAGAGAAATAATAAAAATAAACTTGTTCTGTGCAACTTCTCTTGAATCCTCTGCTGCAGCCCAGGCTGTGATCCCAGCCCAGATGGAGCCACTGCCAGGATCCCCATTTTCCACAAACTGAACAGAATTCCAATCATCAGTTTTATTGCAGGTTTGCAATTTTGTGCAGAGTGTTCTTGTAATTCATGTTCAAAAGTACTTCACGTACTCTTGGACACGCTCTTGTACTTCTAGAAAGTGTCTTTCCCAGTGACCGGTTTTAATCTATTTAGATAAAACAGTGTAACACGGTATTCTGTCAGAGTAAGGGCTGGAACAAGAGGTGCTCAGATTGCATGTGCAGGGATTGCTAACTGTGATTGTGATGCTAAGAAACAGGAGAAGAGGGACAGGATGAAAGGGTAGTAAATGATTAAAGACAGGGTGACTCAGCTGAAATAATATGAAATTATCAGCAGGTAATAAAATACTGTCAGAAGTTACTTTGAGTCTTCTCTCAGCATCTCTGTTTCATCTTTTTGGATTCATTTGTTTGTTAACTTTGAGTAAGGAGGAAGTGCATCTGAGTATATGCAAAATCAATAATCAACCAGCAGTAGGTTATTTTAGTGCTGGTAGACTTTGGGGTTGCATAGCATCAAACATGTTTTAAGGCATTAACCAAAATAGTAAATGGCTTCTTCCTAGAAGGTTGGATCTATGAAAAGTATGTCACAAAGTTATGCTAAAAGTAACATGTCTGATGAGTTTGTAGAGTGGTTTGGAGTGGTACATTAAATAGTTAAATGTATTAGAGTATTTTTAAGTAAGACATTTAATCATTTCATCAAATCAGCCTTTACCTGTGTACATACACAGATGCAATTGTATTTTACATAAATAATTCCAAGGAAAACTTGTTCAGATTTTGCCTGTGGCTTATCCTGCACAACTTCTGTTGATGACAGCAGGAGATGTCATCAACATAAAAAAGGTCATTAGCTGGGCATGTGTAAGGGAGCAAGTAACAGTAAAGTAAATGTTTCTCTAGTGTTTCCTGTTCTAAGTGTATTGTACTAATAATGAAAGTAACTATCATGGTGTTGTAAGAGCTGAGGTTGCAGTAATGCTCTGTGATTTATATATGTATATAAAAAATGTGCTGCTTTAAACTTAATTCTACTTTTGCATAAAACTTGGGATCTTTGTGCAGTCCTGTTTTGGACTGACCTTTCACCAGGCTTCAGAGGCTGAAAATTTGTGTGAGAAGTTTGGATGGGAGATCTTGAGGGAAAAGGCAGTTTACTTGCAGGAGTGATCCATCCATGTCTGAAGTGTTGAGCATCAGCAGCCAGCATGGCATTAGGGGATGCAGTGCTGTTCGAGCCCTGTAGATGTGCAGCAGTGATGAGGTGTGGGTTGTCTCCGGCCTGGGAAGATGATAAGGAATTTTCCCTCTAACTTCACTGTTAGAACTGAATTTCAGCTTGGTTACTACCAAAATTCCTCTGGAGGTATCCACTGATACTTCAGTGTGAACATAATGGATGTATTAGATATTATGTATGTTGTTCCATCTGCCTTGTTTACCTTGAGATGTTTTATGTTATTTAGAATGTAACGGCCCCTAAGTTTGATGTTTTCTTTTCTTGGTGTTAATTTCTCCAGGTTTGTGCCTTTTTTATTCATGTTGCAGAGGCCATCTCTTCATCTGAGGATTTGTCAAGGCTTAGTGATGCTCTGGACTGCAAAATTATTTGCCATGTTGAAATTTGTTGTTTTGGGGAAATGAGATATGTACAACCTTGGTTCCATCTGCCTTGTTTACCTTGAGATGTTTTATGTTCTTTGGGATGTAATGGCCTGTCAGTTTGATGTTTTCTTTTCTTGGAGTTAATTGTCCAAGTTTGTGCCTTTTTTAGTCATGTTGCAGAGGCTATCTCTTCATCTGAGGATTTGTCAAGGCTTAGTGATGCTCTGGACTGCAAAATTATTTGCCATGTTGAAATATTCTATTTTGGGAAAGTGAGATATGTAAAAACTTTGCTGATATATTGGGGGATTTAGTGTACCAATTACTGTGTTTTCCTTATTAATCTGTGTAAGAAAGCTGGGAGTAGGAAGCATTTAAAGTGCTTTAGTGTATTGTCTAAGCATCCAGGTGAGTAGATTATAACTACAGTTTTCTGCAGCATGTTCCTGGTTTTTACTAGCTCTTTTTTTTGCTTTGTCCTTTATGTAAGTAATTAGTATAAGTGGCTCTTCCCCACCTCCCTATGTTTTTTTTTTTTTTCTCCCTTGGTTGATCTTCTCTTTCTCCCTACTATTCCATTCCTGACCTGTCCATCTCCAGGGGGTGTGGGCTGCATTAGCTGCTTCATGCAGTTCTGCTGCACACTGAACAGTGTGCTGTATCCCCCTTGGTGTCCAGGTGCGCCTCAGCTGCTCTGGCAGCAGTGTCAGGGAGCAGAAATGCTCAAACTCGAGATCTCTGTTCTGTGCTGCTTCATGGGAGCCCTGAGCTGAGCTTGCCTGGAGTCCCATCTGCCAAGTGTCCGCAGAGTGCCTGGGACCCTCTCAGTGCTGCTGAGCCCAGCCAGTGCTAGCCCTGCCTCTGAATGTTCTGCTCTTGCCTGGGAGGTTTCCATAGGGTGCCTGGAACTGTGTCCTGTGGCTTGGGAAGGAGGGGATCACTTCCTCTCTCTTAATTGTGGCTGGCAAAGAGCAGAGCAGAGTTCCAGGGCAGAAATCACACCAATTCCTTCTCTAAAGGATGGCATTGTGCTCCCCCTGCAAAGGAACTGGAATTTTCACCACAAAGTCGCTGTCTTGCAAGCCAGATTTCCCCATGGACACTTTTTATTGCCAACTGGTATCAATGATCCAGTTTTTATTCTATTTCAATGCCAAATTTTTGTCTCTAGATGTTTGCCACCAGTATGCTAGATAGCTGATAATGCTTTGACAACTCTTACAGCAGTGTTTATTCATCTAAATCATACCCTGCTGGTGCAGGCTATTCTGTCAGCATGGTGTGCTATTTCATTTATACTACCTATTATATCTGGTCCCAACTGCTCCTTGAAGGAAATATTTCAAGAAGCTTATTTCGAGACCCTGAGTGCTTCAGAGCTGCAGAAGCAAGGAACCCAGTCCAGCTCCTGCTCCACAGTGAGGAGATCAAAACTGACATCCCAAATAGATAACATAATGCTGTGCTGGGGCCGTGAGGCACAGTAATGACTTGTGATCATAGGCATTATTGCCTCTAAGAGGCTTCCTTGCTGGGAGCCCTGCGTGCCAGCTTTGCAGCTCTGCCCCACGTGTGCTCCTTTGCCTGTGCTGAGGAGTAGCAGGAACACACTGCTCACTTCAGCCCCTCTGCCTGGCAGTGCCAGCTCGAAAATAGATTCTCCTCCAGGATGCACAGAACCTGACACTGTGATGCTGTTTATGGAGTGCCTGTTTGTGTTTCGTTGTTTTGGCTGGGAAGAGGATAAATAACCACCCTCTTTTTCCTGTGTTGCTGGCTTTTGTGATTCTGTGAGTGGGTATGTGGTGTGAGGACAGCAGCCTTACCCTGCCAGCTGACTGCACAGGGGCTCTTCTGAGATCTCACTGCCTGATCTTTGTCATTCAAGTATCACCTCAGCTTCTTTCACCTTTTGATTCTCACAGCAAGAAAAGTTTGAAAATACGATGTTGAAATAGAAGACAGAAAAAATATTATTCTGCTTTTGTGGAGTTCTATAGATATTGTGATTTTTAACTTTCCTCATTTTTGCCTGCTTGAACTTGGTGAAATGTTAAAGCTGAAGCTCTTCCATAAAACCAAAAAAAAACCAAACCCCACCAACAAAGATAAAGAGAGCAATTATGCTCTGTCATCTTTAGTCATGTTTGCTCAAATAAATTAGCTGAATGTCATTGATTACCCTTCTGAATGTTCTTCATAGGGCACTCTAACAGTTCTTAGCTCACCTCAGCAGGTAATTCCAGCCAGCTCTAAAGGCAGGTTTGAGGCACAAAACATTGCAGAGGTCTTTCAGTCACGTTGTCAACCAGAGATGGTCATAATACTGCAACTTGAAAAGTTTCTTCTAGAAAGTGTTACCAATTAATTTCTAATCTGTCAAGTTTAATTGACCATTTAAACAATTTAGGATTTTCTTCCTGCTTGTCCCTGAAAGAGCTGGGCTAATATTGGTTTTTTAAGTTTTCTTGTACTTTGTATTGTCTCTTGGGCCTTTACTCCTCCACACCAATTATTTTACGTGTTACATTATTGACTTTTTCTTCTCTCTGTGCAATTTAAGCAGCCATGGCATGCAAATGTTTTGGCTCTGCGTGGCTGTGCTTTGGGTTCATATGTATAGAGAAAAAAACATTTTTGTACATTTTGATGAATACACTGAGCATAAATTTCAAAGGGGGCCTTGGTGTGATTAAATAGCCAATTTCAACTTCTTTTATATTTGACCTTCTGCATCTTTGCTCCACATTACACCATGGTAATTAACATTGATCCTTATGAGGGGATTTTTTTTGGTGCAAATTAGCTCATTTTCCCTACATGCATGAATGGCTGTGTTAGGTTAGCTAAGACCAATGATGTTTTCCATTCCCT
The DNA here is from genome assembly GCF_014805655.1 of Passer montanus. Taxonomy (NCBI): domain Eukaryota; kingdom Metazoa; phylum Chordata; class Aves; order Passeriformes; family Passeridae; genus Passer; species Passer montanus. The sequence goes on along the minus strand of NW_024373256.1, from coordinate 12,163,031 downwards.
TGTAATTGACATAATTGACTTTAATGGCTTGCAACTTTATCAGAAGTTGTTGATTCCTCCATTCACCAACTCTTTGTAATTGCAGTATATAATTGTGTGTTACTTAGGGATGAGAACGTTTGTAACTTCTTGGTTTTCCAGCAAACTTGCTTTCAGGAAGCTGCTTCTCCACTAGAGAGGTCAGAGTGGTCAGGTAGCACAGGCAGCTGCAGGACTGACCAAGTTTGCAGTTAAAAGCTGTGAAGATCATGCAGAGAGGCTTCCTCCCTTCTCCCTTAAATCATGAGGCTGAATTTCTGTTCACGTGCCAGTCTGTGCCTAGAGCTAAACTTACTCTCCTGCATGACTACACGTGGGTCTCAGCTAAGGATGGCTTAGTGAGTTACTACCCCCCAACCCTGAAAATGCTTCTTTTTAATCCTGTTTATACTCTCAAGTTTCCATTCCTCTCCCACACATCTCTCTCTTCAGCTTTCCCACACACCCAGCCACCCACAGAATTGCTTTAATTAAACGTTACTCATGTGTGGGCTTGCTTACCACTTCTCCCTGCTTAATTTGTTCCTTTCTAGGGTCAGTGTGAAGGAGTGGCTTGATTCAAACATTTAACTTTGCTATCCATCAGTGTTAGAAAGACAGTAACAAGGCATGGCCCTCTGTCTTGGCTTAACCCACAGGCAGGTGAATGCATCTGAAGCTGCTTCATGCTCTACCAGTGGCTTGACAGGCTGAGATAGACATCGCAGGCAGAAGCAGACAGAGGAAAATGTTCTTTTTCACCAGATATGCTTTTAGGGAAGGGTTAGAAGTTCTTCTTTTCAGACTTTGCTGGAAAAAGATTTAGACTGAGCTAATATTCACCCATGCACGTCATGCTCTATTTGGTTTTTCTGTCATATGCAGAAAGAATTGGTTGGTCTTTTTAAATTGCACAGATCTAGACATTAAATGGCCAATAATTTATTAATTAATTGTAGAAATTCCAGAAGAAGGGATAAGAGAGTAACCTGTTTTATTCTGTCTTCAATTAATCCTACATGTGTATGGCAATTTCTTTACAAAACTGTGCACAGTGTTGTGGGTTGACTGTGACTGACCTCCCTAATATGTTGGGAGGTTTTTATATGGAAATATAAAATAATTGCTAATTAAAAAAAAAATTACAAAACATTCATTTTCTTTTGCTTCCTTCTTGCCTGCTTTAATCTTTGTATGCATTTTCATTGTCTTATCTTCCTTACACTACTCTTTTTCTATAGTTTTTCTTTTGTTTTCCATTTATGTTGGTTTTCAATTGCTTTGTCTCTATTTTCTGTCTCTTCCCAGTTTTTGCTCATTCCAATGATATCTACTAGCTTGCTTTCATGTCCTCCTCCCCTATTGGAGGTACCACTTATTTTAATGTTGCATGCAGAGAATATCTGAATCTCTGAAGGAAATATATAGTGGATGGGAAAAACGTACACAATTCCTCTGGTATTTTTGTATCTAAATTGCAGCAACTTGCTGGTTCTAGATGTTTTTCCAGCTGATATCCCACACAGTTGTGTTGAAGCATCAGCATATTGTGCTGCCTTTTTTGATTTAGAAAAACTTCTCAACAGCTTTTTAAGAGAGATCCCTTAGGGTCTTCTGCTATTCTTGCTTAAAGGGGCTTCTTGCATTTGCTTTTCCAGCAGAGACCTCTTTAAATCTCACCCACGGAAGCAGCTGCCACTGCCTCTGGTCTTTTTCCTACATGGGAAGTTGTCACTGCCTCTGAAATATAATGAGTTTACCCCAGAACACAAACTGAGCTGCCCGTTTAACACCCACCTGTGAGTGGCAGCAGGATGTGTCAGTGCTCCTCCCCTGCCCTGGCACCAGCTCTGCAGAAATGCCTCCCAAAGCAGGAGGTAAAGAAGCACCTGGCTGGCAGCTCCTCACCTGCCTCTGCCCCCAGGTCTGAGAACACCCCAGGTGGGGGAGGACATGAAATTCTCTCCATGGAGCAGATTGTTTGCCATTGAGGACATCTCAATCTTTATAAACTGGCTGGCTGCAGACTCTGGGAGAGCACTGCTACTGCCTCCCAGCTTCCTCATCCTTCCAAAGTAAGGATGGAGGGTGTCTCTTGCTGTGCTATTTTTTTGCTTTGGATTGTAACTCAAATACTTTTCCTTTATTCTCTGCTTTATGAAAGATAAAAAAAAAGCAGTAGACTGCCTTCTGATTCAATCAGAAGAGGAGAGCATGCTTACAATCAAGTCTTTCTGTGTCTGTGGGTTTTTTTGTTGCTGTTATAAAAATTGCATCAAAAGATGTCAACTATTTCATTTCGTAAGGATTCACATAAGTTCCAGCTGTTCCAGAGTAGTATCTAAATATTTGATTTGAAAACAAGACGTGTATCATGGCTGCAACATATTGCAGGCATGATCACCCAGCTAGCCAGGAAGATCTGAGCCTGCCTGTGCTAATTAGTGTTTGCAGATGAAGCTCCTCCAGAGGAAGCTGAAGTTAAAAAAATGGGTTATAACAACATAATGTGTGAGAAAAGAGAGTTCTGAAAAAACTCAGTGTATGTAAATTCACTATTTTTCATGCTATAACAATGCTGGGACACCTAATTTTGCTTTTCATGACGATGTGGTTTATTTTTTTAACATGCTCATATTGCAAGATATATTATTGCTGCTATTGTTGAAAGTCATTGATTGGCAAAAATGTGGTGATAAAATGTCAATTTGTTTAAAATATTTGTAAGCATTCATCTTTAAAACTAGAAGATCCTAAAAAAGAAATCTTGTAGATTTTTACTTGGAGGAAGAATTTGTGGGTTTGGCAGAGAAATTTGCTTTAAACTTATGCATTTACTTGAAAATGTAGCAATTCTGTTGTCTTTTTACTTAGAGTCCTTATTCTTTTGATTTTAGGGATATGGAAATATTGATTGTGCTGAGAAATATGGTTTCTCATGGACATATTCCACCCCATTTCCTTTCCTCCATAGTTTACAATTACAGTATTGCCAAATTTAGTGAAGCAGATGCCAAGTTTCACCTCTGAATATTTGTATTTCCTTGTTCTCATGCATAAGCTTCCTTTTTTTTCTGAAAAGAAAATCTGACAGGGACAGGTGGCAAAACTATCCCAAGCTGGAGCAGCAGAAATAATGGAGCTTGGCTGTTTATACATGAATGTCACTTATGACCTCCTTTTAAATACAGAGTGTGTTCTAATTTTGACAGAGCATTTGGGAAAGAAAAAAAATAAGTGAAAAAAATATTGAAAAGTAAAGGACGTACAGGAGAAATTAAAATGGGATTAAAAAATGTATTTTGAGCAAATTGAAAAATTTGCATTTTATAGTAGTTCCTTCAAGTGTTGATCTTAAAATGCATTGCAATTAGTGTAATTGCAGGAGTCAACATATTTGCAGTGTAGACATTGAATCATGTTTAATATATGACCATTGTTTGAGCCTCATGAGCAGGTGATATCATATCCCAGTAAATCTGTACCATGGTACACGGGAATTTAGCTACAAAATCCCATTTTAGACTGGAGGGATAAGCCTGGCAAGGGCTGTGCTGGTGTGCAGAACTGACCAGAGCTGCTTCTGAAGGGACTGGCTTTGGGGACAGGAGTGGGATTGGCTTTAGGGACAGGTCTGGGATTGGCTTTAGGGACAGGCCTGGGACTGGCTTTAGGAGCAGGTCCTGCCCCATGGCTGCAGAGCTCCTGGGAGCTGCTGGCTGGGTGTGTTTGAGTGCAGGAGCTGGGCAGCCCTGGAGCCCTGCAGGCTCCTGCATCCTGCAGTTGCTGGAGTTCACATCCAGGCTGGCAGGAGCTGTACTTGTGAAACGGCTCACACATGCAATAAAAGCACTTTCACACCAGCCTAAAATGCTGCTATTGGCTTCTTCCTGTCTCCAGCAAGCATTTCCAATTTTAGAACTTGCTCTCATTTCTGAGCTGGTCTCCCTCTTCTCCTTTTTTTCCCCACTGAGTTGAAAGCATTGCACATCCCTCCTTTTCATCTCTCTGTTCTCTCTTGAAAGGAACTTGCAGCCATTTCCCGTGTTAGTTCTCTTTTTGCATGTACAGCAAAGTCAACTTCCCAAAGATTTTAATGCATTTTAGAGACAAAACATGTTCAGTCAAAGGCACCAGCATCTGAATCACTGATTCTGGTCTGTGCTTTCTAATGGAGAGAGCCCCTTTTTAAAAAAAAGTTTACCATTATTGTGTATTAAGACATGCTTCCATTTTCAATACAGCTCTACGTTTATTTTTAAATTCTGGGTTTTTTTAATCTTGGGGTTTTTTGGTTGGTTGGTTGGGTTTTTTTTTCCCCAAATGCATACTTTTAGGGCAACAAATTTACTATATCCCAGGACCCCAAGTATCCCCCTTAGCCCAATGCATGTAATTTTTCTGCCTGGGAATTTCCTCCAGTTGTAATTTGAGGATATGGGATATTTGTCTGGGGTTATTCAAAGTTAAATTTCCTAAACAGACTATTGCATGCCTGGAAATGTTGCATGTACTCACTCTTTGCCAGATGATACAGGTGATGGTAATCCTAACTAGGCATGTGTAGCAAGTTTTGCTGTAGCAAAAATCAGTCATTTTGTGTGTCACATTTCTGACTAGAAATGTGTCACCCCTCCCCGCCATGGGTGCCCTGGCCACCCACTATAAAAAATTGTTTTCCACTATCATCAGCTGTTTAATATCTGTACAGACAATCTATTCAGGTAGCACGCTGAAGCTCCTCTCAGTATCTCCAGTTTCCTTAACCTAAACATAATGTATTGCCCCACATTTGAGTAGCTTTCTAATTAATTGAATTATTGATTTGACATATTTCAGACACTGATCATTTAGAGCTACTAAGTTTAGAACCAGCTAGCTAGGAGCTATAATTTAGGAACCTGATACTTTTTATTTTGATTGAACTTACTGTGCCCTGTGTTTTAAAGCTTTTTGCTTCCAGTGGGAAGAAGGAAGGGAGGGCTTGTATTGCTGAATATTCAAGTTTTGGATTATTTATCTGTCTGTCTGTCTCTCTGTCTATCATCTATCCATTTTCTTCCACAAAGAATGGTGCTTTGTTTTATTGTAAAAAAAATGAGACCTTTTGCTTTATCGTGGGGTTATTTAAGACGTTTACAGGAGGGTCCCTTGTGTCACACACAGATGTCAGAGCAATGATTCCATTCTCTTCTGGAAAGCTCTGTCCCCCCGTGTGTGTGTGTTGCTGCTGGGACTAAAAAAGCAGGGAAAAAAGCTGGTTGGTGATAAGTTTGTTGCCCCTCTAACAAACTGTGTATTCATTACAAGGGGTTGTTCTTGAGCATACTTTTTGGGTGAAGAAATGGGATTTAACCAGAAAATCTTTAAGATGCAATTGAATAAGTAATAATTTGGGGATGCTTTGTGCCACCTTGCCCTATTGATGAAATGCAGAAGCAGGTGTGGCACTTGCTCAGCAGTTTTCAACAAGAGCAGATATTTCATGCCAAAAGCTATTCACATTTTTTTGCAGCTGGGCTCTTTGGTAATTTGAATAGTGCCCAGGTGATGATAAATTTGTTGCTCTCACTTTGATGAAATACCTTTACACCAGGCCCTTCTTTTGGTGAAAAAAATATCCTAGTGCACATCAAGGCCAATTTTGTCACTGAGAAAAAGAGCTTTGAGTGCTGTGAGGGCTTGAAGGTTTGTTTTGAAGTTTGCTTCAGTGTTTTGTCTGTAGTCACTGCACAAGTGCCCTGTCCACTCTCTGGTGTATTGAAGGTGGGAAATACAGAAAATCCCCACAATCTGAGGTTGATGCTGCAGGAACGGAGCACAGGGGCTCAGAGCTGCCCTGCACGGGCTCCTGGGGCTGATGGATTGCCTTGTCACAGAGATGTGACTGATGCTGGGAGTTCCTGCAGTGGTTTTGCCCTCACAGGGGCTGCAGGATATGATGTGTGATAGGCTCTGGTACAGCTGAGGGATTGAGGGGTTTTAATTACCAGCAGCTTGTAAGAGCACAGGGGGATCTGTGGGTGTGAATGCAAGGAAACCCTTCTGTGTTTTCGCCAAAATTTCTGATGTGTTTTCAGTTGATCATTCCTTCTCTGAGGGAGTTGAACTGATTTCCTACCACTCTCGTGGGGTAGCACAAAACAATCTGAGATAGAGACCTTACCAAGTCTGTGACCTCAAATGATGAAGGTATTTCTTTATATTCAGGAGCTCTTTAGGTTTGGGAGTTGGCTGTAAGACTGAGATATTTCTGAATGTGCTGCTGCTGATCTAATCTAGTGTGACTCTTTCTTGTTGAGTTTAGAGGATGATCCTCTCCAAGCATCTCATGAAAGGATTAATTTAATCCTTATGTCCATTTTGTGACATTTTGCTAAATTATAATTATTGTTTTTTCTGCTTTTGTTGAGAAGGAGCTAGGGTACAAGTAGTTTAAATAACCTGCCAGAGGCAAATCTGTGACAAAATTGATTGCAGAAGCTGGCTGTCCTGAGCCCAAGTGTCTAGACTGAGAAATAGTCTTTTTTCTCCATAACAGCAGAATGCTATTCTGAATTTCATTTTGAACTGATGCTTTTGGAGCATTGAGCTTTGAATAGATCACAGCCTCAGCTTGATTTGTGTGAATGCTATGTTTCAGGTGTATGAATAAAAAAGAATATTGGTGAGATACTCTGTTACTTAGGAAATATATATATATGTATATATATTTTTTTTTTAATTTTTTAAAAGGCAAAAGCTTAGTTTAACTTTCAGACATACCATGCAGACAGGGTGAAGTTACCAACTCCCCATTCACCCTCCACCCTGGGGTATGTGATGAGCTGGCACCACACACAATGACAAGATGCATCTGCTCTGTTGCTTTGGCACAATTTTCATGTCTCTTCCAGGGAGGAATGGGATTGAGGAGTCAGGGATGGGGCATGAAATGATGCAGGGAACATGACTGCAGCCAGGGCCATGACAAGGGGCTGAAACAACTCCCTGTGCTATAAATCTAGCAGCTATGAAAGCGTTCAGGTGTGGTGTGAAACTTTACAAACACGGGGACTCTGGGGACAGAGGGGCACTGGGAGCTGGCCCTGGGCTTAGTGGGGAGCTGAGTTCAGAGCCTGCACTGCACAGCTGGAAAAGCTCCAGGAAGGGCGGCAGGAGATCCCAGTGTGGACAAGGAGCAAGACTGGCAGCTTCTGGTTGGAGCAGGGCACTTCAGCACCTCTTTAATGTGTTCCATCTGTAGCAAAGTTAATTATTGGGGTTTTTTATTCTTTTTTTCCCCACAATAACTGCAGCAGGCAGGGTCAATAGTGATCTGTGTCTAGTACAATTACCAGCAGGCAGAAACCCCTCAGTGGCTGAGACTGACTTCTTGTTCTTTCAACCATCCCTGAATAAATTAGTGTGCACAAGATTGTTACTGAGCAACTGAGACCCTTCTTCCTTTTCCATGGCATTTTTACTCATGGTTTTCCTTTGATGTCTTTTTTTCTTTTTCCTTTTTTTTTTTTTTTCTGCCATTGCTCAGGTGCCTGTGGGTAGGAGGGTACTAACCAGGTTGTACACGCCTGAGAGGGAACAAAGACAGGACAGGTTTGGACAGGCCTTGTTTCTCTCAGAGATATAAAAATTAACAGTGTTTGTTAGCCCAAATTTTATAGGAATGTGTCTAAAGTTACAATTTGGCCTTGCTCACAGTAGGTTTCAATACCTCAGATTTCATACTGGATTGCTGGGAAGAATATTTGCAACCAATACTGTATTTATGCAATATTTGTTCAATACATTAGTCAGCTGTGGGCTTCTTTTTCCCTCATAGGGCTATGCATATGCCTGAAATGCTAGATTTTGTGGTTGTTTTTGGTTTTGGGTTGGTTTTTTTTTATTATTAAATACAGAGCTTATGTAGGTGAGGCACCTATTACTTAAGTAATTGTGACAATTCTTGTACCAAGAGTACTTCTGGTTGTTTGCCTCTGATATTCTGTTGAGTGTTGCAGGAAGCAAACAGCTGTATTTGCTTTTTCTAAGAATTTATCATTTTATTTTAGAAGAAAATATGCATGGTTTGGTTTCTTTTTTTTTACATTGGTATGAGACCCTACTTAAAGCATTTTATAGTTTTGTGTCATTTCCATGCATAGTGGGAAAAACAGTTTTACTTTGCATTAATCTCTTTGCTAAAAACACGGACTGTAAAGCAAAGTGATTCTAAGTGCAGGCAAAGAGAAATTACAAATGTTCCTAAAAACTGAGAACTAAAATACAGTGCTGTATATGAGCTTTCAGTTTGATAAATACTTACTTATGAGGTCATAAATACTTGAGGTACAAAAGGTTAATGTAGTGTGAAAGGCTGTAAAACATAGCCAGCAACCTGCTAGATCATAATGATGCATTAGCACCTTTCAGTATGAATGCTGGTGGTTATAAAAATCTTCAGCTTGGATTTATTCTGTAATACAAGAATGTAAAGCCAAAGTATCTTCCCTGTGTACTTTTACTTATCTTCTCATATTTATTTCTCTTTGTAAAAAAAAACCAAAAAAAGGAAAGAGGCTCTCATCTGTTCATAAATGCTCACTGACTGAAACTGATAAAAACCCATTTTTGACTAATATAATTTCTCAAAAGCATGTCAGGTGTTGTCTGGGGGCTCAAAGAAAGTAATAAAATAAAGTAATACTCGGTGATTTTTTTGTCTTCTCTGTATTAATAAGTTTCCATGAGATAAAGTACTCAATAGAATGCATAAAGGAAACAAAAGTGATATAAATTTTGGAAAGCAGTAACGCAAGTTGCCTTTGAGAGGAAAGAAAGTCACTACTAAAATCACAAACTGAGCATTTACTGAGTGGTAAAATTGACTTTATCATAGTAAATATAGTATTTCTCAGTCTCAGAAATCCTCTGCAGTTCATAATTGTCTCCAATGTGCTGATGCAGCTAATATTTCTCATTTAATATCTACCTCTGTGGAGTGTTAATTTTCATGCTTTGGTGCTCACTGCTTTTTACTAAAGCAAATTACTTCCTCTTACTGTTATATCAGAGCTTATGACAGATTAGGATAATTCTACTGTCATTAATCTTTGGAGTCCATTCCACTCTTTTCAATGAAGTGCCATGTTTTGGCCAGGCTAAATTGAAACACTTAATAAAATCTGGAATCAGATATAAAAAATTTCAGGCTGTTGATACCTGCTTTCATCTTTCTCTACTCTCTGGTTACAAGAGAAGTATTTTATGTTTCATCTTTTTCTTTTCAAAAAGTAAAGCTGCATTTCGAAAATATTCTATAGTTTTGGGGGACTAGACAAGAAAAATGTTGAAGTGAAAGTATTTGATTTAGACACATCAATCCTTTTTTATTATTATTTTGAGTTGTTGAAAATCTACACATTCTTTTCCTATTAAGATACAGTTTAAATTGATAGTGTTCGAATTGTGCAAATATATCTTCAGGAATCTCTGTAGATTATTATTTTTAGATTATTTTTAGTTGAAGATCTAATTTAAATTTGTAAGGAACACTGCGAGCACTTGCTGACAGAATCAGCACAAAAACCTGTGAGAGACCAGACAGTGAAGCATCTTGTAAAAGCCCTTGTAATTTCTCTGAACAGAATATATTTCTTCACAAATATTGAGATGGCTTGCTTTATTTTGGAGCAATTGGTCAAGCTAGAAATCCAAATGACAAAGCCCAGGTAGGGCAGTATAGCAGATACATGACTTGCCTTGTCAAATGCTGCTTCATACTACGAAATACAGGACTTTGACGGTAACAAAAAAAATAATAGATATATATTACCAATTTATAGTTGCATATTAGGTTATGAGCCTTTCTGTGTCATACTTTTGGGCAGGAATTTGTTTGTTTATTTTATTTATATATTTATTTATTTTTTATTTTTTGCTGTAGCAGCCTCAGAGCCTGAAGTGCCTGAAAGCAGCCCCACTGCTCAGTCATTCTGATGGACCAGGGCCTCTTCCCTTTTTGAATTAAATGTCCTCCTCATGCTACAGTAATCATGGATATTGTTAATAGAATTGCGTGGTAGAACTTAATTAACCTTTTCTTCTTGCTTTTTATTTAAAGGAAATTTGAGAGAGCTCAGTGGCGTGGTTCCTAATTTAATGCATTCCCCCAGTGTCTATTAGAGGCTCTTCACTTGGGTGAGTCAGGGGAGACAGGGCTGCCCATCCTTGGCTCACAATTCATTTTCCCTCAGTTGAAATGTTCACCTGACATTCTAATCAGGGGAGAGTAAAAGTGCTGAGTATATGTGTTAATAAATATATATTCTTCATGAATTTAGATAATCTCATAACTGCAGCCATTAGAACATATTGGATGGTTATGCAAATAACCAAAGGAATTTCAAATTGCACTGACCATTCTGAGTCTCACTTCTTGAACTGCTTTTCTTTCATTTTGTAAATAATAATCAAAGCTGCTTGTGGTAGTTTTTCTCTAGCTATTGAGTGGTCAGCATCAATAGCTAGAGAAAAACTACCACAAGCAGCTTTAATTATTATTAAAGCTGATGAGTTCTTTACTAAGATAGAAGTGAGTGGACAGTAAAGGCTATAATTTAGAATTTTAGTTTGAAATCCACTTCCAGAAGTGCAGCAAAGAACATTTTTTACATTATTTCCTTTAGAAGCAGAGGAAGGGGAAGGTAGATGATGTAAATGGAAATGCAATTCAGGCCATTTTCTCTTTTATCTTTGCCTGAATGAAGTCTGTTTAAGTGTTCTCAGTTCATTATATTTCTAAATGAGTTTTACTTCAAATAGCTGTTAATTATTGCAGTAACTTCCTCTCATATTAGTGTCTGCGTTCTGCTCACACAAAGATTGTTAGCTCATCCAGAATAAAGTCTGGTTTTATGGATTAAAAAAACCCTGTGATTTCCTCACATTCTTGGAGCCCAGTTTATGAAGTGTAGGCTTGCTTTTCAAACTGATTGACCAAACACTTTTTTTTTCTCTAAAAGCAGTAAAGACAGTCAATATAGAAAGTAGAATGAAAGTTCCACACCTAGAAAAGAGCAAAAAAGAGCCATGAAATGGTTTCTTTTGAGTATATGTTAGATTACCAAATATTTTCTGAAACATCATTGAAGCTAAACATAGCTGCATGCCCCAAAATCTAAAGAAACTGAAAATCTGTTTGGCTGACCCCTTATACAAGAGGTCTCTCTTGTTAGGGAGACAAGCTTGGGTTTAGAAGCAGTTTCATAAAAATAACTGAAACATATTTTCTTCTTTTTTCCCCTTTTCCAGTTTAAGTCCACTAACCTACAGAGATGGTTGACTGGGATTGGTGGGGCTTTCTTTTGCAGTAGAAGTTTAAAACACAATTAAAAAAAAAGGAAATTATTCCTGGAGTTTGATGAAAGACTGGCTTTGTGGTATCAGACACTGGCATTATTCTCACAGAGGTTGGTGGCTGATAAGCTAACTCTGTGACAGGCATCTGGCAAAATTCTGTTCTCGGTTTTCCTTTATGTTGCTTATTTGTTTCAAATGGCTGGAAATAATAGATTACACTTTAGTTATAGTTCAAGGAATCAGGTGATCACTACGACTTGCAGTTACTCATATGAGAAACAAAGTGTGTGCAGAGAGAGACTGCAGTAATGTTGTGCAGGTAGAAAGGACACTGGAATGCAGAAAGGAGTAAAAATCCTAGGAACTAACAAATGACGCCCAAAAAATAGATGTATTTATTTACTTACATGGTTATGCTATCATACAGAATACTCAATTTATATGTCAAGAGAATTTACAAGAGGAATGCAGGAATCTTAGCTATCCAAGTGAGCTTTAAAGGTAAAATAGGGTAACCAAGTAAATCAATGTACAGTGAGGAGAGTGGTGGTGCTGGAGTGCCTTCCTGTAACTTTAATCCTTCCTCTCTGAAGAGTGCCTTGTTTATTTGGGTTGTGGCCATCACACGATGGAGAGCAGTGATGGGAAGAGGTGACCTACAGTTGCCATTTGCTGATATAATAATACTGCTTTGTTATGTGATAATTTGCTTTATGTAATGTTGATTCTGCTGCAATGCCATGCTAAGTTGTGGAGGTTTTAATTTCTCTGTGCCTGAGAGAGTCTCTTTGGAGCCAAGTCACAGAAAACAAGGATCTCTTTGTGGGGCATTTTGTGTACCACAGAAAGTGGAAATTTTTGCCCGTCCAAATGAACATTTTTCCCACTCCCTTTTAAAATGTTCTTCCTTTGCATGTTGTTTTTTCATTATATTCTGGCATCAGCCATTGTGAATGGTTCTTGTCAGGGTCTGCTGGTCCTTCCTGCCCTGCCCACCTCCACTGGGCTCCCCATCCCAGCCCTGCCTGCCATGGGACCCTCTGAACAGGACCCTGACCCACTGAGTGACCAAACACCCCATGGGACAGGACCCTGGCCCACTGAACAGGACCCTGACCCACTGATTGCTGTCCTTGCTCCTGCTCTGTCACTGCTTCCCCAGGGTGCACAAGGCTGGTCATTGTCACTGGGCCTGGCCTTGATCTGCTGACAAAGCAGATGGGATCAGCTAGAGCAGGTTGTTCAGGACTCTGTCCAGATGGGTGTTGAACTCCTCCAGGGAAGGAGCTCCACAAGGTCTCTGGGAAATCTGTTCTAATGTTAGAGCACTCACAGGAAAAGTTTTTCCCAGGTCCTACACAGAATGTCCTGTACTGCAGCTTTTGCTCATTGCCTTTTGTTCCCTCACTGGGCACCACTGGCCAGAGTGTAGCTCCTTCATCTCTCCTCCCTCCCATCAGGCATTTATGCTTCTCTTTTGCAGGCTGAACACTCCTGGCTCTCTCATTCTCTCCTTGTTTGCCAGATACTCCAATCCTTCACACTTTGTTGATTCCTATTCCATCTGGACTCATTTCCTGCAGCACTGCTCTTGTGCCAGTCACTCCCCTGCCCATGGGGCTGTTCCTCTCCAAGTGCAGGACTTGCTGAACCTCATGAGCTTCCTCATCCCTGTTTCTCCAGCCTGCCAGGGTCCCTCTGCATGGCAGCACAACCCTTTGGGGTGTCAGTCACCCCACCCTGCCTGCTTTCATCTATCAGCAGCATCAGTTGGCCAAGTCCCTTTCCTGAGAACTCAAGGGGAGATGAATCTGAGCCCCAGGGGCTGAGGGAGTGTGGCTGTACCATCCTGCCCTGATTCCTGAAGGGAGCTACAGACAGCAAAACTGCCCGAGACTGCCATGGCTAATGGCTTCTCTGTACAGATGTTAGATGGAAATAGAAATGTCTTGGCTGAGAAATGTCTGGTTGCTGTGTTTGAGGACGAATAAGGGAAGAGATCTGTTGGCAGGTTTGCTGTGAGCAAGAGGGAAGGATGGGAATTAGATTTAAACTCACAGTGCCAATCCTCCTGGTTCCAGGTTTGCTGTTAGAGAATGTCTCCTCTGCCCCCTTTCCTGAGAACTTTTTCCAAGAAAGGAAACTTGATTTCAGGGGAATCCAAGTCCTGTTTCCAATTCTTCAAAAGATGTTTCCTTAAACTTGAGTATCAGTATTCCAAGCAATTCTGCAGTGCGAGCTGCATTGTGCATTCATATGATCAAGCAGAATTCATCACAGCATCAGCATTCACAGGTGGATTTGAAACGTTGGTTTAAACCCTTTAAAAATTCTTTGAATTATCCACTATTCCTTAGATTTGTTTCTTCTTTGAAGTGGGAGAAGGGAAGTACAAATTGATGTTTCCTAAAAACTTTAAATTGTCATTCACATTAATGAAGGAAAGGTGTTGGGTGAGCTTGACGAGAAGGTTGAAAAATAATGATTTGCATAAAGCATATTGTTCCTTGATGTGGACGTCTCTGTGGTTGTGCCACTGGGAAACTTCAGGGACTGTGGAGAAGAGCAGGTACAGACCTGCTTTTCCATTCCAAATGTCTCAGCTCTTTGGAAATGCTGCATGCATTTGGCTGCAACCTGCTAAGATTGTACAGATGTACAGACCACCAAACACACCTAACAAGAAAAATAAAGTCAGCTGTTTTTTTCATGAAATGGATAATCTAATTTTGAGAAATTACTATCCTGCAAGGAACTGAACTGCTGCTTGTTAAGTTGGTGAGTACCTCAGTATAAAAAGAGCAATGTGATTTAGAAAGTGTCTTTTTGTGACATGGAGGAGTCACAAATTCCTCTGAATTTCAGAGGGTTCAACAGCTGACTCCTTGGGCAAAGATATGCAAGTGAGCAAATGGAATGTCACAGTAGGGATCCAGCACTAGGTGAGGGGTCAAACAGAGAAAAACCTTTTATCACGCTGTCACATTTTCTTTCTTTTCCTGAGCTGGAGCTGGAGCAATCAGCCGTTCCCTCTCAGCATGAAACTCTGCTCTCACAAGTTCACTCAGCAGTTGGTTGTGTCAACACAACTCTCACAAAAAGGGACTTTACATGCATGACATAAATCTAGTTCAGAGGGGAATTCCAGAAACTAGTGTGCATTGATTCAAGCTGAGGGTAAACAACTCGTAGCCAAACCTGCAAATGTTCCATCTAAAGACACTTTCCTTTTTTTAAATTTTATTTTTTAAAGGAAGTAATATCTTCTGAAGCTGTGTAGGACAGTATTTAATTAGTGCTTTTTAAAATTTGGACAAATATTGTCAAATGTCACAGCATTGTACAAGTTAGTTGCAGATGTTGAAAGTTATTTTTTCCAGATAGAGCTTGCTGCCAGAACAAAAGTTTAATAAGCTTTATTGCAGCACTGCAGCCTTTTATAATGTTGACTTAGGAGGGATAACACTTGAAAGAGTTTTTAAGCTAATTAGAACATTTAAAAAAAATCTCATTCTATATTAGAGCAGCAATGCTTGTGCGTGAATGAATGGCCACAGGTAAAAGTACAGTTGCCTTACTGTGTATTGATTTATGTTCTTTTCTGAATAATTTCTTCACAAATCAAGGTAATAAATGAGCTGGACAGGAGAACTTGGGGAGAATCAGTGGATTTCCAGAAACCAAGCATGCCAAGTTTTGCATCAGTCAGAAAGTCTTATCCTCAAGGGCATTGTGTCCTGATTTATTGCCTATCAGAATGTAACTTCAAGTGTTTGAGGACTATCAAAACCATTAGGTGTATTTACCTGTAAGCTTTACAAAACCTTTCAAAATTTCTTCATCTATTTTACCCCTCTTCCCTTAAACTTTGTTACTTAGATGGCAGATCTGTATTTCTGCATGTTTATAACATACCACAGTGATTCCCTATTGCACCTTCCAAGTATTTTTTTATATAATTTTATATATCTTGTTTCACATAACCCCATTTATGTGGAGTGGTGGGTGGAAGGAGCCTGAGCCCTGGGGTGTCAGGAAGGGCAGGTGTGGTGCTGAGGTTTTAGGTGCTCAAGAAACCACCCCTTGAGTGTTGTGTGTCCTTTCAGACACACAGGGGGAAACCAGCTCCAGAGGGAGGGAAATGAGAGCTGAATCTGCAGAGTAAATGTGCAGAGCAATTTGTGGGGGAAAATCTCATGAGCATGGCACTATTTAGTGCTGAGGATCCTGGTGGCTTCTTCTTCTGGTAATACTTTGTAAGCCAGCTTGTGCAGTGTGAAGCTACAGCTCCCACTCAAATGATAAAAACCCCTCTAATGATGATTTCTATATTTACTGTCAAGGGGTTTTTTAATATGTTTTCATTGGTTGCCTGTCTGGATTTTACATTAGGCTTTCAAGCATTGAAACAAGGTTATTTTTAAACACTTTCTTCCTGCAAGACTTACATCAGAAAGAAAACAGATTTCTGACTTACAGATGAAAGAGGAATAACAAAATCAATTGACTATTTCTTCATGTCTCTGTATGACTACATAAGATTTTTTTATTTAGATTCAATTAAAGCTTTTGTCCTTTGACAGTATAATATTTCCTAATCTGTCTGCTATTTTTTAAAAGAATAAATCCAAGGAATTTATTTTAGTATTATCTTGTGAAAATATCACAGTAATTGAGTTTTATTATATGTAGCGTGAACTTCTAAAAATGTGCATAGTGTGTATGCATTTCCTTCTTGGCTAATGGAGCCAGGATGCAGCTAATTAGGAAAGGTTTTGTTAATTGCTCTTGTGATGTTTTGGATGGGATCAGTAGGTGGTCAGAAATATTTATTGAATCGATGAAAGCAATTAATAATTCATCGAGGCAACCTTTTATCATTCCTTCTCCCATTTCACATTACTGGCATGCTGGCATCAGCTGGATGTCCTTAACTGAACTTGCCAACTGCTTGGTTACACACAACTCTATTGAAACATTTTACAAATATTCTTTTAAAAGTAATATCTGCTCTTTATGCCAGCAAATTTGGCCCAAGTTTTGAGATATGTTTACGAGTCAAAAAATGTATGGCTTTTGGTGATTCTCCTCCAGACGTGATTGATCTGCTATTCCCTGAGACCCTGCTGAATATTTTAGAAGAAAAATGATGAACCAGCGAAGGCAATGTAAAACAGTATATAAGGCCTATATTCCATATTGTTAAGGAAGATTAATTGGGGAAATAATTAATGTAGCCAAGTTATTAATTACTCTTTGGTTGTCCTGCAGTACCAGAGGCTTAAGAAACCTATCTTATTGCTCCTATCTGTCCCCAGAATTAATGATCTCTTATTTGGGCTGCTAGCTCTCCATGCATAAGCTATCACAATAATAGCAGTGCTTTCTTGTAGCCTGTGGTATCAGCATCCAGAATGCATCCATCTAGAAATGAGAGAAATAATCACTACTGCTTGTAAGTCTTCAGCCCTGAACAATACCCAGTCTGCTGAAACCCCAGAGCATGTTCAATAGTGGAACGTCAGAAACTGCTGAAGCAAAGCACAAAATTATTCAGGTTCTTTTTCATTTGTCAGTAAATTGGATTAAGGGATTCTACCGGGGTGTGCTTGTGTGTGGCAGTATATCTAAAACAAATGTCCCAGTCAGAGTCAGCCACCTTACACTGTCTTCCTGGGAGGAAATTGTATTCATCTGACTGCTCAAGGACCTCTGGGAGGAAATGTTGCAGAAGGGAGGAGGCTGAGTGTTCAGAGGTGCACTGACACCCTGCCTGCGTCGCTCGCAGCCCAGAGGTGTGTGTCTCACATCTCACCTCACCTCCCAAAGATGGGCTTTATTTGTAAGAATAATAGGCACAATTGAGCATTGAACACACTCTTGCCACCAGTGAAATGGGAGGGAGAATGGCTCTTGGGCATTAATAGACTGGCCAGGGGCCAGGGTGAGAGCTCAGCACTTTGGAGAGGGGACAGCACAGCCCTCAGGACAGGGACTTTGCCACCATGATATTTTTATGAAAATCCTTTTGCCAGGATTTTTTCACCTGAGAAGCCTCAGAAAAGAAATGTAAACAATAACTATCTGATTGCCTTGGAATGTGGTCTGGAGGTTGTCTTTGATTGGTCTCATGTCAGTTGTTTTTAGTTGATGACCAGTCGTGGTCCAGTTGTGTCGGACTCTCTGTCAGTAGTTTTTATTATTAATTCCATTCTTTTTCCTTTCCTAGCCTTCTGATGAAATATTTTTCTATTATTTTAGTATAGATTTAGTATAGCAAACATAATATAATATAATATAATATAATATAATATAATATAATATAATATAATATAATATAATATAATATAATATAATATAATATAATATAATATAATCAGCCTTCTAAGAAATATGGAGTCGGATTCATCTCTTCCCTTGTCCTGGGACCCTTGAACACATTGACAGGACTTGGCTCCTCTGCCTGCTTCTTTCAAGCCTGTCCCAGTGATTGCTTTGGTCAGTTTGCATTTGGTGCTTTGGATAGCAAAATGTTTTTCTAAAGAATATGAAACCATTATACCTTTTGTAATTTCATTATACCTTCTGTAATCTGGGAAATAGACTGAAGTTAGGGGTAATGCTGAACTTACTTTGTCAAGTGGGTACAATATCAGGCTGAAACTGTGACCCAGCTGAAATAAAAGGGAATTTTACCATTTAAAACAGGGGATCAGGCCTTGCCCTGCTGGGTTTCAGTTGCAGTGTCTCTGAAAGCAAGCATCTCTGGAGTATGAGACACTCAGCTACACCAGAAATTTAGCAACATAATTGTGGAAGGGCTACTGTTGAGGTTCCTTCAGGATCATCTAGTTCCAAATTATCAAATGCAGGCATGATTATGTTATTACATTTCTTTATTACTTTCTGCATAGCACCAAGTCCCACATCGCATTGTCTTCAGGAAAGGATTTTTAAGGGGTTAAATGGATGTGGCATGAGCTGCATGCTTTGCAGTGTGAGGTACTGGAAATATTTTTTTCTTTAGAGCTAATTTGAATAACTAATCTCAACTTTTAATATCCTGAAAGCAATGAGACCTTACTATTTATCTTATTCATGAGAAAAGGATAGCAGAGATGCAGTGCACAAGAAAAGTCACTGATACTTCTGCTAATGTTTATCATCATTGTGAAATATCACAATAATAGAATTTTTTTCCTGTGTACATCTTTGTGTGAACATTTAAGCCCAAACAGATGGATCTGGGTATATAACTCCTTTTTTTTTTTTTTTTTTTTGTGTTGTTTTGCTTCTGGGAAGCACATTGCAGAGCTGGGACTTTTCAGAATATAAATTTACCAAAACAAGTATGATTAATTAATCAGTTGATCTACTTAAGAAAACAGGAAAGCTACAAGCCCATCACTTTGTCAGTTCTCTGTTAGTGGTGTATCTGGGAAACATCCTTTTCACAAAGTCCCAAACTCGGTTTTAAATTATTCTCTTTGCTCACTTTTTAATGGAAAGGTAACTTTGCAGAATCTAGATCCTTTTAAAATGGAAAATGTGCAATATTATCTGAGGGAAGTATGAAGATGATTTACTATGCATGATTTTTTCAGTTTGTACACATTGGGCATGGTTATATTTTTGCTCAGGACGTATATATATATTTTCTGCTGAACTTTTCTCGATTGCTTTTTTTATCGGGTTTACAAATCAAATCAAACAGGTATATTGCAGAGCTCTGATATTATTTTCTGCGCTTATAGCACAATGTATTGAATTATGCTTGCTCATGTAGTGCTGCTGCTATTCTCTCCAGATTGAGAGAGAATGACTGTGGGGGTTGTAAATTCACTTGGCTTCCAGCACCACCAGTTAAATCAAGAGCCCTGTTCAGGCTGGAGAAGAGACAGAGCAAGTGTTCATTACACAAATCAATTTGGTCAAAAGTACAGCACAGTGGGTACCCAACCATTGCTCACATAATATTGTCAACTTAATCAAATAATGCCTAGAAGACATTCACAAGCTCTTTCTCTCTGAGAAATAACTTGATTGGTGCAGCAGGAAAAAATAGGTGCTGTTTTGAGCATTCATTAAAAAATCCAGTGGGTGCTTTCTTTTTTGCTAAATTTAAAATTCTGAAGAGCTTTATCCTGTGCTGGCATGTATACATGAGATACTCAGCACCTAATTTACCACTGATCATATTTTAAAAAAATAATCGGTTCCTTTTTTATTTCTCTTGCCTTTCTCCCTGTAAATATTTTAGAGGTTATTCCTGCTAGAATTAGGCTGTTCTTCCCCTAGACTTGGTATGGGTTTAAAAGATCTGCAACAAACAGATTTGTGGTTTTTTGCAGATTATAGCAGAATGATCAGGATTTGGTAAAGCTTTCTAATGTTCCAGTTGTGCTTATTTTCACTTTGTCCAGAAAGAGATAAAAGGTTTAGATGCATTGCAGGCATCCCTACGGTCTGTGTCCCATTCAGTCTTTAAAAGCTGAGATTTGGAGCAGCGTTCCTGTAGTTGTGTGCAAAAAGCTCTTCTGCATTTCATTGTGTTGGAAACAGGGTAGGAGGGTGAAAGATTTTGTGCACACCATCAGGGTTTTGTAGGAAATGAAAGATATTAGTCAGTGAAAAAGAATGGAGAGAAAGAGGAACATTTAAAATTCCGGTGGAAGGAACATTGCAGGGCTGGCTGTCTGCAGTGATGGATGGAAAGGGACACAGAAAATTGCTATTAGCCAGGAAGGAGAATGGAATGGGCTTTTTCTACCCAGGCAATGTGCACAAGGCCCTCTCTGATTTCAGGTTCACTGACCATTGTTTTATTGTGTCTGGGGCCTTTGCCACAAGTGCTGGGGGTGGGAGATGAGACTCCAGGGTCCAGTCAGGAGTCAGCTGGGATATAGGGTTGTATTAGGGGCTGCATGAAGGTTTTAGAATGTATTTTTGAGTGAAAATTGCTGCAAATTTGGATTAAAATGGCCTTAAAGTTGTAGGTGTGTATGTGGGGAAAGTTAATATTTTTTCCAAACAAAAAATTGTCAAATTTATTTAATCCAAACAAATATTTGGTTTAGTGATTTTCGTCACTTGTATAATTTTTTGCTTCTTAAATTCTCAGGAAAAATCTAGGAAGGAAAACCAGAAAAATTACTTCAACAATTTTGCTTCAGTGTGAAATCTTTAAGAACTTGAGTGAAGTCTTTTAAATAATAGAAGCTTTCTGTTTCTAGAACTGAGTTAAGGAAACAAAAAGAAAAGTATTTTGCTAAAGGTAAAGAATTTCTTTAGAAAACAATAGATATTAACTCTCCTGGTGATGGATTTGGTTTAAAAGAATACCAAATATTTATACTGAAATTATCTTGCATGAAAAGAAGAAATCCTTTTCTGAAATGCCCTCTTTGATATGGGTTTGCTTACCTGTAAGAATGTTTTAATTCTAACTTATTTTAACAATTAAGCCTTCAGTAGCTCACTGAAGGGAGCTCACCTCAATTTGTTTTGCTGTGAGTGAGAATTCAATCTTCTATTTCTGCATTCTGTATTTATAACTTTCATTATAAGTCTTAAGACCATCATATATTAAGAATCTTTAATATTTTACAATTGCGAATATGTGGTGGAATAGGGGCCAGAAAGCAGCCTGACTGCACCCAAGACTGCAGAGATGGAGGAAGGATAATGCCACATCCTCACATCAATTAATTTTTAAAGGACTATCAAACACCACTCTTCAGGTCCTCCAGCAGTGAAGATATTCTCCTGAAATGTATTATGTATGTGTAAGGTTCTGTGAGTCCACAGAGCTCTGAAAGTTGCCTGGCTTGGATTTTTCAAAATCCAGCCTGTCCTCTGTCCCCAGTGTGTTTTACCTCCTTGGTGTTACTTGGAAATGTTTTTGCATTGTCTTCACATTCCAGTTTCATTTCATGATTATCCTTGTCCAGATCTCCAGCACAGCCATGGATTTCTGGATGATAATGTGCTTTGTAAAGAGCCTGTTACATTGCCAAGCCTTTTCATATGTTCTAAATGCTTTAGCCCTGTTAATTCTGCCCCAGGGATCTTGAGGGTCATGGACAGTTATGAATTGTTGATGACAGGGACTTGCTAAAGCTTCAGGTTTTCAGCCCTCGCTGCCCAGACTCTGAGACATTCTGTGCTGACAGTGCAGATTTGAGGCTTCTTAGAATAAAAATTATTTTGAAAAGTGATAAAACCAACCAAAGGCCTGGAAAATACCAGTACCTGGGTTTATCCTCTTCACCCACAATTTGTAGCTCCATTTTAACACTCTCTTCAGAAGCCTCACTGGATTTTGTTGACCATAATCTGTTCAGCTGCTAAGTAGGGCAGTTGCTCCCAGTGTTTTGGGATGTTTGTGGTGCACAGCTCAGCCCTTCTACTCCTCATTTCTATGAATAAAATGAACAGAGATTACTCTTTCCCATTTGCATTTATACAGGACACTGATTATATAATTTCTTCCTTGGGCACCCTCTGTTCCTGAAGCTTAACAGCGCCTTTGGAATTCTTTAGTTCTCTTCAGATTAATCTAATTGACCTCAAATTCTTCTGCAGTGTTGTATTTCAAGAGTTTCCAGTCTGTCATCCCCCACCTGCTCTCACATACCAAATTTCTTTCATATTTCTCTCCTTTTCTGCCTGAAGGTAGAAAATAATCCCTGTGGTGTCTCTGGGTGAAACAGTTACCTCAAAATCTGAAGTTTGAATTTCTGAGTTGATTTTAGCTAACAATAGATTAGCATGGAACATTTTTGTCTCTTGACAGCTATATACCATATTTTCTATCTAAATCACTAAATATTCATAAAGATAAATTATTTACTTTGTGGGCCTGTGAGTTCAGGGAGTAGCACATGAAGAGATGTGGTGGCACTGACTCAGTTTTAGGTTTACACTTGATCTGATCCCATTATTTGTTTGGATCACTTGTAAATCTCTCTTCAGTGCACACAAAATTTGTATTTGTGGGTGTGTCATCATATCCTGTGAAATGTCAGAGATGCTACTGATGGACTGATGCTGCTGCAGAAATGAGCACCTTTATTTATAAAGTGTTCTTAGCACAGAAGTATAGGCAACATAGATGTCAGTACTTTTAATTTGAGAACATTTCTATTATTTAGGGAGGATACTGTTGAATTTCATTTGCTAGTATTCAATTTATATGTAGTTATTGTTGATGTAAATGATGTATTCTGTTTGAGTTCTTTTGCTTCCTCTTCAACAGGCTTGTTGGTACTAAAACTGTGTGGTAAGGTTTATTTTATTTAACCATTTTTATGTTGCTTAAACTGTTGTCTCCTAAAAGAAATTTCATACTAGCAGGAAATGGGCAATTTCTTCTTTTTGTTCTTTAAATGAAAAACGGAGAAAGACAAAGTGAACTTAACATTAGCACACAAGAGAAAGTTGAATAATTAGAAAAACAATGGGGTCAGAAGGAAAAAGGAAGGAGCAAAGAGAGTGATGGCTGTCAGATCAACCTTTTCGTTTTTCATTCAACGATTTTCTTTCTCTTCTATTCTTCCAAACCCGTCTCCCCATGCAAACGAGTATGACTGTGCTGTTTTAACATACCCATACAGAGCCTTGCTAATGGCTGTGTGCTGTACAAGCAGTAATTAATTAGGTACTGTAGGATATAATTAAAGAACAGAGATGAGTAATTTCTATAACATACTGACAGACCAGCACTGGTTAATTTTACTTTTTGGATGAGGGGCATCTCACTGAAGATTTATAATTTGTTTGTTAAATCATAACACATGACAATATCCTTCAATTTTAAACCAGAATTTTAAACCCAGGGAACTGTGTCCCTGTGAGAAGTACCATGACACAACCTCATTTTGGTGAGGAAGAAAATCTGTAAAACTTTGTTTCTAGGTCTCACACTTGTGTCAGGCAACCTTCACCACTGATTAAACTTCTGTTCCCTCTCACAACTCAAGGCCTTTTCCATAATGGGCACCATTTATCAGGACAGAATGACCCTCCAGTGCCCATCAGCACTGCCTATGAAATGGCAACGAGGATGAGATGTGTTACCTGCCTGCTGTGGAGAGTCCCAGTGGCCTCTGAATAAAAGCACTAATCTCATTTGGAAGTGTCTGCCTTGCTCTGCCAGCAGACATCATTTGGACTGCAGATTCTGCTCCTTACCTTGCCAAACACTGAAGGGGTTAAAGGAGTGTCTACAGTCTTGTAAGGATATGTATTCATTATTTAAGAATAGCTAAGCAAATCCACAAATAATAATTTAGTCATTCTCCAGTTTATTCCAAATACATATATTATCATTGGAAATGTATGCTGTTGAAACAAAAATGGATTTGATTTTCATGTATTTAAACTTCTGGTATTCCTCACTACTTTGGAGCAGATTTAACTGACTTTAGTTTGTTTTTGTTTGTTTGGGGTTTTTTTTGGTGTTTTGTTTTGTTTTGTTTTAGAATTTAAGCTCACCCCTTGCATTAAAAATGCCAGAAATACTTACAGTGTGCTTTATTTCACTTTACCCTTTTAGCAGACAGATGATGCAGCACAGACCGATGGCCAGCAACAGACACAATCTTCTGAAAACACAGAAAACAAATCACAGCCAAAACGGCTCCACGTCTCAAATATACCTTTCAGATTCCGGGATCCAGATCTTAGACAAATGTTTGGTGTAAGTACTCATAATTTATTTCTGGGGTTTTTTTTTTGGTTTTACATTTGCAATGCAATAGGTATTTTTTATTATAGGCAGCAGTATCTCTGATTGAGGCTGTTTAACCATTTTCAGGAAAGATTCCCCTTTAATCTGTGTATAATCAAACATCTGATTGCCAGTCACAACTGAGAAAAGAAATGACACTGATTCTTCTGGATATGATGCACTTGGGTGCTTTGTACTACATTCACAAAAAGCTATCTGTGATGGTTTAAATTCATACATATTGCTGCTGTACACCCAGATTTATCTGCCTGCTTTTATTGATTTTGGAGAGTGTGGTGTTAAACAGTCAGTGCCTGACCTCCTGAGTAAGGGACCCAAAAGGAAGGCACGGGCTGAATTTCAGCACAAAGTTCAGACACAGGAATCCTCACCCATCTCCACAGGTTTTGTAGGTCTGCAAAAACCTTTGAAAGTTTTTGTTAGTCTTTTGGTGTAAATCTCTCAGTTTGTGCTTTCCCCCAGGCCAGAGCTGCCTTCAAGCACATCCCCTGTGTTTCACACAGGCCCTGGACACGCCATCAGCAATAGGATTATAAACAGGAGAGCTTAGACTGGCTTTCTACTCCCTGATCCAAGAACTCTCAGGTTTAATTTGAAATGCCACTAAACCAAATCTAGAAATAGTGCTTGATCATCTATTAGAACCCAAGTCAGGACTCTGAAGTATTTCTGTTCCTCTCGTCTTTATTCTGCCTCACTAAACCCAATTCTCCTGCATTGCAGTTGGTTATTCAGTGCAGCACCAAGTGTCTCATGGCTCTGCACTTCTTTCCCTCTTTCATGTTCAGATTTTTAAGTTGTTCTAATGTGTTTGTATGTGAGTCAGAGGATGGTGTTTTCTCAGTATTTATTCCTCTGAAGGAAAACAGTCCCTGAAAAAAGAATCCTGTTGTAGTTCTGGGAAATGAGTGACTGTTCTGGATCTGACTTGGTACAAGTTGCTTTCCTTGAACACAGCTTCCAGCTCATCAGCAGAATAGCAGAAGGCATAATAATTAACCCTCCAGAGGAAAATATGCTAATTTATTTAAACTAAACAAACCACTTAAAATAGATTCTATTTGAAAAAAAACAACATTAAATGAAAGGATTTGTGGTAGGTATTGTAGTAATTTTTAAATGAATAAATACATTTCCTTTTAATGTTTCTAAGTCTTAGGTCTCAAAAGACTGACACTGGAGAATGGCTGGAGTTTCTAGCTGACTTCCAGAATGACTTGGTAACAGAAAACTTTTAGCTTCTAAAATGATAGAAAAATGAGATTTCCGTATGTGTGAGTTCAAATATTTCTTATGCAATATGGCAGGTCTGCATTATGTCCATGTTAAGCACACAGTAGATTATCTTTTTACATAGACACAAATATAACAGAGGAGAATTGTTTAAATATCAAGTCTGTGTCTGCATCGAGGCTGAAGTGGAAGTTAAAACATTGATTAAACAGTGAATGCAAGAACATGAAATAAGCCTAAGTGTACCAAGCAATGGTTGATTTTTTCATGGTCAAGTGAAACTTTTTAATAAGCTAGAGAAGGAATACTGTCCTTCCTGGCCTGTAATTCTTTATTAGATCTGAAAATACCGGAGTACTCATTTCTGCAGTTCCTGGGACTCTTGTTGGATTATTCTCCATTTGCCTGCCTCTAATTTCTGCTTTTTTGTATAAGATATTGAGTCACTTACCAATGCAAACACTGATCCATACTGCATGTCAATGACTTATGAAATAACTGAAATGAACCCCTGAAGAATTACAATGTCATCTCACAAAATGTGTCCTAACAGAAAGGATTCTTTATTCCCTTCCTAAGGCAGAGCAACAGGGCCTTTTCCTCTGGGACAAGCAGCTGGGTTCAGCTTTTGTGTGTACAAACAATGTCTAGGGACTTGAGTGCTGTTGAAGGTCAATAGGAATAACAGTCACTTCTAATGTTATAATAAAAACACAATTCTGAGCAGAGAAAAAAATCCCCCCAAAGTGAGTATCCATTCTGGTTTTCCAAATTATGCTCCAGTAAGACAAAACTTCTTAGGGAATCATCATTACCCATTTCAGCAAGGGTGGAAACAAATCCTCAGTCCATGAAGCCAGCAACCTGATTTAATCTTATTCCTTTAAGGCAGAATTAACTAAACTCCTTCACCTCTTCTGGAAAATGCAGAAATTTGGGACTTTTACTTCACTGTGCTCACAGTTTAATGCTCTTTCCTCTGTGGCAGGGGCTTCACTGAGCTTCAGGCTCCTCTGTGGAGTGATTGTAATAAGCAGAACGATGTACACAATTTAGAAATAACATTGATCTGACTTCTTATAGTGTTGTCTTTCTTTTTGTGTTTAAAATATTTGGTTTTATATCATTTAACTTTTGTAAAGCTTTGCACCATTTCCTGAAACACACCTTTGTATTGTATATGATAGAGAATTGAAGTTATCTAATTTTCATGTAACTTTTTCTGTTTCTTTGCAGCAATTTGGTAAAATCTTAGATGTTGAAATTATTTTTAATGAGCGAGGCTCAAAGGTAAGCTGTTTAATTCACCTGTGGAATTTTTTGTTTTGTTTAAAATATATGAGTAAAAGGAAACAACTGCACTGCTGTGACAAAATAATGTCTGAAATTTTATGTTAGTGAAAACATCTTCTGAGCTGTCAGTCAGTTTTCTAAGCAGTATGAAAATCATTGGACTCACATCTTTTAAAGGGGGTAATTTTAACTACTCCAAACTGTCATCTGTTATATGGGAATGTTGATTTTTGCTGTCCTTATTCTTCAAGGGTAATTATTTCATTTATTTTATGAGTCCATAGTTAAAGATATTTGTAGGCAGGTTTGTATTAGTATAGGTATTTTTTTCCTTTATTGAAATGAAATATGACAATGACACCTAATAACTATCCTCTTTAGTAATTAGCTGAGAAAATATGTGATTGTTCCAGATTAAGTGCAGATGTTTTCCTCTTTAGTTAAAGCCTTAGTACACCAACCCTTTGAAAAAAAATCTATTTTAGCATTTATTTTATTAAAAGAGTTCTTATTGTATTGCAAACATTTAGGTTTTTTTTTTTTTCCCAAAATTACTTTGCCTTAAATGCATACTTCAATTTATTCAGTATTTAAGAAATAAAGCAAGATAGAATGGCCAGGACTGCATCAGCTGGTGCAAAGCTGTAGCCCAGTGTGTTCACCTGTGATATCAGCTGCATTCTAGAGGCTTATGTCTGTCATATGCATATCTTTTTTTCCTTTTCTTGCCATGTCAGACACACTAAAAAGTTTATTCACTAATGTTTCAATCTTCCTGTAACTCATATACCATTTATTATTAGCGATGGAATGTTATCCCTGTTCTAGACATACTGTAAACTGTCATATTTTAAGAATCATATACGTTAAAAATCTATCTTAAATCAGATACATTTTCATTCTGTTAATATTTATTTTCTGAAATTAAAGCCTTCACTATTTTTTAACCTAAATGGAACAGCTGAAATCTCCTGGTTTATTATTCAGACATTAATTAGTCCCCTTGCCTGCCAGCCCAAACTCAGCTGGAACATTCATCACTTTTTCAGTAAACAACTAAAATGGATGGAATTTGGTGGCTTAGAATCTCCTACTCTGGCCAAAATTTATTATTGTTAAATTATGGTTATTCAACAATGTTTGCAAAAGACATGGATTGTCCAGACCTGCTGCTGCTGCATAATCCCACTTATTCCCAGAGCCATCCTCCAGCTCTCTCCAGGGGAGCTGCTGGAGATGCCTGAGGCAGGGCTGGGTGCATCTCTCAGCTCAGGGCTGCTGCCTCTCACCTTGCTCAGAGTTACTTCAGCTATAGCTACAGAGCATTTTCATTGTCAGAAGTACCTTTCGATTCTCTCAATTAAATGGAAAGTTTAGGAAAAAGAAATATTAGGAATGAGAGGGACATCTTTTTTCTGTTCTTTTTTTTTCTTTTTTCTTTTTTTTTTTCTTTTTTAATCTGATCATTTCGTGTCCATTCTGTAGGAATTAAGATGCACCAGATTAAAGTCCCATTCCTGGCAGTGCTTATCTATGTTTTCATAAAATCCCACTGAAACTGAAAGGACTACTAAGTGGTTTCAGACTGAGTACAGGTAACAAAGTTTGCAGGATCAGAATTCAAATTTTTTTCTAGCTGCAGTTTGGGATAAGAATTGATAGAATTGTTTTTGTTTCTGTTTCTTTTTCTTTCTTTTTATTCTAATAGTTAATGTTTTAAATGATTGTTGCAAAAACAACAGAAGGAATTTCATACTCATGCCATAGTAGTTAAGAAAAAAGGAATTGCATATTCAAAAAACATAACATTAGAACACCACTGTAAAGTACAAAATTATTTTGCAGAAGGGAGTTCTTCCATAAAAGAAAATCCTAAATCAATGAAAGAGTCGTATACTACAAATTTCTCTTGCTTGAATGTGTAATAATAATGAAAAAAGCTTTGCTAAAATATACAGCAGCACTGATGACTTTTGAATTTTTGACCATTTTCCATCACTTATAAATCAATGCTCTAGGCAGCTCTCTATATATTAGGAAATCTGTTTATGTTTGTATGTATTAATGTGTATCTAGTGTATATTGCATTAACATCTATTTCTTCAAATAAGGAGAACTCCAAAGTGCCTCCCAAATTAAATCTGAACCTTCTCACATACTAACTTGGCTATTATTAAATCACTTGACAGATTTTAAAAATAAAAGGCACATATTTGCATTACCAATTAATAGAATGCAGCTGTTAACTCAGCTGCAAATTAAATTGATGCTAAAGTGTTTGTGTAGGTATTTGAATGTGTGGTGGGTGAATCTGTGTTTTGTTCTTGAGTTTCTCTGTCAGCCGGGTAAAGTTAAAGATTTGCATAAATAGTAAGAGCTTAAGTTAAGTAGTGTTGATTATGAGAATAAGTACAACATAAGAAATTAAAAAATGACAATGAGTATTATTTTCAGAATCTTTGAAGTTCCTGTCTTATCTTGGCTTGTGGGTCCACTTTGTATGTTTTTCTAATTTTTTAGTATAATTAGGTTTTTATCTTTCTCTTAAGCTGTTTGAACAAAAGTTAGCTGGTAGCACTGTGAGCTAAAGAGAATGGCAGAAAATTTTGACTAAACTCCCACCAAATGTTTGCAGTTCCAGGAGGGGACAATTTATCAGGCAAGATAATAGGAAAACAAACAAACAGAATTGGGAGAATTTCTGCTGCTGAATAGAGTTACTCTGCTTAGATCCATGGATCCAGTGATATTTTCTGCTATGAAATTTTCTTAATGGCATCCTAAATTAGGAGGGTTTTTAACAGGGCTTTAACAAGACGGGACAAAGCATTTGTAGAAGAAATAGAAGTTTGAAGTTGAGGATGGATTTAGGTATAAGAAAAGCCTGTACAGGGATCTAAACCATGGAGATTAGTGCTGAGGAGGGGGATTTACTTTCTCTCACCATTCCTGGTGCTTTGGGAAAAAGAGAGTTCCATCCTCAATGCCTTGTGGCAAGTGAGGTCGTGGCCTTGTGCTAAAATTGTGGAGAGTGGTGTGGAGAAAATGTGTGGAATCAGGTGCTGTGAGAACAGCTTCAGCTGGGGCTGCAGCTGCTGACAGAGCACTGGGGAGCTCAGGCTTCAGGCTGGATTTAAATGGGCAAAAAAGAGTAGCTGTGCTTAAGCTGCTTTGGAGAGCACAAAACATAGACACTGCTGTACATAAATGCCACTTTTTGCATTATAAATGGCAATAAATAACTGAGTTCTTTGAGTGGGTGAAATAACCCAAATAACCCAGGGAATTATCTTGAGAGTTACTTCACTTTTTGTTGGTGGTTGACTAATTAATTCTGCAGTCCATGCCCATTCTTTTTCTAACTGCTTGGTGTCAGTTTTGCCTTAGTTTGATATTTTATTTCCCCTTTGTGTAAATGAATGTAGAAATCCCCTTTCTTTTTATTATTATTTTTCCCCTCTTTTTAATTTTTTTTTTAAACCAGTCACTTTGTGTAGTAGATAGCAGTGCAGAGTGTTCCTAGTGGATGAACACTGGCAAAACTCAGCAAAGGCAGATGAGGAGCTGTGGTGAGTGGCTGACTGCTCAGGAGCAGCACAGAGTTCAGGCTAAAACAGAAATTTAAAAAAAACCCGGTTTTAGCAGCACTTAAACTATGTAAGCCCTGCCTGTGTGCAAAGCACCACGTGCAACTTGCAAATGGTTCTGGGTGTGAAAGCTCAGGGATGTAGAGGAGTGTTTGGATAATTTTGGGAGACGTGCAAAGGCATTGTAGTGCTAATGCAAGAATTACTTCAAAGGGTTGGTGTATGTTTCTAAAATGTTCTTCACTGTCAGATTTTTCCAAAATATTTGCCATTTAAACATAGTTCAATTTAGCGTAGGGCATAAAAGGCATTTTGGTAGGATTTGAAATGTTTGTTTTAGCCTAGTACTATAAAGGAGGGGATTTGTCATAAGCAGAATTTCAGATTTGTCCCACTAACATGGGATTCTGCAGTTTTACCAGTTGCATGTTCTATATGTGGAAAATAATATGCAGAACAAGTAAATGAAGCAGTTAAACTTATTCAAAACGTTTGCATTTTTCTTCTTTTATCAGAGTTTCTTTTTCGATTCACATCATGTGATTTTCTTTGATCTGTTAATACAAGAAAGTTTATACTTTGTTCTGAAAGTACTTTTGTTTTGTTGGTGGTTTTATTTTTTTTTCCTTTTTTGCTTTTATAAAAAAATAAGTAAAGGCTGTATAGTTTGACAAAAGTTTAAGTTACCCTAGTGTTGCATGGGAACAGTGTTTCTTATGATCACAACAGCATGACTAAGTAGGCAATGTTTAGAGTATATTGACATTCAGTGTTGAATTTTGTGCACATGTTTTTTATTTCGTTCAGATATCTGCATGTCATTAAAATGTGGTTCATTTTCTTTTCTCATTAGTTCATTTTTTTCTATGTGAAAACACTGTAATTTATTTTAATTTCATTTTCTTATTGTTAGATTTATTTTCCTCTGTAGTGACATGTAGAAAGGTATTTTTGGTATCATTCTTTGACTTTCTCAGAGGGTATTATCTAACTGATGACAGGAAAAAAATATTTGTTCACATTTGTTGCTTATTTATTGCACATCTCAATACAATTATAATTTTTCTAATTTGCATGTTACAGAAATGAAGCGAGGACAAGAAAATATTAAATTAAAGAGAGAGAACATAAGCAAACAAGTGGTCATTGACTGAAATAATAATGTGCATGTTGTTTTCCCCCCTTCTCCCTCCTGCATGCAGGGATTTGGTTTCGTAACTTTCGAAAATAGTGCTGATGCGGACAGGGCGAGGGAGAAATTACACGGCACCGTGGTAGAGGGCCGTAAAATCGAGGTGCATGTTCAAAATATTTTCCTTTTCATCTTTTTTATAAATGTCTGCTTCACTCTCATTTGTTGTTTCAGATGCATCATTGGTGTCTTCTGTGTGCTCCCCTTTCCCCTTCCCATTGTTTATATATATATTTATATATAAAGAGAGAGAATCTGGCCTTACTTGGGTTTTTTATTATTATTTCTTTTGTAATTATTATTATTATTATAATTATTGCTGAAAGGTGGATGACAGATTTGAAAACAAAAAAAAGAAAGCTTTAATATTTTGAAGTTATTATTTTGGATGTTTTGTAAATCAATGGGTGCAGTAGATTCCAAAAACCAGCCATCAAAAAAAAAATTAGAAAAATTGAGAACAACAACAACAAAAAACAAGTGTGACAGACAAAACAAAAAAAAAAAAAACAAAAATAGTTGATTTTTTTCTTTTTTTTTTGTTTTCCTTTTTTTTTCCTTTTTTTTTTTTCCTTTTTTTTTTTTTTTTGTTGCTGCAGGGTTGATGTGGGATCCACAGTGGCTATCAAAAAATTCAGATTGGGAAAGAAGCATCCAAAAGATGCACAGGAAAAAAAGCCAGACTAGAGACCAAGCAATTTTCACATCTAATTTTCAGGAAGCCGGGTGGCCTGAGCCATCCCCATCTCCCAAAACCTCCAGCCATGTTTACCATGCCACTGGATCCCCTTCAACACTGCCTCAGTCGTATTTGTTAGAATTTAAAAAAAGAAAAAAAAAAAAAGAAAGAATTACCAATTGAAAATGCTGTCGTCTTTTGAGTAAGATGTTGCATATTTTGCCTTTTCATTTTCCCCCTCGACGGTAGCGCTTAGGGCCCTCACCAAACTCTCAGTAACCATGGTAACTGTATACATACCCATGCTGGCGATGGTGCTGAATGGTAAGTGGAGAAGTCCATCTGCCGTTTCACGTATTTAGCGCTGATATACCACGTGGATTTTTTTGACTTGTTGTATTAAGTTTTCTTGATGCTACATTTTTTTCTATATATTGGTACGCCTGTAATTGAGTGTACGTTTTAAGCAAGCCTGGGAGGCACTGATTGGATTGAGGATATGACTTCGTGCACATCTTACTCAGATTGTTAACTCCATATTGTGTTAAATAATGCACCCTCTTTTTATCCTTTTGTTAGCTGTGATTTTAAAGCTTGAATGATTTTGTTAATTCTTGCAATGAAAAAGGCTCTTGTTCCAAGTGTTGAATGCTAGATGTTGCTTTTCCAATGGTACTTCTCTTCTAAAGGGTTATGTTGCACACTGCTAAAATTCGTTTGTCCCTTTTTTGACATTTTATTTGTTTCCTTGTACCTTGTCTCTTTCCTTTCTACTCCACTGCATGTTCCTTCATATAATCTTTTTTTTTTTTTACTTCTGTTTTGAGTATTTATTGTATCAGTGTTATCATGGAATACAAGCATGCTCTTAAGTCTTAAATTATGCAGTACCTTTTAATTTGCTTTTAATGTCTTTTTATTAAAGTTTAAATGATATGATGTTGCTTTATTGAAATGATTTGTAAGTTAAAATGGTTATGAAAGTAAATGTAATTATAAATAGTATGATTTTGTTATGCACCTGTTGCCTTCTATAAATTAAATTGCATTTTATTTTCACATGACTAATAGCAGTAATAATGCATGCATTTAATAGTGACACGGGCCCTCCCCGTAACCCTTTCTAATGCCCTGTTCTATGTGCTTAGGTAAATAATGCCACAGCACGTGTAATGACAAATAAAAAGACCGTCAACCCTTACACGAATGGTAAGTGCATGAGCCCCCTGCTTTGGGTGACTGTCCCTGCATGCCACACCCCAGTCCTGCTCAGTGGGGCACTTGCTGCTCCTGGGGTGTCCCACTCTGCATCTCCTGCCTTCCTGGGGCCCAGGGTCCCAGGACACAGTGGGATTGAGCAGGAATGCCACCTCTGCAGAGCTTGGCTGATTCCCAGCCAGGTGGGCAGAGCACAAATCCCTCTGACTGGAATGCCAGAGTTGGACCCCCAATCCCCCTGACTGGAAGCCCAGTGTTGGACCCTGAACTCCTCTGACTGGAATTCAAGTGCTGGACCCTGAATTCCTCTGACTGGAATCCCAGTGTTGGACCCCAATCCCCCTGACTGGAATCCCAGTGTCTCACCCTGGTGGCTTTTGTGGAGGACATGGACCTGGTGGGAGAGTGATGCTCTCTGCTTTGTGCAGTGTTAATGAGTGAACTGATGGGAGGGTTCAGCTTGGTTTGAGGGAGGGAGGGAGGGAGATGAGCAAGATTGTCTTTCCTGTAGAACCTTTTAGTACCAGGACACACATCTGGTCAAAGATAATTTTCCATGTCATCCTTCCACAATTTGTTAGAAGAAGGGAGACTGATACCAGGTGCTGCTTCCAGCTTTTCTTGTTTCCCCATGGAGAAATCAGAATTCCAAGCTATCTAAAAATAAAATTCACTCTAATACTGATTTAAATTGGTGTAATATTGTACATTAATGATAGAAAAAGAATCCACAGTTATTTGAGGTGTTTGGAAACAATACATCTTTTAAATGTTTCCTTTGAAACTGTTAGATCATGTGCTTGAGTGTGCCATTACTGGTTCAGAAAATTCAAATTCAAACAAGTTCCTAACTCAGCCATGTCAAACAACAGCACATGAACTGAAGTTTATTGCAATTATGCTTTTGGTTTTGCTAGACTGTGTAGTTGTTGGTATTTGCTTTTCAATTTAATTCAATTTTTCCTGTCCAGTAGAAAGCAGATGAAATGTGCACATAAAGGTTTCCTGAGGTAGATTAGACTCTTTTCCATTTTGAAATGTAATGGATCATATTTTCTGTATTTGAGATCTCATTTAGGAGGTTTTACTAAAATCCAGGGCACACAGTGGCTTTATTTTTTAATAAAGCTCATAATTTTCTTGTAACACAGTAAAAATAAAACAGAGGGATGATTTTAATGTGACATGATAATTGATCTAGTTAAAATGATCTGGAGAAGAAGGGGCTGGAATTCCTCATGCTTTCTTAGAAGCTGTTTTCTTGTATGTATATGTGAAGCTTGGCAGATGGGAAAATCTCCTTGGTTTTTACTGGTTTTAAACCATCCCAGTGAATCTAGAGAGAGGCACCAGGAACTGGATCACATAAAAAGATTTTGTTGTAATACAGAGCTAAATTAACCGTGTGCATATGAGCCTGTGAATTCTGCCTGCTATATTGCAATGATAAAAGTAGTTTTTCTGTAAACGATGATGCATATTTTGTATTCCTATTGTCCTAAGGCTATGAAACTGTTCATGAGCAAATAACATGTTACATATTAGCACAGCCAGAGCTGAAGGAGGGGAATGTGGGCAATAAGAGATGGGAGGTTTTTAGCCACGTGGTTTTAGAGGAGGTTTGAATCTATGTCATGCACAGCAGGATTACTTAGGTCACACATTCTCATTTTTTAATATCGAAGACCAGGATGAGCAAAGTCTGCTGTTAAGTGTTTCACAGTTGAAGTGTTTTTTTGTCATTTTCCATCCTCTTCCATCCGATCTAGATCTCACCAAAAGTATGAAATAGCCTGTTCAGTGCATAAATAAGTAGCATTTATTTATTGTGAACCCAGGCTACCAATGTGCACACCTTTTGCCAGGTATCCACCAAATAAACCTCTGCTTCCAATTCATAGCTTTTGATTGTTTTCATATTTTTTCCCTTTTTTTTTTAAATGTTTGAAGTCCCCTAAAGTAAACACACAAGGACAATCACGTCCCTCTTGCATAATCATCCCAAGCAACAAGGAATGAAGTGCAGACGTGTAAGGGGCTTCATTTAACTTCATCAGTGCTTATGCTATCAGTCATCCTGGCATGGTACGAGTCTAGTTCTTTATCATTTTGTCAGGAATTAACCACTGCTAGGGCTGATTATTTATTGAAGATCATTGTTGTCTAAAGTAAAGGGCTCATCTTTTAAATAAACTATAAGGCCAGTTTTTTCCACCAGCATGTTAGGATTTGCAAGACTCCTCTGATGCAGATAGCCAGAAACATTTTGTTTGCACGTGCCTTTTTGTTTGCTTCAGAACTACTTCCTTTTTAATGCCTCTCTTTATCTTTCCAAGTGTGTGTTGTGACTGGCATGTTGTTGGCAGGTGTTCAAAAGGTAGTTGGGGCACATGTTGTATTCTATCAAAATGTCAGGAACTGATATTTATTTTAATTTAAAAACAAGATACACTCTGTTTTGTGTTTCATTCCTGAATACAGCTGGTTGTTTGATGACAGGGCTCATGTTGTTAATAGGATTGCAGAAGTCAGTAGATTTCAAGGCACAAAAACTTGGTTTTCAAAAAAATATATACAGCTTTGTTCAAATAAGTGGTGTGCTTTTGTGTCCTAAATGGTCTTTGAAACAGGTATGCTTTCCAGTGACTTTTGACTCCCCAAATGAGCAGCTACTGGGAGAGATTTTTTTGTGGTTTGTTATCAGTCAGGATGATTTTGATGGCTCACCTCGTACTTTGGAGATACAACTGCTTTCTCTTTGCAAAGAAATTCAATGTCAGGAGTGCTACACGTTAGCAAAAATATTTGAGACATTTTTAGATGTTCCAACCTATCCTGTCCACAGCTGTACTTCCTTCTGATGCCCATATTGCCATTCAGGATGCTCATCCAAGAGTTGTAGGGCACAGAGAATTATGGGCAGGTACATTCAGAGAACTGCAGCAATAAAGAGGGAACAAGAAGCAGAGTTCTGTAAAAGGATAAATATATTTTAAAGTTTATACTGGTGGTGCTTGGGATTTGAACTTTCTGTTGCTCTAAATTTAGATTAAAAATCACATCTAGTGCCTATTAGCTCACTTAAATCCTCTCCCATTCCCTGTCCCCCTCCCTGGGTAGCAAACAGCAGGGAAGGAAATGGAGTCACAGGGTTCTTTCCTACCCAAGCCTTTCTCTGGCTATGGTGGCCTCTCCAGTCTATGAAGCAAAAATAATCCTCTCTGTGTTGCTGCACCCCATTTCTACCTCAGCTTGTTACCCCACAACCATTTCCTTTCCTTCAGCACACTGGACATGTGCCTCTCTGGATGACTGGGAAGCTGGGTCAGGCAGAGGGTTTTTTCTTTGCTTGGCTGATTTTTAAGTTTCAAGCTTTTCCAGTTTCAACTCAAGAAGGAGATTAATATTGTGACAGTAAGAAAAATGCACAAAATTACACCCACAGCCGAGAATTTGCCTCCTCCAGCTGCTGCAGAAGGGTTACTTGGCAGCTGCTCGCTCGGATACATCAACTCCCATCACACTTGATTAACCCACACAGCTATGGGCCAGCACATTGTTGGCTGACAAGATAAAGTTAAGTTTAATTACTGTTATTTTCACCATGAATGAAGTATTTCCTCCATAGGCTTCAAAAAGTTAGATGAGACAGCCGTCACTGGGAGAGTGGTAAGGAGCTGAAATATGAGACTGCCTTTCAGCTGTGAAGAACAATCTGTGTCTTCCAAGATGATTTTTTTTCTTTCTCTCAGACAAATTGTGGCACTGTTAGTGTAACTTAGAAGCTGAGAGATGTCTGTCAGCTGCTTTGACAGCGAAAGCTGACAGATCTAAAGTTCTGTCCAATCTTTCATTTTGGGTGGTGTTGATCAGTGGTCTTCTGAGGAAATATTGAATTTGAAATACTGGATATTCCCTAATATTTATATATAAAGTTAGATCTTTACCCAAAGTCTCAAAATTTGAATGATTTTCTATCACACAAAATTTGTCTAAGAGATAGGTTATATTCTGATGTTCCTAAATATAATCCTGTGGAAAGTAAAATTGATTGATCAGGTAAAATTCCTGTGGTATTTTCTGGAGGAAAAACCTTTTAGCCCTCCTTGGCTGGGCATTTTCCAGTTTCCCTAACTGTCTTTGGGTACAAAGAACAACTGCAGTCACTTCTGCAGAAAAGGTGTCATGCAAAACTGGTTACTCTGAACTTACTCATGAGATGCCTTTCAAAACCACCCCTCCCCTCTCTTACTGAACAGTTAATTACTGGGATATAATTACTGTTAATGAGATAGAGGTAGCTTGAAAGGGTGGGAATAGTTTGTTTATTATTGAGATTTTTGCATTGCACTTTTTCAGTCTTATAATTCCTTGATGTTTTATGATTTTTCACTGTTCTTTTGCATTATATGATATAGCCAAGGCAGAAATAAACCTAGGGGGCATTTAAATTCTTCTAATCACAGCTTTTGTGATTTTGAAAAGCCTTGTTGTCAGTGTCTGGATTGTATTTTGGTTCCAGAAGCAGTTATAAGTTCTATTTTAAGTACCATAGCTCTGGAGTTTACAACATGCTTTTGCTCAGGGTTTTTCCTTTATTCCCATTTACAAGAAGCGCTTCCCACTCCTCTGATTTGAGTGTGCTTTAGGAAAACCCCTAATTTTTCAGTTCCAGTAGTTCAAAATAATAGTTCACTGAAGGAAGAAGAGTGTGGCTGGGGGATGTTCTGTGGAGTTTGCAGTTAGCTGGGAGTGGATCTACCTGTGGCTCGGCAAACTGCAGTAATTGGCACTGCACCACAGCTGGGAACACTAACGAGTTTGCAGCACTTTCTTTTGCTCTTTTCTTGCCCTTCCAGTCCCTCCAGCCTGGTTATCTTTAACATCCCCCATGCTTTGCACACCCCCTGGGTCTGCAGCCAGCCTGGGCATGCTGCATGGGGTGTCAAGTGCAAGCAGTAATTTGGAGTTTGGCCAGAACAGGTGGAGCAGATCTGTGAGTTCTGTGCTCGGGTTCTGTGGCAGTGCTGGGAGGACAGTGATTATCGAAGAGCAGGGCAGTGGCTGACCTGTACCCCTTGGCATTCCCCATTCCACTGGACCCCACAGAGCATCTCCTTCCTGTCACAGCAGACACTGCCATGCTGTGCCTGTGCTTTCCTTTTGCCAGGGTAGAATCAAAATGCCCCAATTATTTGGTTGCCCCATAACCCTCCCTGGCAAAGGCTTATCTGAAATGTTTGTGTCCAGAGAATGAACTCTCCTGGCTTCTCTGGCTTGTAACCAGGGAGCCAAAACAATGGCTGAGAATCATCTGCCCTGCACTAGAGGCTGAAATAGTGCTGGCTTCATTCCAGAGCTTGAGGGAGCAAATCCTTGTGCATTTCAGCCAAGATAATTCACCTGGCCATTTACTCCATTCACATGTCTGCTGAGTGCCTTGTTTCATGACTTATTTCCATACCTCAGACTCTGATATTAGAGATCAGTTATCAAAGATAACTATGAAACTTGAATTACAATGACTTTTCTTGAAGTAATTTTGTCTGTATTTTCTATACAATAGTAGTTATAGTAATAACAATAATTGCTGTTATTATTATCACTAATTGCCCTATTAACTGTTATGTTTTTGTTTGCTGCAGGCTGGAAATTAAATCCAGTTGTTGGTGCAGTTTATAGTCCAGAGTTCTATGCAGGTAAGGATTGCTCTATGATTGTCCCACTGGCCATATTTCATTTTAGTGTTCTTGAAAACATGCAAAAGTACAGAATCCGTGTTTGGTGTGAGGTTTGCTTTCTTTGTGTGATTCACATTATTTACAATTCATTTATATATTTGTGATTCAAGATTTTACCTTACCTGGGCATAATAAACTTTATGTAGAAGATATAAGAGCGCCTTTTTATTGGAAAATAGCTAGTATAACATGAAATGTACTGCAATATCCTAGTCTTACATGAGATTTTATTTTATTTCATATTTTAGTGCAGTCACTTTCTTCCAGGGATTCTTTAAGGAACAACAGCCAAAAAATCTTATCTATAAATATATATATTAAATATATATATATAATACATACATGTATGTCGACATACATAGGTATAGAGTATATGCAATCGTACTTTTTTTCCTGAGCATTTTTCTTTACGTTTATAGTTAGTTTTTCAGTTTGATGTTTTTGTGTTTTAAATCTGTATTTTCACCTGACTGAGACCAAATTCTGATTCTGGTTGCAACTTGGGGGAGTTAGAGATTCAGTTTTTTTCTGCTGGAAGTCAGTCATGGCTAGCAGTAGTTTCTACATATGCTTTAGGAACAGAATTAAAAATAAACTTACTTGTAGTCCAAAATCCAGTTGATTCCAGAGGAATTTGAATGCTTCCCACAAACAGCCATCTGGAAAGCATTTTTCAGGGATGGTAGTTCAGCATGGGAAGAGGCTGTCATGTCTGCAGAAGCGGGGGAATCTTCACTCATGGAGATATTGGAGCCTCCAGTTGACAAAGCTGAATTTTTTTTTATTAATTTGAGGGACTTCAAGAGATAAAAATTGCTGAAAAGGACACTGTTACACTCACATATTTGTGGTTAAAACCAGCTTTTACTGAGATAGATAAAAATCTTCCAATTAAGGTAAAAGTGGCACAGTATAATAAAAAAACTAACTTGGCATTCATGGAATTGCAGTATTTGGTGCAGAATTTATTTCCTTGCTGATGTATGTCTGTGTTGAAAACAGGAATTTAACATTGATCTCGTTTGAGTAGTTACTGAACCAACCCTGAACCTGCATAAATTAGAAAGTCAGAGTTATTAGTCATTTTATATAAATGACTTTGTGTTAATGACAAATATAATAATATTCCCATAGTACAGTAATCAATTTTCTAATACGTATGCAGAATTAACAATCTGACTTATAATTGTCTCATGAAGTAGGGCATGAAGAGTTCACATAGTTTGTAAATTAAAATCAATATTTTCAATCTCTCCTGAAGGTAATTTTCCTAATTTACTGGACTTTTCCCTAACATTTATTTTGTCTTTTAATTATAAAATGGCAGGTTATTGATTTTTTTTTGTATAACCTCCTAAAGTCCCAAGTGCATTTTTATTGCCAACACTAGGGAGGTGTTTGCCCTTCTTAATGAGAATCTTTAATTACCATTAGAAGAGTATTAATTTAATTTTATGAATTATGACACAAACTCCACCACACCTTTGCAGAAAGTTCCATCAAGATACTTCATTTATTTCAGATTTTTTTTTATTTCTCCTTATACATACAGGCAGGTTTGTGTTTGGGTTTTGTTGGGTTTTTCAATGCATGTCAAATGCCTTTTATTTATATTGACTAAAATATCACACCTCTCACATTTAAACATCAGAAATTTCTTTTAAACAATTTAGTTAAATTGTGCAGATCCCCTAAAGTTGTTAGGAAATCAAACAGTAAAACAACACTGCAATTCTTGCATTTCAGAATAGAACACTGTGACTTATCTTTAATTTTGGGTTCCCTCCACCAACTTCCTTAGAGAAGAAGCAATTGAAATTTTGAAGATTATGAAATTAGAGATGTGTTTTTTAAGACAGTCAGAGTTCTACTTGTTTAGTTTACTTATTGTCCCCAGCACTGTCATGATAAAACTGCACCAGCTTTTTCACAGTAAGTGCAAGAAGTTCCTTTAGCTCCTAATAAATGATGAAAAATTTGGCCACTTCTGAAATAAAGATGATACATCTACAGAGAAACTGTTGATTTAAAGTACCTTTAATCTTCATAAATAAGTGAAAAACAGAAGGTTATACAAAGCTGTCAGGATGGCACTGATGAATGGCAAATTCCCCCGTTTCTCAATTGCCGGCGGCGCGGCGGCCGCGAGGCTTCCCCGTATTGTACATCAAATCTGCCAACTCATTTCTGTGATTAAATATTCCATCAGTGCGGGCTGGAAGGCGCTAAAGCTTAACAAGATTCATAAGATGCACCACTTGAATACACATAACTCACTTCCTTGGATGGAGAGCACCCCGCATGCACAGGAAAATTAGAATTGAGTTAAATTACTCCGTAAGACAAGATCAATAGAGAAAGGAGAAGATCCCCTAATGCAATGCAAATCTAAGATATAGTTATGTCCTGACAACTTGAAGCAGACAATTAAAGTCAAATAGGGAGGAACGCAATGTAAATCAACCCTAAAACCTTGAAGATAATGGTAAACAGTAGGACCAGTGACATGATTGTTATAGCTCGGGGTTTTTTTGGAGTGTACACTTCTGTGAAGGAAAACCTTTATTGAGAAAATGCCTGGCAGCTAAAAATGGAGAATCCAAGGTGCACAACTGACACTGGGTTAGGAAAGTATTACTTGGGGACTGCAAAATACTGTGTATTTACAAAACACTATGGATTTCTCTTCCTGGATTTCCCTTCTAAGGCTGTTTGTGTGCCTGTTTTTGGTGCTGCAGTCAATTACAGTGCTCTGGCAATGTGGCTCCTTAGCCGTGGTGGCCTTGGTGTGGATTTCCAGGGACATGTTTGGGAAGGGCCCTCAAGAGACTCCTGCTGCACTTCCAGGGCCTAGCAAGGCTCCCGGATGGCCACCAGCTCCTGCCCTTCCCACCCTTCTGCTGGGAAAATTATACTTTAGAGAAAACGAAAGGATTTTTTTTTTTTCATGTATCATTCCAGCTTTTCACAGAATTGCATTTTCCCGTATGTAATCAGGGACAGGAAATTTTTTAAAAGATGACTTATGTCCACACAGTCTCCCGCTCATAAATAAAAGATTTTCCTTAAGGGTTTCCCCCTTTAAGGGGGTTTTCCTCTTATGAGAAAGGAATGCTTAATTAAGTTGTGTTATCCATTTCTTATATTTTCCAGTAAAATATTTATGAAATTCTTAGGCAGGTCCTAATACGGAAATTTGTAAGAAGCACACTGTGATTTTTCTCACAGTCTTCATGGAAACTGGGATATTTTTTTTATCTATTTGTTTTTCCATCCAGTTTAAATACATTCCATAGTTTTCCTGGATTTAAGCTAGAGTCTGTTCTTTTCCCCATACACTCATTTATGGCTGGGAAAATACAGATTTGCAGCTGGGTTTTTTTATCTATTTGTTTTTCCATCCAGTTTTAAATACATTCCATAGTTTTCATGTATTTAAGCTAGAGTCTGTTCTTTTCCCCACACACTCATTTATGGCTAGGAAAATACAGATTTGCAGCTGGGTTTCTTTACTAGGTATGCTCTGGTACTTTCTTTGTTTCTGCAGTTTGTTATAATATCATTTTCACCTGCTTATTTTTATATAGTGTATATTTTATCTGTAATACCAAACCTTTCTTTCTGCCTCAGGCATTCTGACAGCCAAACTCCATGTTGTTCCTTTCAGTTATTGCAGATCTTTTTGTTTTTCTCTTTTGGGTTTTGGAACAATGAATTTTTGAGCAATCTCTTGCACTCTCCTTATTGAAATATAGAAT
The DNA here is from genome assembly GCF_014805655.1 of Passer montanus. Lineage (NCBI taxonomy): Eukaryota > Metazoa > Chordata > Aves > Passeriformes > Passeridae > Passer > Passer montanus. The sequence continues at coordinate 12,120,218 of NW_024373256.1, read as the reverse complement.
ATTGTTGCACCTGTGTTACTACAGCAGATCAGTCCTGTACAGCAGGTAGCTTGAGACACAGTAAGGCCACTTTAAAAGACTTTTTATTCCTGCCAGAAAACAGCTTTGTTATACCTGTTGGAGAGGCTCCTTTTTGGCAGTTCCCAAAAGCAATGTGGGGGAAAAGATGTTACAGAAATTACCTGGAAATCTAGTGAATACTCTTTCAGAGAACAGGGAAATTCACAGTAACTCACATGGGAAGATATTTTTTTCTGTTCATAACAACAAACAATATTTCAGAAACTTCAAGATTTAAGTAGACGGTGGAGAAAGAAAGGACTGAAGATTAGAGGTGAAGAACAACTAGAGCACAGCTGAGTGGACAGCAGAAGATCCCATCCTTGTTTTACTTAAGGCACTATTACTCTTCCTAAGTTTTGTTAAGTTCTAGGAGTTTCAGGAGGTACTTTCAAGTCCTCCTGCATAGCTGAGTAGATGTATCACTTCATAAATAGCCTTAACCCAGTGAAGACTATTGTAAGCACCCAGTTCCTTGGGCAGTTATTCCGCAAACGCTGGCAAAAGTTTCCCCATCACTCAAAATGAAAGAGAGGGGAAGAGTCTGTGCATTTTTGACTCTTGTATAAGCCCTCAGAAGACAAAGAAGTTTATCTGGCCAGGTCTTTTTGGCATTTGGAAGTCAGCAGTATCCACCAACAATAAGATTTTGTAACAAACTTTCTTTCAAAAATTTGTTCAAAGGTTTGGAATAGAATGTGATATATAATTAGAAGTACAGAACTAGCATAGCGATATATATAAAGCCATGCCCTTAAGTAAGATGAATCCAGGGGAAGAGAGGATTCCTGTACACTTGCTAATACTGATTCTCTTTGTTCATGTCTTAAAGCATCTATTTCTGGAGTGTAAGAGCACCTGGGATTCATTTCATCTTTCTAGTGTTTCTCTTTGAATTTAAATGAGTCTTGCATAAGCTCAGCAAATACCCTAGAAACACTTCTCAATGTTTGGAGTTTGGGAAGCTGAATTATATGCTTGCACAGCATTCTGATCCTGGGGTAAAAGTTCACTCTATCACATCTCTAAAGCAGATTTTTTCTGAGAGCTCTCTATCACTCCATAGATTTACTCATTTTACCATTTGATTACATACACTTGTGTTCAAACTTCGCTATTGACTAAGCAGATTTTTCTAAATAAATGTATTTGCAGTAGTGTTAGATAAGCAGCTTAAATAGTTTTCTAACTACAGTCAAATAATTATTGTTTAATATTCCACCTGTGATATTTAGATGTTCCCTTACAAAGTATAACACACAGCTGCAAGTGTTGTTTGAAAAATCATAATGTTAAAAGTACCATCATACAAATGAGGAGTTCCTAGGTAGATCAACAACACTGATGACAGCAAATGCATTTCTAAAACTCTGTGGAGCTTTTACAAGCCATTATAGAGGAAATCCTGTTTTATGAAAGATGAATAAAGCCAGTAGAAAAATGGAATTCAGCATCTGCACTAGCTATTTACTAAAATAAATAAATAAAAATAATAATAATGCAGAATTAATTACGCCTTATGCTACATTATAATGAGTTCTTCATTAAAATGTATACCCTCATGGAAACTAAACAAGGCTTATTCAAAGCTAATGCCAATGACTTATTTTTATAAACACTAATTTAGTCAATTGGTTAAATATTTAAATCTGGAACAGGATTAATCTACCTATACTCACCATTGTATTTGAAGTCTGCACATTTTAAAGAGATGACCACAGGTACTGTCAGTGTTACCCTTTTGAAGGTGTTTCTCTTGGATTTATATCATACAGGATATACTTAGCATTTGATACTCTTCTATGTGATCTCTAGATGAAATTCCATAGATTTGATTATTTAATTGTAAATCTTCAACCTGTAGGTATGGCTTCATGCCAGAAGGTAGGACACTCTTAAGAAGGGAGTTTTTGCTTCTTCACTGTAAAGTTTTTGAATTTTGACCCCAGTCTAGTATGAGGAACCACTTGATACTGGGTTATGATGGATTTGTTCACAAACAGAATCAGTAAAATCTGTATTTGCTGAAAGGTGGAGTGCTTTCAGAACAGGGGAAAGAAAGTGTTTTGGGATGGGTAGTTGGATCTCTGCTTGATGGCAAGATCTTGCTGAAATGTAGGTCTTGATCCTGGTGGCCATGTTTCCATGTTTCGCCTGAGTTCACATAGTAGGTTTCCTTGATTTTTAGATATTACATGACCCCAAAGAATACATTCTGAGCAAGCAGGAGCTGTACTGTCCTTTCTTTGTCATTGTGTTGTTTCTAAGTTCTTGTGTTAGTTCAGGTGTTCTTATTGTGGATATAACTGACCAAATTTTAAAGGGCTTAAAAGAAGCCCTTCAGCACTGTTCCTTACTCACAAAGAAAATCTTTACAGAAAAATTATCCTTGGGCTTCTCTTCCATCATTCTGGTGCTTAGTGAAAATGTGTTCTATGGCTTCCTGGCTAGTGAGAGACCTAAAAGGAGTTAAATAACTGAGGCGACAGCCTCTCCAGACCGTATATGGTGTAGGTTTTGAGGCTGGATGTAAATCTGGCTGGTTTAGAACTACTGCTCCTGTCTCAACAATTACCTGATCAACAGGGGTGAGCCTGGGCGTGCACTACCTGGGCCAGAACTAAGGCTGCAAAATGCATTTTTAGAATAAAACAGAGGCTGTAAGCCAAGCACCAGCCACGGATAGATGTAAAAAGCACTGGCTTAAGGATCTCTCAGAGGAAAATTTAAGACAAACTGCAAGGTCATCACTAAAACGTTTGTTTGTTCAGAACTGGGTGGGATATTTGCAATGCTAGATAAGTTGTAGCAGTTATGTGGAGGAATAAATTCCTCTGATTATTAGAATAACAAAGTTAGGAAGATCCATGTGTTAGGATGGACAGTCAGGCAGACAAACTACTCTGAAATGTAAAGTAATAAAGTAATATATGAAATGTAAAGTTAATACAGTTAAGTGGAATGGAAAACAACTCTGCTCTGTGTTAAACCTTTATTACATCTGTAAATTAATGCTAAAGCAGTTTAAGATGATGGTTAATTGTATTCCAAACATATTGCTAATGTTTTCTCTTCCTTCTTATGCATTTTTTTTCCCATTTTGGACATTGGAGGACAAGATCCCCAATATGCACTGTAATTGCATTTCATAATGCTTATTGAGAGTAACTTTCAAAATAGAGTTTTCATTCATTTATTCGTTGTGGAGGCAGCTGAGAAAGGGCCATGCTTTACAAGCTCTGTTGGTTTGGTGCTCTCAGATTTTTTTTGGAAATCTGCAAGCATAGAATTGCTTCTAGTAAAAGTGAGTGCTTTGGAAACTTTGGAAACATTGCATTACCATTTTTGTAATGGTTTTTCCTGCTCCTGAAATTCTGGAACCTGTCTGGGCTAGGAGAGAAATAGACTAGCTAGAGCCAGGATTATGCATGATGATTCAATTTTTGATCTTTTATATTCTCGGTTTGTCATTTAGAGTAGAATTTTATATATAAGTCAGAACCAGCATTCGCTGGTGTAAGCAAGGAGAACTGAGGGATTAGCAATTTGCATCTCTGCATCTAATTGCATTAGATTTGCATCTCTGTTTTACAGATTTACTGAAATAGGTAATTTACACAGAAAATAGTGTCTTGACACAATATGAGAGGATAAAGCATAAACACATCCACTTGTAATCCCTTCAGGGCCATGTTGAAACTGTAGTGTTTGTGTCTGGGCAGAAAGGCTCCAGTTTCATCTGTTCTGTGATTCTTTTCCTATTGCAATCTTTATTCAACAGACAGATGTATGAATGCAATCCATTTTAGTTATCAGCAGAACATGAGAGCATTTTTTATATTCTCAAGTATCTCCTTTCAGGAAGAGTTTAATTCCAGCTCAGAGTTTACTTCAGAAGTTTATACTTGGGAATTTCTTTTATGTTTTTTCTCGAAGTTACAAGTGAACCAATAGCCATCATTTACCTGCTTCTCACCTGCTATGGATGCTATAGAGGACCTAGAAAGATGAGGAATAAAGACTTGGTTTGGGAAAGATCCTGAACAACTTCAGTGGGATGCATGTCCCAGTATAAAATAATGGCACTGAATATTACAGAGTTTATGTCACCTGAGCTTGTAGGGAGGCATCTTACAGTAAATATATTTTGCAGGAAATCCTGATGGTACCACTCATTTTTTTTTCATGACTACATAATGCATGTCCAGTTTTTAGACTTTTCTGGTGACAGGATTTGCACTTGGATGCCAATAATTAAGTTTATTAAGGAGCACAGATAAACTCTCTTAGCATGGTGCAGATTTTGGTACAAGCACCAGTTAAATTTGTGCAATTTAATTTCAGATTAGTTAGCAGACAAGGGATGCCTGTGGCTGATTAATAATTTTAAAAGTATTTTGGGAAGGGCAGTTTGCTGCAATTGCTTTACTTTGTGAATGGAAACATTACATGAATTGTTCCTGCAGTGCAGCCAGTCTGTGGGAAGGCTGGCTTGTTAATTAAATTAGAAGCAAGTCAGTCACACAGTGCTTTTTTAACCAGGCAGGAGGAGGAGGAAGAGAGATCCCTGTTACTGTGGGATGGGTTCTATGTCCTACAGAGGGAAGAGGTGGGGAGAAGGGGGGTTAGGGGGGATTATCTCATACCAGAGCTGAAAACTGTTTCTTCTCTGATTTTTACTTGCATGATATTGACACATTCCAATCCCAGTTTGTGACAGCATCCTGGATAGTGCACAGGAATAGCTGGGGAGAGAGGGCTGTTTCTCACAAGCTGGGAAATGGATGATATGGGCAGCAAAGAATAATTGGAAGGGTGGCTTACAAATGATGTTTGCTGTAGCATTCATTGCCGTTCCCTGAATCAGTGCCACAGTTCATTGGGTGTTTTGGGGACACTCTAATAGGGGTGATGATAAAGAAATATCCACTGTGCTTAGAAAAGTGATGGAAAGGAAAATCAACATCTTAAATAGAATTTTTGGATGGAGATATCCCAGGAAATATTTTAAAGACACATACCTTCACGGCCTGTTTTTTGGTGTGGTTTTTTTTTTTCTCCTCCCTCTATTTTAAACAATGTGTATCAGGTTATATGTGAGTCAGGGACTTACTGCATAAATGTATGTATAGAGCACAGATTCTCCTTACCAGCAGCAAGCACACCCAGGCTGTTCAATAATTGAATGTATTTCAGGTTTTCTGTCAGAAGGGGTTTGGATTTAGGAAAATCAGCTTTAGACATCAACTACTTTAGATTCTCCTCCCTACCCTCTTGTTTAAGTGAAGCTATATATAAACTTTGGTGGGATTAAACATAGGTTTTGTTTGTATTTTTAACATATTGGAAGAAAGGAGGCATGGGGTTTGGGGTTATGCTACTTTATTCCTTGTTAATAATGGATGAAAAAATCTGGTGTATCAACACAGCCATCTAAGAGTGTTTGTGTTAAAATCTGAAGGCTATTATTCAATTTATAGAGATCCCAGATAACTGAAGACCCTCAAAGAGCACTTCTTTTTGAATTAACAGCATATTTAAAAGCATGCTAAGTCTGTGTAGTTGACTATTGATATTGAAGGGCTAAGAGAGCACTTAACTACTATTATGTATTCAAGAGAGAGGCTGTAGAGGCTCTCTTTAAATTCCCTAGTCAGAAGGGACAATGGAAGCTAACATACACTATTACTGCACAACAGGAACCTTTTATTAGGTGTTTCTGATCCATTTCTGTGCGACATTTTGAAATAATCCATCACAGAACAATATTTCAGACCAGAACAAAAAATAGTGCTATTTCTGTCTGAAAATGACAATATTAAATTACATTTTTAGAACAGCAAACCAAGAGAGGACATAGATTGCTTATGAGAATCCTTGATACTCTTGGAAATCTCCTGATTTGTTCATGAGAGGTGCAGCTTTACAGTTTTCTTCATTGAGCACCAAAGTGTTTAGGAATAATAGCTGTTGCAAGAGGAACAAAGGAAAAGAGTGATCAGAATGATCAGAACTGACTCAGGGAGAACTTGGTATCGTCCAGCCAGTCTGGGAGGAAAAGAAAAAGAAAAAAACAATCACTGAATTCAATAAAGAATGGGGATTTTTTTAGATTTAGATTTAGATTAGGCTCTTAAAATAACAGTTTATAATAATGTAGGCAAAATGAGACTCAAATAGCTTTGTTTTTCAATCACTTTCTCCTGTGGCTTTGTTTGTATTTCTTTATTTGTAAATAGTATTAAAGAATGGATGAACTGGTACTTAGCTGTGAGAGGCAGTAAGAAGCTGCTTTTGGTAATACAATTTAAAAAATATGTGTAAAGAGCAGCTGATTTACCTAGAAAGCTGAGAGTACAACGGATTAGAGTAATGGAATCATCACTAAATCTCCTTGTGTGTAGTAAGTTACTTAGTTCCTGTATTGCAAACACTCATTTTAGCCGCCTGTGCACTAAACCCCAGTGCAGCCCAGCCCTGGATATTGAGTTGGTTAATTCCTGCCACTGAAAATGCTTCTGTTTCTCCTCATTGGGGAGACAGCAGCTGGATGCTGTGAGAGCTCAGCACCGCTGTCCCTTTCCTGTCACATTCACATTTTCTGAAAAATCTCTCCACCCAGGATTTTTCTCCTGGGAAGCTGAGAAGCCTCAGAGAAAAAGGAAAACAATATGATCTCATTTGCTTCTCCTGTGTTTTGCTGCTTTGGAATGTGTTTGGAGATTGTTTATCCAACAGGTGATTGTTTCATTGGTTTCATATGAGTTGTTTTGACTTATTGGCCAAACAGGGTCAAGGTGTGTCAGGGCTCTGGAGAGAGTCACAAGCTTTCATTATTATCTTTTTAGCCTTCTGTAAGTATCCTTTCTGTATTATTTAGTATAGTGTAGTATAGTATTCTTCAATATAATATAGTATTATAAATAATAAACTAGCCTTCTGAGAACATGGAGTCATCCCTTCTTTCATCATCCCTTCCTTCACTGGGGCACCCCACAAATACAATACTTCCCAGGAAAGTATTGTAAGCTCTCCCGAGAGCTTTCTGTGAAGCTGTGCTTCTTTGGGATTCCTGGAGCAAGAAGAACATTGCCCCCCATGTCTCATTTTGTTGTGACCCAGGGCAAACCCCCAATAAGCAACGTCTGTCCTCTTTTTTTTTTTTTTTTTTTTTGTAATTTCCCCCAAAATTCTTGGAGAGTAAATGCCAGCACTGAAAATTGGAAACTTTTCATCTATGAGCCAAGGTACTCATGCCCTGTGTGTGGTGAGGTGGTGCATTGTAGGCTCGGGTGCTGTGCAATGGTATAGAAACTTTAAACCATTGCCAGGAAAGCTTTCTAGAAGTTTCATCCGGTTCCTGTGACAGGAGAGAGCTGGGCCCATAACTGACGCCTTGGACCATTGTTAATTTTATACCAACAGCATAATTTCAGTTAATGATACATGTTGGTTTTTTTTTCCTGCAGAAAATGTTATTTAAATTTATACTTCCTCAAACAATACCATGAGACATTCCAGCTAATTGTGTAAATTCTTTTCAACTAATTGTAGATTTGTATTTCTGAGCTTCCTGTACTGCTGGCTACAGAGTGGTCCCAGTTAAAAGTTATTTTTAACAGCAGGGGATTAAAAATCCTTTATCATTTAGTGGGTGACTCCACATGTAGATCCTTGATCTTACTTCTTGGCTCTTTGAGGACTGGAGAAATACTGTGACTTTTTTTAGCTGTTTTACATGAGGCAGTGAGTACTCTGCAGCGCCACAAGTACCTCTTGGTATTTCTGTAGATTAGTTTATCTGCATCATGTAAATAACTGTACACAAAAAAAACTTATTTTTGAAAGTATAAAAAAAATGAGGGGAAATGCATTTAGTCAGAGATCTTGAAACCACTGGGAACTGAATTTTAAGTATTCTAAAAATATTAATGACTGCACATCACTTTTTTCCACAGTCCTGCATATTTTTAGAGTAATTATTTCTCAAAATAACTGTGGTGCTTCAGCAAAGGACCTCATCAAACAGCATGTTCTTAAGCATGGGCTGGAGGAGCAAACAGTGGAGGAAGGGAAGGATGAGTGGGAATAGTCTTTGATCTTGGGACATCTGGTTTTGTCCGTGCTGCCAGGCAGCATTCCAGGGTGTCTGCAGTGCCCCTGCCCCCAGGCTGGTCCCCTCAGTGTCCCCTCTGCCCCTGCTCCCTCAAAACGTTATCTTAAAATCCGCTTTCTTAAAAAAAACCAAAACCCAAAATCCAAATCCTTTATTTCATCACAATAGAATTTAGTGTTCTTGAGGAAAAATAATACTTTTTTTTTCCCCCATTGGAGAATTTATGGATTGTTTCTGTGTTCTGAGATTTATCCAAGATCTTACTGTAAATAATTCAGTCTTCCCTCAGTTGTATGAATTGCTATTGAAATACTTTTAAGACCAAAATTAGATGCAGAAGAAATGATCTTTTCTTACTAAAGTAGATTAAAAAGTTCCATATTTTTTTCTAACAAAATCTAATAATAATGTTTTAGTTATCAGTATTAATATTATGTACAAATTCAAAGGCAGATTGTCAAAATATAATTAGAAGGCTCTGTGCAAGAAATTAAATACACTCTAGTAGCAGAGATGAAAAAAGCATCTGTTTTGAAGTACTTTAATTAGAAATTAGATGACTGGAGTATGGAAAATAGGATTTGTATGAGATGAAATCAGAAAATATATAAGATTATTAGCTACAAAGAGTAGGAAAATACCTATGGAGCATGGAGGAAGCCAAGTGTTACCTAGGATTTATTATGAATAATATAAATAAATTGTAACCTTTGACTTGTAAAAATATTTTGCTCTGTTTTCTAGACATAGTTGAAGTCATTATAGTGATTCTTAAAGCCTAATGGAAATGAGTGATTTTCCTCATGTGTTTCTCTCAGCTGGATCAATGCCTCTGGGTCTTCAGCTCACTTTCATTTGCAGGCTTCTGCAGTAGCTTGGGTTTTGAAACATCTGTTGTGTTAAATTCTCCCATATTCCAATGTCCCCATTCCTGGCGTCAAACAAGTGTGTGGATAGGGCCTACTTATTTATTTGTTTTATCTTTAACCTAAAAATCCTGCTTGTAGTAAGGATCTCGATAGCTGCATGTTCATTTGCCAGCTTCCACACAAGAGCTGAAGGCTGAGAGAGATATCAATACAGTCCATGGTGTATTGTCTTAAGGGGGAAAATGAGCTTGTTTTACATTTTATCTTTTATATTATTTGTGGATGGCTGGAAAAAAGCAAGCATCTCTAAATCCTATTAGTTAAGGGTGTGTTATTGTCTGGGAAGGTTAGAAGCATAGTAATTAATGAGATTTCCAGTAGTCACAGTCTTAGTTAAACTGCATAATTACAAGAATTATTTAATTACTCTTCTGTATTTCCAATATTTCTCCTTCAAGTGACACCTGCAAGCAACAAACAAAGAAATGGTTAATGGCAGAAATTTTTTAAAAATATATTTTGAGAGAACTCTGGCCCACTGAATGGAAGTTGATAATTGCTCCTGTAATACTGTGGAAAATGTGCCTACCATTTGTACTTAATCCTGTCCGTCCAAAGACATTGGACTCAACTCAGTGCAATCCATTGCGTGTCAGTGCACAATGTCTAAAGTTTCACAAATCTCCAGAAAGATTTGATGGGTTGGAATTGTGTGATTCACAAATCCTGACAGCTTGCGGCATGTCAGTGTATGTGTGTGTGTGTGTGCATACAGATATATGCACATATGTCTGCAAAACCAGATGTCTCATATCCCACTTTTCTTGGGCGGTTGTGTTCCAGAAGTGAAGAAGTTTCTTTCCTAGTTTGAAAGTACAATGTTCAATGTACTCTAATCAATCTCTATTCAGTTAAGACTGCTAAAGTAGAATTTTAAGAAAACCTGACATGTTTTATATAAGTTTATTTAAAAAAAACAAACTTTAAACTTGTGTCATTTGTTCAAAATGAACATTGCAAAAGTGTTGGTTTAAATTGATTTTTTTTTTTTTTTACTTTTATTCCTTGGGAAAAAGAAAGTTTTGTTTTATCTGATTTTGTTCTTAATCCTCAACCCAGTTTATTTACTGGAAAGTAATATATTTGCACAAATATATTTGTGCATTCTTAACAAAAACTGCTGAATTTAGATGTGCCCGCGATCACTCAGTGACAGTGGGAGCGATGGAACCCAGGTCATTGCTGGCCTGGTGTCTATGCTGGGAATGCTGCACGTGATTTTCCTGCTGTGTTGGCTCCAGGAGCCTCATTCCAGCCAGGGGGCTGGGGGGCAGGGTGGGCAGGGTGGTTTGGGGCAGCACTTTTGGGAGAAGCAGGGTGACAGGGAGAGAGAGCAGCGGGGCCCGCAGGATAACGGCGGCATTGGCGCTTGGGGCGTGTCTGTGTTCTGCTTTTCCAATGTCAAACTGGGTTTGTTTGGGCTCTTGCTGCTTTGAAATCAAAGGACAAAAAGCGCCCCTGGTTCAGTGCGCCGCTCTGGTTGTGACTTGATTTGTGTTTTGGGGTGAAAACTGAGGTTTAGTTGAAGTGTTCCGAAACCAGATACCACTCTCTCTCTCTTTCTTGTAGGCAGGGTGCTGCTGTGCCAGGCAAACCAGGAGGGATCTCCCGTGTACAGTGCCCCCAGTTCACTAGTATACACATCCACAAGTAAGCTAGTGTTATGGCTCGTTTCTTGTTCTGTTTTTTGTGACAAAAGCACATTAATGTGAATTAAGCCCCCTAAAAATGTCAACTTTCCCAACAGCTCTTGTTAAGGTAAATGTGGTGTTTATAAATATATGTAAGTCATGTCAACAGATAATTCAGTGTTTTCAGTTGCATCTTTATTCTCAAAGTATATTTTATTTAAAAAAAAAAAAGGAAAAAAGAAAAGAAATTGCCTATATTGCAATATTGTATAGAAATGGTCAAAAGTTCTACAATAACAGTAACAGTTTTTGCAATCCAGTACTGTTGTGTGCCATGCATTTTGTGTAGTAGATGTTGTGTTTCTTCTGTCCTGCTCAAAGCTCTGTTTTAATGCACAAAACATCTGTTACCATGCCACCATTTGATTGGGTCAGAAATTAGGTATGAAGTATTTTTTTACAAAAGGAACATCCTGTATGAAAGGGGGTATTTTGAGCCATAAAAAATGCCCCAGTAAGAACAGAGACAAGCTGACATGATGGATGCTGCCATCAGCCATTTTTCTGTACAAAACATTGGAGCAGAGATGTGTCCTCTGAAATTCTGAGCAGAGACCTCTTTTGAGAGTGTTTTAGACTGGATTGGTGGTACCACTGATGCTCATTCTGGCCTCTAGTGGGGTGAGAAACCTGGAGCTGAATGCTGGAGCAGTAACTGGTGCTTGCAGCAGCCCTGGCTCTGTGCTCATTGTAAAGAAAACACAAGATCTGATTTAACAGCAATATCAGATATGCTCCTTATACAGATTGTATTCAATCCAGAATGCAATTCTATTCTCTTAGAGCTTATCTAGACTACTAAAATAATTATTTTTTAAATTAAATCCAGGAATTAAGACAAAATAGTTCCATGGTGATCATCTCTACAGTCATGTAATTCTTTTATGTCAAACATTATCAATGGCATCCCTAGAGCTGCTGCTTTTCCAGGATTCATATGGGATCCCCTTTAAATGAGGAGTCTGGAGCCTACAAATGCATAGTGAACTCACCAAATGCATCAAGTGTTTTAAATTGCAAATTAAATTGTCAGTTAAGTCTGCATTTTCTTACAGGTGCTCCAAGAATATTTTCTAATATGTCACCTTTCTCTAGCAGTGGGGATTTTTTACTTCTTGTAGTAACACAGACATATGAAATATTTACAGTTTAAATTAATGCTCCCTTTTGGACATTTTTAGTGCACTCCTCCTTTTTGACTGACAGTTTTTTTTCCTGGAAATGATCCAAATATTTCACTTATCTCACAATTAAGAGCTTCCTTTAGAGAAGAGGGGGCAGTGTTTGTTATAATTTTCTGAAAATTGGTCTTCTTTGAAAGCTTTTCATAAGTTTACCCTGTTGCTCCTATTGTCTCACTGAGTTGTACCCCAGGAATTTTATTTCTGGAATTGCTGTTTCCATCAGATGATATTTCCACTAATATTGATTCCCCAAAGAGACACTGTGAGCAAGCTGAGCTCTGGAGTTCACTGTATCCATTGTCTCCTGAGTCAGTCCTGTTGAAAAATCTTATTTTGCAGTGGTGCTTCTTGAGTAATGATATCCTAACAAACACCTGTTTGTTTTCAATTATGCCAAATACATAAATAAACAAGCTTTGCCTATCTGTCTCCCACTGGGCAATGTGTAATACACAGTTTCATAACAGGCATTGCTGGTAGCCCTTGCAGTAGAAATTATTACACTTTTGTTGAATCTGTGTGTCGGCAAGTCATGATTTTTCCTTTATTATGTATAGAATTTCCCCTTGCCAAAATGCAGTTTCCCCTACAGGGTCACAACTCCTAATAACACAAAATTACTACAATTACTGCATATTGTAATTAGGTTTTTATTTCTCCTTATTACAAAACTTTCAATAAAGATGTAAAATAGCTTCATTTCTATAGGAAATTCCACTAGAAGTGAATAGAAATGAAGGTTGACTTTTGTCTCATTTCTTTTATTAGTTTAAAGATCTTCTATATTCCATTTCTGTGCACATTTGTAATATTGAAATTATAACTGATAAGTCAACATTAGTGTCTAGGAGATGAATACTTGTACTATTATCATTCTATGTAGACAACAATATTGCAGCCTTCCTTTTTGAATAATTTGTTAATCGTTTATTCTGTTACTGCTGATATTGTAACTGTGATATTTTATAACCACTTACAATGTAAGAATTAAGAGGTTTTCAATTTGTAATTGTTTTAACAGAAGGGAAAGAGTCTGCTGGGATTTTTCTAAATCCATCTAAGATACTTGAATTTCACAGAGTGCTAATGGCATTTAGGAGTTTTCTGATATTTGGAAGAGGATAGTCCCCATTTTTCAAAGTATTGTCTAACTTGACTGTTCATTTTTGCTCCTGAGTTATAAGGCATGAAGGACTGCAACATGGTTGGAAGATGTGTTTTTCTTCATTTGGCTAGCTTGGTTTCTCACTGAACTTCTTGGTTTGTAATTGTACTGGCCACTGGTAGCCCCTGATGGCTCTGAGCACTTTTACCCACTGGCTCTCCAGAAAGCAGACTGCAATTCTTGGAGCTGCTCTTTCCCTTCTGATATTTTATTTCTCCAGGATATATTTTAGGTGTCACACTATACATTTCCCAGCACAATGATTAGTTACACCTCTGAATATGTCAGTAGATGGAAACATGGCTCTGCTTCCTTCCATCACTTCTGGCCCTTCACATAATACGGAAAGAAATGAGCTGTTTCTTCTGCAAGCAGTGGAACAAATCAGCAGCAATAGTCTCTCATGCCTCATCTGTTCTCTTATGCTGAAGGAGAAGATGGGACCTGGATCAGTTTTTCATTTGCACACCTATTGTTGGAATAGATAATTTTTCATGTAGAAAGCAGAGTTTCAGCACGCCAGTGTGTTCCCATCCCTGGGTGGGGTGGGTCCTGTGACAACCACGGCCAGGAAATCCAGGCAGGAAACCTTGGTTGCTGTAGATTTCCACAGGACTGCATCTCCAGGGCAGAACTGATAGAACAGATTTCAGCTAAATCCTTCATCATTATAATTCAGGATGCAGACAAGTATTGAAAGGAGTTCTATCCAGCCAGGAATGATTGGACCTTACCAAATCCCAGTGAGTCAGCACTCATTGGAATCTTCCTAGAGGCCCAGAATACCTCCCTGAAAAGAAATGAAACAGTTTGGCTGCTCAGAACTGACAGTCTCTTTTGACCCTCACTTCTTGAGTTACTTCCACAAAACATTTTAAAATCCTGAAGGAATTTGTATCTTCTGGTAAAGAAGAAATGTGTCAAGGGTAGTTTTGGAACTTTTCTGAATTTAAGCCACACGTGAGTAGGATCCATGAGAAAATTAAGACCCTGCTGGACAAAAGGAAGATTCAAAAGAAGAAAAAAAATTTGTCCTTGAATGTCTGAATCACTGTTGTGCCAAGGACAGTAACACAGCTGGGTATGTATGGTTCAAAAAGCCAAAAATACAAATCTGAACTTATTGCAAGAGCTTCTAAAAACCATTTTATGCATATTTTCCCCATTTTTTCTATAATGTAGAAGTGCCTGAAAATGTGAATGAAGTAGGAGCTCATGAGAGCCAAAGCATGGGCAAGAAGGAAGATACGAAGTTGTAAAGTTACTGTAAACTGTAAAGTTGTTCAAGTTGGAAGAACCTGGTTGCACCAGAACATCTCTAAGGATGGCGACTGCACAATTTCAGGGGTTCATCTGTTCCAATGACTGAATGTCCTGGCAGTGGAAACCTCTCTGGTTTTTTGTCCCTCTCTTCCCAGAGTGTGCCTGGCTCTGTCTCCCAATAATGTCCCTGTCCTTTGTGTCAGGGCATGGAAGAAGAGATGCATTTCCAGTAGAAATCCTCGTGGTCTGGACTGGCTCCCAGCACTCCTGGGCTCACCCAGCCCTTGCTGTGCGTCCCATCCAGCTGTGCATCCCATCCAGCTGTGCATCCCATCCCTCAGGAATGTCCAGTTGTGCCTACCCAGGCCCTGTGGAGGGCAATGGGAGAGATACGGAATTTAAAATTTAAAGGGAAGTTCAAAGGAAGCTAAATATTTTTTTACTCTCAAAATCAGCGCTTTGTTCTCTGAAACTTTTAGACTTCATTTTAGCTCCAAGTAAGCATTAAGGTACTCAAGTTATTGAGTGTGTAGCTACTAGTGGATTTTTCTGAGCATACATTGAAGGGATGGTTCACTATTAGCTACATGGGTAGCTCACATATATGGTAACATATTTTAAGTTTCTCCATGCTTTTGCTCAGAATGATGTGCAGATGAACATCTCCATTTCCCAAATGTTTAGCATGCCCATAAAAGAGAATTTTGCCTTGACTTCAATGAGTACTTTTTAAACTGAAGTAAATTTTGGCTTAGATTTCCTAAATATTAGAGTTGTTTTATATTTCCTAAATATAGAGTTGTTTCATCTTCAGTAAGCCTGCTTATCAGCTCCCAAATAAATCTTTCATTCTGCAGTCAAATGATAGAATTAAAAGAAGGAAAATATAAAAATGCAAAATCCAATATTAATTCATTTTATTTTATCATACTCAAGGGCAAATGAAGTTGATGGCCCATTTTTTAATTGATATATTGATTACAGTTTTGGAAGAAGTGGTGGTGGAATTCAGCAGAAATGATTGAGGTGGTACAAATGCTTATAAATCTGTCCCACATTGTTCGTGTTCTTTAATTGTAATTGTCTGATAAAACTTCCATCAGTTTCTGTAATTAACCTAATGGTCTAAATGAATTTCCAGATCACTGGTTATTCATTTCAATATAGAAAATGCCATTACACTGAGTTTAATTAATACTAAGTAAGTTCACAGTCCATTGTACCATTAGAATAGAATTTTATTGTTTTAACTGTTTAAATTATGAATATTATTTCCTCTCATCGTGTTTGTCCCATTTATGAACTTGAGTGTTCATTTTCTATTCATACTAAAATAACATGAACCCCCTATAATTAAAATATTTAAAACCCAATGCTCTTCAAGCTCACATCCTCAAAATACCAGTGTAGATGTTTTTTTTTTTTATTTATTGTTTCAACTATTTTTAAACAGAATTCAGTCCGTGTCAAGCTCATAATCCCATGATATGCCCTAGAACATCTTATTTATCTTGATATTCCTTTCACAGAAGTACATATGACAGATAAGCACTCGCCAGAGAATACTTCTGCTTTGCGTCAGACAGATATTAAAACAATAAACTATGTTGCCCTGGGATTTTAGCTTATGAGCGACCAGGAAACAACAAGGCAGAGATGAGATGTTTTTGAAAGGTGGGAAGGCAGTTCTTTCGGAAAATTCCCTGGAAACCTTTGGTCCTGTAATATTTTTGACAGGAAGTATTTTAAATGCTAAAGTTTTGGGGATTTTTTTAAAGCAAGGAAAACACACTTCTTTCTGTCAGAGCAGACCAAGAAGTGTCCCAAAATTAACCCAATATTCCTACTCTTCTGTGCATTATATGACAGGAGAGTAGGAAAATCTATGGCACAAGCAGAAAGTAATAATTGCACGGTGTGGGATTTTTTTTTTCCCTATTGAAAATATTGGCGCTTACATATAGCAAACATATGTCCTAGTTTTAAAAAGATTATTTTTTCCTTTGGGTGTTTTGTTTTAATTCATAGGTGGAGGATGGTTCAGGATCTTGCTTTTAGAATAAACAGGGAAAGTCATAAATATACATTTTATATTTATAAAGAGCACATCCAACTGTAGGATTTAGTGTGTTTGCGGACTCTGTGCTACAGAAATGAAAATTAAGTCAAGCTTGTATATGCAGTATGTCCTTGCTTTTAGAAATAGGTTACTTGGCTTAGGAATATTAGTAAACCACCTAAAAAATGCTGTATGGAACTATTTTCATCTTGCTTGTTTCAGTGAAGACATTGCAGGTTTTATTTTCCTGTGGCGTTACTAATGGATTGAAGGAAGACCTTTGACATTTCTATTATGTTCTGGGATATTTTCAATACCAAGAAAATTACACAGGGAAAATAGAAATTTTCAAAAGGTGATTCAAAGTGTGCTTCTGTGCCAAATCATTAGTGGAAGCATTTGGTTTGGAGACTTTGATTCTGTTGATTTTGTCATGTTTAATCTGTTGCACAGGTGTAATTACCTGAAAATTATACTCTAATGATGGCATTTTGCTGCCACTCCAAGCAGGTGAAGGGTAGATGCTGCTGGCACTGGGTGTATCCTTATCTGGGTTTTGTGTGTCAGTCATGACTGACCTCATTCAATACAAATGGACATGTATTGCAATGACATCAGTGATTCATTTGCTCTGATTTTATTGTTGTAGTTTTTCTTCATTTAACTGTTTGGCAGGATTGCCATTTTGAATTAGAATATGGGTCAGGAGCAGTTTAAAAAATGAGTATTCATGTGGTATAAATAATTTGCCAGTGCTTCAGTATTTCTGAATTGAATGTAGAAAGGTTCTGCAAACTAAATTTTTAATTGGTCTGTTTTCTCTTGAGCTAAATTGGATTGAGAAGTCAGTTCATCACCGATAAAATATATATCAGTGCATTGTATTTACATCTTCCTGGTTTTGTCTGCTCCTTATTGCTTCGTAGGAAGCAGGCAGAGCACCCCTGCAAAGGAGGCTGTGATTGGGCCATTAATTAACCAAATTAACCATTGCAGGGCTGCAGTTCCTGACTGAGGGTACAAAAATCCTGCTGAAGGGAAATGTGCACACATGTGAGAGGATCAATCCCATATATGATTTCAGGCTACAAAAACCTTATTATTGAACATTTAGGGGCCAAACTTTCTTTTGGTGTGCTTCCTGAACTAATTGCCTTTATTTACAAAGAGAATCACCCAGGAGTAACCAGGAAAAATGTGCCAATTGCCTTCCCTTTTGTGTGTTGAATACAGTGGCTTTTTGAAAGCTCAAATAAAGAGGATACCAATAGTAAGTAGGAAGGGAATGGCTTTCCATAATTCCTTCCCTGATGTATAGAAGTGGGGAGAAATGTTGATATCATCTCATGTTGAAACGTCTTTAGAAGGTTTTTATACTCTGTTCTGTCCCATTGTGTTGGGCCTTGCTTTGATGCA
This sequence comes from Passer montanus, assembly GCF_014805655.1. NCBI lineage: Eukaryota > Metazoa > Chordata > Aves > Passeriformes > Passeridae > Passer > Passer montanus. The sequence goes on along the minus strand of NW_024373256.1, from coordinate 12,102,335 downwards.
GGACAACTCCATTGATTTTCAAGTAAGATAAAAATAGTACAAAATTTTAAAAATAAGTAAAACTGTATTCATATGCATAGCGTTACATTCTTGACTTAAGTATCATCCTGTTTTTAACTGTAAAGTGAACCTCTGGTTTGTTTTTTTTTGTTTTGGTTGGTTGGTTTTGTGTTTGTTTGTTTTGGGGGTTTTTGTTTGGTTTTTTCTTTGCTTTTTCATTTTGAAAATTTTTTTTGGTAACGTTACCTGAAATTCGTCCTACAGCATTTTTGGTGTTCTGTATTGTCTTTCTGCAACTATTTTCAGAATAACTCTCATTTTAGCTTCTGTCTATTCATATTTTAAATTATTACTTACTTATAAGTCATCACTAAAAAAAATTGTGTTTGTCCAAAACCTGTAAACGTGGCTTTCATTTCACTCCCACAAATGTGTTTTTTGGGCCTTGCTGTTTGCTGTCATTCTTCTATTGGTCTGTTTTGTGCTGGAGCAGTGTGTCTGAACTAGCAGGCTTAGGAATTCTGGAAAGAGAGACACATCCTGAATTGTGTCACTGACTTTTTTTTCCCGCTTATACACAACCCTCCGCATGGGTTGTAAATTGTGGAGAATATCTTTGTCCTTTAGTTCAAATAATAAAATCTGTGTGTGCCCAAGGACAGTTGGGAGCTCATGTGCCTTTCCTTGGTGTTCTGCTGCTGGTGGCAGCACTGGTGACTAACCTGTGATTTAGGGCAAGAGGATTGTTTGGATTTCCTCTTCTCAGAATGCAGCTAAATAGTGATAATTGCATGTATTAATTGCATTTGTTATGTATATTATGTTTACATAGTGAGAATTACATTCAGTGTTATCTTGCATTGTGTTCTATGGTGCAATTGTACATCAGAGCCCTTTGAGCCCAGTCCTGGGTGCCACCTTCCCTGGCTCTGCATCCTCTCTGCTGGTGTCACTCATTTTTAGTGCCAGACCCACGGTGTTGCCTGTACATCTTAAATCATCCTGTCTCTCAGATAGCAAACTCTTAATTTTGTGCTTTTCAGCTTAGCCTATAAGATTTGGTTTCAAATAAAGGCACACCTTAGTGTCACTCTATTTTGTGATGCTTGTTATTGAATCACAGCTCTTGGAACTGTTCTGTGTACAGCAAAATTTAACCTGAATTTCACAGATAATAAGTGCCTTTTAGGAAATAACATTTTTAGTATCAGTATAACTTTGCAGGTGCAATTCTTTGTTTTGACAATTTTTCCTTTATGGTTTGGATTAGGTTAACAGCTGGGTTTTTCCTCTATTACTTTCTGCCTAAATTGTTCCCAATGCATTCTGACAGTGTTCTTTTTACAGTTTAATAATTCTATTGAGCTTTAGGAATCCTTGTGTCATCTAAACAGTATTTCTTGTCACTGTATAATTGACTTTCATAAACATTCAAATTACTGAATTTTGTCTTCTCTTTATAGCAGTTCTACTCTTCATCCAGCTTTCCACAACCGTGGCCTTTTTCCTTTGTCTTGGAAGTGATGCTTTGTTAGACACAGGGGGTTTCTTCCATTTGCTTGAAACTTAGAGCTGTCCAATAACTGGGAACACCAGACAAGATATTGATCACTTTGATCATCTATATTTGAAGATTGTTCTTTAATTTAAGATCAAACGTGTCTTCTCTGATCTCTGCTGTTACTTTTTCTTTATGGCCTGGGTGCTTTTTTACCTCCTGAGCTTTTCCTTCTGTTTTAGTTGTTTCCTTTGTGAAAAGCCAACTGTTCTTTGTACCTCATCTATTTGTAATTTCAGCTATGCAGTACTCTCATTTTGATTTTAAGTACATCATAAGTAATTTCACCACCAGTCAGAGCTTTTTTTTAAACTTCAAGGTGTAGGTTGGTGTCATCACATAGCTTTACAAAAAGAATTCTTAATCATCTTACCTGTTCCTTTGTATCCCTTCATGTCCTCCTTTTTCCTCTGCTTGTTCTTGGAAACCCCTTTGATGTCTTAGGTTGATGTCAGGTGGTTGTGTATGCAATCCAGTTAAAGAAGGGTGAGGTGTAAGGGAATTTCTGATAACCACAGAATCACCAAATGGCCAATGCTGTGTGGCTGATGTTGGAAGGAACCCTGGAGAACACATTGTCCACCCCTGCTCCAGCAGCAAAGCCTGGAGCAGCCTCTCCAGGACCACACTCCAACAGCCTGGGAACATCTCCAGGGATGGAGATCCTACAGCCCCTCTGGGCAGCTGTGCTAATGACCAGCCACCCTCAGCTGGAAAAAACTTAGGCAGGAAGATGAGAGAGTTTCCAGGCTTGGGCATCAAGTTTTGGCTATAACCTATAAATTAATGGCATGTCATGCTAGGCATATACAGAGAACCAATAGTAGGTTGTTTATTGGTACATGACAGGAGATGAAACAAAAAGAGTAGCTCCATCTAGACTTTAAATAATTACAAGGAAGTCAGTATATCAAAGTCTTGAAATAATAGATTAATTAGATCTGAAAACAACTTCAAGATAAGGAGATGAAAAGTTTTGTTCGAACAGTTAAGGGTCTTCCCATAATTTAACATAGGAATAAATAGTAGATTGCTTTTTACTGAAATATTTAGTTTATGGGTTTTTTGTGTGCATTTGATTATGGTTTGGTATGGAAAATTCTAAAAATCTGATTCTTCCCACGTCTGAGGCTGAAATATTTGAAAAGGGTGTTTTAAAGCAGTTTTCTGTCCCCTTTCTAGAAATATTTGCATGCATCTCAGTATAAAAAGTTTCACCACATTTATGTGAAATTTTGTGCTAATTTGGATTTGACAGGAAACTTAATGCAGTAGTGTTGTGTAAAGGGATTCAATTACAGTGTGCAGTGTTTTGTAAGTAACTGTCTTGCATAAAAAAGTTAATTAATCAGAGCTGTGTCAATTTCCTTGTGCCATGTCAATTTGCAGCAAGGTAATTAATCACTAATCGCCCAGCGTGCAGCAAACTAAGGGACAATCCATGAGTCATTTGTTGTTATTTTTTTCCAAATAAATGGCACACAGAGCCATGAAGAAACACATCTTGCCTTTCATAATATTTTTATCGACAGTTTTGCATGTTGTAATAGACTGCAGCAACAAGCAGCTGTAGTTCAATGGAATATGAATATTAAAGAAACAAATGAGAGCAGATTTATAGGCCATTGCTTTTCTGTTATGTCAGTTTTGAGATTACACTGAGCAAATGAACAGTGAAAAATTACTCTTCCATGTGGAGAATGGTGATTAGACTTGTACATTAATTAGAGATTTTTGTTTTCCTTTTTAATGCATTTCAAATGAGAATGTCCTATAAGTAGGGGTTTCTCCAAAATACAGATTTATTCATTCCTAAACAACAGTGTATAATACTGGCATGTATTTTTTTACAATCGTAAGGAAATAATTGGTCTGTAATTCAAAGTATGGTTCAAAAAATAAATAGCTTGTGAAAGAAAGAAATAGAAGTGACCAGTTGTGAGTGTGTTCGATATATATGGGAAATTTCCTTTGAATGCAGTTAATTCACAACTAGATCCAAGGAAAAATCATCTCACAACAGTGACAGAAGAAATGTATTTTCAGCCTGTAATTTTAAACACTGTGAACTTTCTAAAGAAGATTTTTTACCCTGAATTTGAAGTATGTGTAAATACATATATTTATATATAATTTAAATGCCTTTTCATGTTAAATCTGTATTAACAGAGCTTACATTTTGCTTGCAGTGTGCTTTGGTCTGTGTATTTAAATGCACAAATCCTCTTTAGCACAGTGTTTATAATTCATTCAAAGAATGCCACTTAATAATACTTATTACTATTACAGTGAAGGGAGAACACAGCACACATTGGGATAAACTGCTGATTCCGTTCCTGAAATTTCAGATAATATCATATAGATTATTCTGCTTAGCCTTTCTCAGCATGCCACCCATTATATCTCTTTGTTTTTAATTTATTGTGTTTCCTCAACGGGGATCCTCCTGAACTATGGGAATGATGTAAATGTGTCTCCCTGTCTCTCTAGCAGTTAAACTGTGCCGCAGTAAATTAGCGATAAACCGATTCAAACACGACGGAACATTAAAATTCTTCACCATAAAACATTTGCAAACTCTTGGTGGCAGATGACCCGCTACTCTGTGCAGAGGAGGAGAGATTAGGAGTGATGAGAGGTAGATCTGCTCATCCATTTTGATGGCACACCTTTCTTGGGGCATATGGCACCCTCATACAAATTCAAACCGCAGCACAAATGTGAAGAATAATTGCCCATTAAAGTGGCTGTATATTTTTATGGCTTTGATACAAAATCTGCCCCCTGTTGTCTTTTGCATCTGCTGCTCTTTCATCTATCCCAAAGCTTTAAAACTTTAATATGCAGTGTATAACCCTTAAGTATTTTTTTCCAGGTTATATTCCTCTTCTTGGGAACTCAGGCTTTTCATTGTTCCTTCAGTCTTTGTTTTCCCAGGCCTGCACTGAGATATGGTGCCTACAATGTGCACCTCCCTGTCGTGTTCATTTAATAAGAGATTAGTAAAACAAATGCTTATATTACATCTTCAGGGAAAAATTAAGATTTGATTAAATTTCATCTGTGAACTCAAAGATTGAGTTTTTCTTCCTTATGCTCATATTTGCTTTTTCTATAAAATCATTAGTTATCTAAATTTTGCTGATACACTACTATGAATCCCGTTAATTCCAAAGGCCTTTCTATTTGATTAAATGTGGCAATTTTCTGGCCATATTTCATGTTTGAGGTCTAAACTGAAGTTCACTGAAGTGACAATGATTCCATGTTTACAAAGTGTAAGAAGAAAAAACTTTTTAGACAAGATTAATTGTAATAATACATTTTAAAATAGTATCCCCCTAAGTATAAAAATAGAACAAAGAAGTTTAAAGAAGAAATCTCACCAGCATAATGTTATTAAAACAATTTCATTTAGGCTGTAGTAGATGATGTGTATGATTTTGGATAATTATATTAAGTAAAGCCAAGGATTTCCACAGCATATTATTTATACTCTAATTTTTTTAACTTGAAAAATTTAAATTGCTGCGTGACTGCAGGGACTGAGTTTTGTGGTTTTAGTCTCATTCATATTTGAACAGCAGAATGAATATCTATAGAATGGATGGGGCCATTAGGTGAAAATGTAAATTGTTTTCAATGGCTTGATGTTTGATTATGTATTGTCCTTAGAAAAGTCTTTCTTTTTATAACCTCGTGTTATCACCTCCTATCATCAACATGCATTTGGAGAAATCTGCCTTTTCTCAGTCACAGATCAGAAGAATTCCAGTCATCAAATTACTTTGATGAATTTAAGCTACTTTTGCTTAGAAGTGGGCTCAGATGCTTCCCTGCTGAGAGTCAAACACATTTTCAACCCCTTTATAATAGCATTTTCACTGACTGGGTTTCAGCAGCTTGGCACTGAGGCACTAAGGAAGGTTGACCTACAAACTGTAAGTCATTAAAACCTCTACCCCTCCTGGCTACTATCTTCATTACTTTTGGGACTGGTTAATAGCATTTAATGCTTCCTGATGGGACAGCCCTTTTCATAAAGTTCTTTTTATGAAGTCCATTCTTCAGTTGTGTTCTAATGCTGCCACTTCTGCTGGTTATTTTGGGGTGAGGATATTAAAAATTTGGTAGCAAAATAAATTCTGTGGTTATTACATATTCCTACCCATCTGATTTCTCAGCTGGGCTGAAGGAGCATTACGGGATTTTTTTCTGAACTCAAATCCAGGGCAACAAAACCTGTTGATTATTTTACATCCAATCTCAATCTCTAATATTACTACCTGCCAATAAAAAGTGTGTTTTCAGATACTCTGATTTTCAGATGGATCCAAATCAGTTTTTGGGATGGATATCATTCTGTTATGAATAAACTCAACTGTTGATCTCACTTGATTGTAAGGCCTTGCAACGCCAGCCACTCTTAGTCCCATCTTCAGTTTCCATCATGTCTGATTGTCTTTCTGACAGAACTATACCTCACTGCTCTGCCTTCCACTAATCGTATCTTAAGTTTTTTAGTGCTTTGCTTTACTTTAGACATTTCATGCTCTGTGACTTTATTAAGAGAGCAATGTATCAAGCGTAGCAAAACAATTACATTACTTCAAGCTTCTCATTCAAACTCATCCTTTCAATTGCAGATCCTTTGAAAATTATTCAAAAATCACAATCTTGTCTTAGCATTTCCCATGACTGCTGAACCTTCTTTACAGGTTTTGAATTTGGTAAATTCTTATGGACTAAGTGATTCTCCCTGCTATTTCTGTTTTCTTCCTGTTTCTTTTTTTGTTAAGAGAATGCCTTCTTTCTCATAAAAATATAATTTAATAAAAGTTATTTTTGACTCATTTGTTGGTGGGGCACTCTGCTTTTCCAGTGGCATTTATTTCTGGAAAGCATTCACTGTCAAGGATTTGAGGTCAATGACCCTCCTTGTAATTCTTTCCAAGGTGCGACTGTCATGAAGAATAAAGAGAATTTAGGATAAATGCTCAATTGTTGCAAAATATGTATCTTAGTATGTCTGTGTGAAAGCTGGTTGAATGGTACAATTCAAAGGAAAAAATGTTCACAAACCACGCTGGGGGTTCATTGTTTCACTGAGGGATTTGCTCAGTATCTCCCAACAATTCCATTGGTTTTAATTATTGCTTAGGACCCTAAAAGAACAACTGCTGTAAATATTGCCAAACGTAGATGTTCATTACAAAGAATTAATTACTGGAATAGAACTCTGGGCAGGACTTCCAGACCACGTCTTCCAAGCCCACAATGGTGTTACATATCTCACATTGCTGGAGCTTAGGCTGTTTTTGAGTTTGCTGGATTTTCTCTATCACTTCTACTCTTGTTGTGAAAGTGTGTTTTCTATCAATATTTAGAAAACTACAGATGCAAGTGAAGAAATTTTAAGGTTGCCTTCATGATTTTTTTCTTTTATTTTTGGTAATTGCCATTTAGGTCAGTGAAATGTCTCTTGATTTTGACAGTTTAAGAGTGTCCCTAAAGGTTAACCTTGATCATTTAACATGTCCACCATTTCAGATATCAATTTTTCCTGGTCATTCTCTCAAATCCATTTCCATTCATTTGCTTAAGCAAACTCTTCTGAGCACTGGTTTGTTTCTTTTTATTTAGTTGCCTTTTTTTTTTTTTTTTTTTTTAAGACACAAATTAACAATCAGTTTATTGGAGAAACTTACTTCTAGCAATGCCTGTTAGCTGGAAAGGAGTGATTTTTCCAAGACAGGCATACTGCAGCTGAACATCACTCTTACACAAAGATAACTGCCCTGGATTAGGTCAGTTCTCCATCCAGTCCTCCACCTGTAACAGGAAAGGAGCGAAAGCTGGACAAAGAAAGAAAAGAAAACTTGTTAGACTGGAGGGAGTGTAGGTCTGTAGTTCTTTGAACATTATGTAAAACTGTATTTTGCATTTTCCTTTGCAGATTGTATTAGTTTTTATACAAGGCTGTATACTTGGAAAGGAAAAGGACAGAAGTTACATGGTTCTAGCAGCAGATCATAACTCTGTCATTACTCTATTTACCTGGTCAATACTCAGTCTTGTTGACTATGCAAAAGTACTTACAGCATCCAGATTTCACATAGATGATGTATATGTTGTTTTTCCTTAAAATAAATGTTTTCCAGTACAATTCCTTTAAGAATTCTTAAATGCAGTTGCTTGCAAAGTTATCAACAGAATATCCAGTTCTGCAAGTTCATCTTTATGATTTTGACACATTCCTTTTATATTCCGTATAGAATATGGTATTTGCACTTTCTAAGACATATCTAATTTATTTGCATTGCCATAAGGTTGGTTTATGTTGTATCACAGGCATGTAAATCTTTGCAGAATTACTGTGTAACCTTTTTGTCAAAGAGAAGGACCTAGCAAAGCCCCAGAGCCACAGCAGTAAGGCAGTAATAGAGAAATCACCATAATTACAGTATTTACCTTCACATGTTCAGCAAGCAAGGCCTAAAAGTTGTGAATTTTTTCATTTTCTTATTTCAAATTCAAGGCTTCTTTTAAAATTTTATGCTAAGTGAGGGTTGAAATCAATATTTCAGATTTGAAAATCATTATACAACTGTATTTCTATTTGCTTGCTTTTTATTAGGGCTTTGCTAAGCAATATTTGTTTCATTTTTTTATTTACATACTGAAAAAAAAATTAAACATAGTGAAGTACATTTGATGTAACCTGATGCCAACAGAGCTGGATTTGATTTTATCTGTCTCACTGATTGATTCATTCATACCTGTTCTAAAATTGACATGCAATATATGTACAAAGGAGAAATGAGGTAATGAAGCACTGCTTAAAAAACTGGCAGAGAAGTGGGAAGTTGGTGTTTTTTTTTTTTTGAGTTTGTTTTTTGTTGTTTTTTTTTCAATTAAAAAGTTATCAAGAGAGAACTTTTAAAAAAGGAAAACCTCTAATACTGTATTACTGTTCAATTTCTGATTAAAATATTTTAAGTCTCACATGGAATGGTAATTAATGTTCACAGATCCAATGACAATACAAATATGTCTGAATTAATTTTTTTGTTGTATGGTTAAGTTATTTCTATTTGGTCTGAATATTATGGGGATTCAAAGGTGTTCCTAAGGTATACAACTGTTTCCTTTGAAGGACTGAAACTTACAGTTATGTACATGGTGCAGCCCCAAAAAATGAGAAAAGAGAAGAAAAACTCTTTGATTTATTACACAGTTAAGAGCTGGTTAATAATTCAACTCTTGAACAACAGCAAAGCTCTGTTCAATTGGCAATATCACTGGATAATTTAAATGACTTGAGGTCACCTAAGTCTCTGATGTCTCACCCCTACTCAAAACAGGGCTGACTTTAGAAGACAGATCCAATAATGTGATGCAGATATCTCTGACATTATAAATTTGAGCCTGAACTTGGACCTTGGGAGTCTCCTGGTAGTAGTGTTGGCTGAACCAGTCAACACTCTTTTCATTAGTGTCTTCTGAGAAACTCAGAGCCAAAAATGACACTGCCATCCAAATTCCCAGTTTGCCGCCTGCTCTTTGCACGCAGAGATTTGTGTGAAAAGCTGAGCTAAAACACTTTGGCGACTCCCTCGTCCAGCTACAGGCAAGCTTTTACACCATCACAACTCCAGGATTGCTCCAGAATGTGGACACTGTACACTAATCCCTGGTTTTTTTCCCTCTGCAGTGCCAGGATTTCCCTACCCTGCTGCGACCGCAGCCGCCGCGTACAGAGGTGCCCACCTACGAGGCCGAGGCCGCACGGTGTACAACACGTTCCGAGCAGCAGCTCCCCCTCCTCCCATCCCAGCCTACGGCGGGTAAGGAGCTCTGCTTCCCTCACCTCTGGCTCAGCATGGATCCCAGGAGCCTGGGCAGCGTTCCCAGCCCTGCTGCATGCGGGTCGTGCCTGCCCGGCACCGGCGCCTCGCACAGCGGCTTGAAAAATGACTGTAATTTGTACTGCCATGCTTGGTGGCCTTAAGCATTTCAGATGTCACATATTGTTATGTAAATGCTCCCGCAAACGGAATGCTCCGGAACGGGGAGATTGTTTCGGCTAAAGGTGTATTTTTGATGATTGCAAACATCTGGTTATTAAGGAGGTTGGATCGAGTTAACTTCTTTTTCTTCAAATCGCCTGCTGAAAGTTGTCTCTGCACCTGAAGGCTTAGTGCTGGATTTTTTTTATACCTTTTTTTTCTTTTTTAATTGCAGTTTGCTTAGTTTTTCTAGTTGCCATCTGATAGAAATCTGGGGTGCTCTTCTCAGGACCGTGGGTTTTGTGTACTTTTGCTTAAATTATGCCTTAAGGTTTTGCTCTCAGTAACCTGCATTTACTAAAACCAAGTAGTAAACTGAGGAACCAAGAAGAGGAATTCTTAGTATTAATTTCTAGTAACTCTATAATCTTCTTTATTTCAGAAGATTGTTTGGGTTTTATGTATATTTTTGGGGGAAAGAAAGAATAAACAGTTTTTCCTTTAGTTCTGCAAAGGCTGACACAGAAAGGCTTTGTATGCTGCATGTAACACAAAAACCTTAATAACATTAGCAAAAGATTTTCAGCTGTCAACAAATTAGGAACTCTGTAAAATCAGAAAACATAGCTAGAGTAGTATTTTGTCATAAAACTTGATTTGCCACTACCTCTTTGCAGAGCTGTTGGATCTTTCTGGGAAAGGGTCAGGAAGGGTTGGCACAGGAAGTGAGAGAAGATGATTTCTCTCTCTCTCTTTTTCTCTCTCCCTGCTCTCACTGAAATCCTGTTCTGCAGCTCCTTGGCTCCCACTGGGGATGTCCCCTTGTGCAGGAGCTGCCAGCACAACCCCTGCCCCCTGCTCCATTCTAGCAGGTGATGGGTGCCCTGCACCAGTTCCCACAGTTTCTCAGTAAACCTCGCTTCCATTAAGCCAAAAGGAGAATCTTTTTTTCCACACAAATTTGCTAATCTCATCAGTCAGCCTTTGGCCTGAGTTTTCAGGGATTTATTTATACAGGCAGTTTGACCATTCTGTCACATTGGGCAGTTATTATCTCAAAGAAATAAGACATTCTAAAAACTAATGTAAAAATCATGCCACAGAATCAGGTTATTTTGTAAAAGTGTATTCTGTTGATTTATTTGAGTGTTTTGTTTAGTTTATTAAGAAAAACAGTATTACCACTACTGGAGGAAGACACTTCTCTGAAGTTTGCCTGAATTACCTTTGGGCAAGGATGGTGTCCCACCAAAGTTATCCTTTTGCTGCCATACTCTCAGTTAGTCAGTCCAGGCATTTGTACATGGCAAAGATGGAAACAATTAGAATTCCTCAGCAACCAAATGGATACTGCATCTAAAGAAAGTGGACCCTTCATCTCTACTGTGTTTAAAAGTAAATTCTGAAATTTGAACATAGAGTGCAATATGAAGTGAGATAACAAGGTGGGCCACTCAATTTCATGATGACATCACACTTTAGTTAAATACGAAGTGATAAAGATATATGCAAAAATAATTACCAGATGTGTGTGATAGTTTTTTTAATTGGACAGTGCTTTTTAGTTAGTATTTGCAAAACGAGTAAATACTTTCTACCGAGTAAGTAACATAAATTTGCCTTAATTTAAGAGGCCACATGTGGGTGCTCTATGTGTATATGTGTGTGGTGATATACACATTATTATAATTAGTTCAGTGACTCAGCAGCAAGAATTCCATTTCCAAGAGTAGCACATGCTGATTGCCAGCACCTTTAGCAGTAAGTTAGATGTGTAAGCACAGAGAACTCTGTTGTAGGTCAGTGCAGACTTTCTGCAGGCAGGTCCAGCAGTGAACTGGCTTGCAGTGCTCCAACTGGACTGGTCTGCAGGAGCTCAGCTCGGTACTCACACTGCTCTGCAGGGTCGTTGGACAGGCTGGCTGGAGTCATTCCCTTCATGCTCGTGCCAAATCTGGCTTCAGAGGGAGCCCTGCATTGTCTCAGGTCCCATCATCTCGCTCTGATGCCTTCCAGGTGGCTGTCAGGAACCCTTGCTAATCACCTTGCCACCAAACATAATTTGACACTGCAAAAGGTTTGAATTACTAAGGCCTGTCTTAAATCATGTTGGTCTTAGTTCAGACATTTAAGTTTCTCCATCCATCTGTGCTTTCCAATAAGGCCCTGCTTTCTGAATTTCCCATTTTGTAAATCATGGGTCAGTACAGAAATTATACATATCTCTGTTGCCCTGATCCACAGCTGGGGTAATAAAGCTTTATTTTCCCATCATCTCTTTGGCCTGGCATATTAGATCTCATGTTGGTATCTTCACTGATACAAGAATGTCACGTGAAATTGCTGAAACAGCTGAACAAATCTCCTCACCTATTCTATCCTGTGATCCATCAAAGAAGCAATAAGCATAAGAAAAAAAAATCTTTAATCAATGAAAATAAGTTATGAGAATGTGGTTTTTGGTCACAATGTAAATAGAAGTCAAGGAAAATTACTAAGATACTAAAGAGATCATAGGGAATGAATCAGCTTAGAGAAGAAAGCAAATAACTTGGAATAGCATTTGTTGATAAGAAAAATGGAGTAAGTTTTGAATGCTGTTTTGCAATCAATTTAGTAGCAATTTATTATTTTTCACTCAAGGAAGGGGCCCAGCCTTACAGCCAAGTAAACAGTTTTCTACTTAAGTATTTTCAGTAATTTTAAAAAAATCACACATTTTCTATAATGAAAGCTATAATTTTAATAATAAATTTACATTAAAGTACATCAATGTTTAATTAGAAAAATATTTTCTTTCAAGAAAAAACTTATGTTTAGTTGCAAAATATAAAATTGAAGATTGCAATTACCTCCTTTAATTTTCCTTTATTTCATTAACCTTAGTCCTTGATCTACCTCTAGGTCTTGTGGCAGGATGAGTTATGGTGGTTTTTAGTGAAAGGTGTCTTCTGCTGTGCCTCCCACTCACTGGGGAGCAGCATTCAGGCTTTGCGAGGTCCCAGGGAAATTGATGAGTATAACCATATTTAAGGCCATTATTTTCTTGTAAATCAAAGATTAGCATGTGTGCTTTAAAATGTGTCATTTAAAAATGGAATTACTGTTCATGAGATACATGGCACTACCCCAGTAATTAATGGGTCCTTCACTTTTGAGTGAGACATTTCACAATTCCTTGAGATAGCATCTTGTTTATTAGCTCACAGAAAGTACTTCACTTTTAGCATCTGTGGCATGGTCTCTAATACCTTGAAATATGAAAATTTGCAACTTACATAAACCTACATATAATTAATGTAGATATTGTAAAACCCCCCTGACACTGAAATGAGGAGTAAATCTTGGTTTGTGTGAGAATACTGAAACTAAAATTTAGAGTTTGGAAGACTGCATGGGGAGCTTAACCTCAAAATGGTGCAGCAGGAGAGGGAAACAAAGGATCTGTTGTCAAGAAAACCCAGAGTCATGGTATATCTGGTAGTAGAGCAGTTGTAGATAGTAGGAGTAGTGAAAAGTAATGAGGAGCCTTTCTGTTTCAGCATCCTTTGCTTTAAATTCTCACAAGTTTAGTGTGTGATGACTTTGTCTTCACGTTCCCTCTCTGCTCCTTTCAGCTCTGATGAAGCTAACAGAGAATTAACTTTCAGTCTGTATCTCCTCCTCTGCTGTCTTTCCTGGGAAAGCAGGGGAGAGCAATATGCTTTTTTCTCTTTGAAAAGAGCAGTTAAAAAAAAACCCCAAACCCAACCCTAAATAGAATTGCGAATTTGTGGGGAATGTGGAGGAGAAATAACAGAGGCTATTCAGAAACTGTTCCTCTTGTTAAAATAAACATTCTCAAGTGCTACTTGTTCACTGATTCAAAATTAAAATACAGCTTCATTTTCCAACCCTTTTTCTGAATTCTAAATTTAACAACATTAGTATGAGCTACTACATCTACCGGGGTTGTTATGGGTTTTCCCCACTATATTTCCTTGGGCTCATGTGAACTTTCTCTTACTTTGGACTCTGTGTATATGTGGAATTGTTGGAACAAAAAATGGGTTTTGCCAGCATATATTGATTATGTCTGCAGCTTTGTTCTCTGCAGCAATGCCTTCAGTCAATATCAGAAAGCAGAAAATGTAACTTGTCCATGGCAGAAACTGTTGAAACTGGAAAGGCAAGAAACTGGAATTAGAGAACATTCTAAAAAGTTGAAACTGCCTCGTAAAAGAGTTTCAGTTTGATGTTTACAACACTTAAAACTCTGTTATTAGAGTGTGGAAAAGTGTTGCTTTAGTTCTGTCTTTGGTTTAAATCAGGCTGTAGCTTCATCTCTTCTCTCATTTGTCTCATGAAGGCCTCAGATAAAGGGTTCATGTTAAAGGTGATTTCCAGACCAGGAGCTGGACAGTGAGGGTGACCCCCCAACAACCAGAAAACAGAATTGCTGTTCCTCAGCTGCTTTCTTGTAGCTGTGCTGGAGAGGCAATGGTGAGCCGTGCCATTGCTGTGCCCAGGCAGGAGATCAGGGCTGTGCTGCCCATTTGTTCCCTTGAATCCACCACGCTGGGTGAGCCCCAGGCTGGCTGTGCTGCCCTGGGCAGGACAAGTGTGGTCAGGTGTGGATCACCAGGTGTGTGGCCAGGGATCCTCAGCTGCTGGGAAGTTTCTCAGCTGAGCTTTGTGCAATCAGGGACTGTCTTTTTATGTCATTGATAGATTATTCAACTCAATCCTTTTGAAAGATGAGGACAGAAAAATGATAATGAAGACAGATGCAGTTCTCTCAGGATATTATAAAGGTGGAATCTAAACTAGTAAAGAGTTTGTGTTAATATACTTACAAAAAGTAATTATAAGACACAGAGACTTAAATAAGGGAGCTAAACCCATGAAAGTCAGATGTATAATATCTGATGAGGAAAGATTTCCCTATTTAGATAAAAATAATTTCAGGAAATGATTGCCACATATGCTGTTATTTACTTGCGCATTTTCTTATTAAATCAAGATTTCTCACTTCTCTGAGTTTTCCTTAGCACAATAAAATAATCAAAAACAGCTGAATAAATCCCCCAAATTTGTTCTTTTTAATTTCTTCAGAAAGCACATTAACACCATTCCTTAGGTGAAGTAACTCAGATTTCAGTAATGTGGCTATTTAAACCCTGTGTTGTTTTACACGGAGCAATAGACTTACCTGCCCACCAGGATAATTTTTTTTTAAATATAAAGTGTAAAAGGAGCTGTTTTAAGATGGGTCCCTGTGTGATGCCTGCAGTCTCTTCCCATGCTCAAGACATCCCCTTTGTTTTCTACCTAGAGCCTCAGAGAGAGGAAAAAGGGGTGATAAACCAAGCAAATTAAACCAAATTAACAAAAAAAAAAACCAAAACAAACAAACAAAAACATCCCCAAAAAACCCCTCGGAAATTTGAAAAAACCCCAAACAAAACCAAAACAAACAAACAAAAAAAGCACCCCAAAAAAACCCCTCGGAAATTTATATACTAAAGGAAGAAAAAGCAAAACTTAGTTCTTGGTGGTTTACACCTTGTACTTCCATGAAGGGTGCTGTTAGGAAATAAATTGGACTCTACTGGTAAGATTCAATCAGGAATCAACAAATGACAAGGACTCTGAATAGAGGAAACATTCTCTGAAAAATCCATGGAAGTGTGAAGAATTACTTTTTCTGAAACTTAAGGAGAAGCAGAAGGGTTTTTATTTAGTATCACTGGCATAATGCAAGATCATAGAGAGGAAATAAGATAAAATCAGCTGATTTTTTTGTAGTGCAAGTCCTGCTTGGGACTGTTATACTCATTTGCCTGATTCTGTCACTTCATCTTAATATTGGCCGTGTCTAATGATGGAGTTATGCATATATGTCTCATTTTAGTGATGGGTACATTTTTCAGCATAGTATTTATGGAGTGGTTTCATTTAGAACTCAAAATAAGTTTCTGTCTGTACATGACTGGAAGGAAGACTGGGGTGGATGAATGAACCTGTCCAAGATTACAACCAGCTGCACTTAGGAATGAAACATTTATCAGCCCCTTTTCATCTTTGCTGTGTATCCACAGATCACCAAGAGGAGGAAGAAAAGAGTTTCCCTTTCTGACACGTGCTTTCTCAGAAGCATTATTTTCTGAATAGCAATGTTTAATAGTAATGGAGAGTAGGATGTTTGAATGTACAGTGATGGGTTGGCCTGGGCTGGCTGCCAGACCCTCACCCAGCTGTGCTCTCCTTCCCCCTCTCAAGAGTACAGGGGAAGAAAGGAGGATGGAAAAGCTCTTGGGTTGAGATAAAGACAGGGACATTTCATGCCAATTGACATCATGGGCAAAACAGCTTGACTTGGAAAATTAATTTAATTTGCTATTGAAGTGCAGTTAGATGGTTATAAACAGAGGTAGGACCTAAACTACCTTAACCCATCTTGTCCCCCATCTCCAGCAGGAGTGGCACAGGGCTGTGAGCACCTGAGGGCTGGGGCTGTGGGGTCACAGTAAACTCAGAAAACTCAGTATTCTTTGTGTGTCATCTCATCCAAGTCCTTCCATGCTGTCCATGATTGTGTGCCCCTACCTCACAGTCGTGTGGAGTGCTTTATTTCTTATGTGCAAACAAGTAAAGCAAAACATGGAGTGTTTTAAAATAATCAGAGTATCCTAACCAAAATAAAGGTATGCTGCAGTGCAAGTTAACAACCCTCTCTGAAAGCTGCCAGGGTAGGCCAGGTTTTACATGTTTTGCTCTGCAGACATAATAAATAGAAAAACATATGAGTAAAGGTCAGACCCTGCTGAGACAAATGGCAGACACTCTGATTTAGGAGGAGCTGAGTTTTCACCTGTTATTATTCCTTAGCCAACTTTTAGCATCAGTGTGGTTTTAATCCTTGTTGTTGTGTGCATATTTATGATTTTCTCAGGTGATTCAGACTTAGACCCATACCAGCTCAGCCCTGTGGGGTTTGGTCATTGACCTCAATAGGTCAGTTATATTTCTGACATCAAAATTCTTGTTGGAATTGCAAAATGGCTTAGGTTAGCAACATGGTAATAACTATTATTCCTAGATAATAGTATTCCTAAATTGAAAATATTGTTTCAAAAAATCCCTATTGTTTTATTAGCTCATATATTTAGCCCTTGAAACAGCTTGGGTTGATTCTGATATGGGAAATAGACATTTCAGGTTGCAGAAATGCCAAATGGATACAAAATTGCAGGAATGACCTAATGGGTGTAATTGTTAGGTCACTGTTGTGCAGTTGGAGTTTTATTTAGTGTAATCATTTAAGCTGTCTCTGTCATACTGTGTCATTTATCCTGGAGGGTTTAGAATCTTCCACTGTTTACGCTGGTGATTGATCTTAGCTGAAATGAGACCATCTCTGGGTGAACTGGTAACAGCAATGTTGCCACTTTTTTTTTTTTTTTTTGAGAGAAGAAGTAATGTATCCAACCAACCAAAATAAGGGAGCTCAGAACCAGTGGCATGCTTGCCAAAGCTGTAAAATGCTCAAGTAGGCTAAGTGGGGTTTGTGGTTTTTTTTTTTTTTTTTTTTTTTTTTTGTTTTTTGTTTTTTGTTTTTTTTTTTTTTTTTTTTTTTTTATTTCAAAAGAATAGCACCCTGAAATTCTCAATAGACCAGTTGTCAGTATTGGTAATGTGCATTGAGCCAACAATGCAGTGGCTCTCACTTCTGTGTAGACTGAATATTGAGATTTGACCCAGTGGGTAGAACACCACCAGTGCAATTATTTCACCACCTCCTCTCACCATTTCAACTTAGGCTGTGTTTTGTTTGCCATCTTTGTGATGAGAAATTACCCTTTATTTCAGAGGATCAGCATAGTTGCAGGATGAGAAAGCAGTGCATCAGGAGTTAGGTTTTTGCAAAGGTGTTTTTGCAAAGAAACTGGATGTAAGAGTGGCCCACTGAAAATTTTTATAGGAAAGAAGAAACACTGTCAATATGTGGCTTCTTAAAACTAAAAACAGGGGAAGAAAATAAGCCCCCAAACTTTATCAAAAGTCTTATCCAATCCTGCCATGCTTTGCCTTCCTTTGACTAAGCATTTGGCTTACTTGATAAGATGATGTATTTGGTACAGATTCACTTCTGATAATTACTACCAACCTCCTTAACCAATGTGAAGAGTGCCTTCCTTCCCCCTCCCCTCTGTTCTTGTGAGAGACTAACCTCAGCTGTGCAGGGGTTGGTGGCATTTGCATGTGGAAATGCACTAATATGGATGTTTTTCTTTGTGTGTGCATCCTTGCAGTGTTGTATACCAGGATGGATTTTATGGTGCAGACATTTATGTAAGTATTCATTGATGTGCATGCTGTCCTTGTACATTACCAGAGTCATTCTTTTTACAAGTTTGCTGCCTAGCTTGACTCTGTTTTGTCTATTTACCATCCCTTGCCTGTCAGAAAGAATTGAGAAGAATATCTCTCACATTGGAAGACCTTTCTGTTCATTACATCTATCATTGTTCAGTGGAGCTGAATTAACTCTTCAATCAAATGCTGAATGAATGCAAAAAGATGTGAAAAATGTGTGTGCGTGTCTGGAGGGGCGTCTCCCTTCGTAACTGAAGTTCAAAGAAAAAACAAAGCAAAGCACAAACATTCTTTTGCAAATCCCCAAAAGCTCTTAAAAAAAAAAATATCAAGGCAAGCTGAGTATTGTAAATACTTGAAGTATGAAGGTACTTCATGGAGAGATGCAGGTTTCCCAAATCCAGCCAGCACTGGGGCTATGTAGGTGCCATGGTGATAGTAGAGCTTAATGGCATGCAAGTTTAAGATATGGCAACATTTGTCTGTAATCTAAGTTGACTGCTAAAAATTGCACTTCTAGAATCCACTAATTTTAGTTTAAAGGAGATGGGTAGAGACTGCTCACAATACAAGTGGATAATTTGTTAGGAAAGATTCATAGTCCTGGATCCACCATTATCCATGCACCTACTGTTCACCAATTACATCTTAAACAATATTTTTACTTTTTTTTCCTATTTTTTTCTAGTTTTCATACATTGTGTTTTCTTGCCATCTTTTTTATCTTGAATGTGTGCAAAGAGTCTCCATATGTCTGAGTGTGCAAGAGGTTTCAGGGGGTTGAGGTCAAATTTCACTCTTCTAAAATTCTTATACCTGATGTGTAGATATAAAATATTTCACTGATAGTAAGCAATATTTACTTTGGTTCTTCTTTTAATAAGGCAATCTGGTTCTAAGTTGCAGGTATCATCTTTGTTTCACCAGACAACTTTCTGTAACCTACTTGTACTGTTTCACTTGGGATAAAATGAGACAGATGAGTTGAAATTTGTATCAATATTAAAAATTAAATAGGCAATGCTAGCAAACATCCCTTGTGTTCATTATCAGCAATCTTCTAGAACTATTCCCAAGGGAACAGATTTTTGTCAGTGAGTTTTATATAAAGAAGGAAGACAATTTATATTTATGGATGAAGTAGGTTTTGTTTTTCTGATGGAGGTGCAAAGGCTGATTCTTATCTGAAAATTCATTTGTGCAGCTTAAAAACATATTTAAAATAAATCAGCGAGGGTTGAAGTCCTTTCCCTATGTACTTATGTAGTCAGTGATGTTATCAGTAAGATATTTCTACAAGACAAGAATCATCCCCTGGCTAAAGGTTTGCTCAAGCCAAGTAAGTGGCTCTGATCTCACCCAACATGCTGCTGCCCAGATTTTGAGCTGTACAGGACACACGTTGCAGTGTGGAATTTCAAGTGTGGTTTCCAATTTTCATGTTCCTTCAAACCATCAAGACTTTGACATCAATTTTGCTCAGTTTGCCAGCCCAGAAATATGATGTGGAATTTCTTCAAGTGTGGTTTCCAATTTTCATGTTCCTTCAAACCATCAATTTTGCTCAGTTTACCAGCCCAGAAATATGCAGAGCTACAAAACATCCTTCTCAGGAGAGCTTGGGGTGAGAGAATAGGTGGGAACTAAATGTTACTGGAGCAGTTTGCAGGTTTGGAACCCACTGCTGCTGAAAGCCAGGAATACCTCATTAGTGATTGACATTATTATTGGTGATTATTAATAAATTTTGGTGATTGAGATTATTAAGTAGCCTCACACCCTCTCACAGGTCTTAATATTTTGTTTCCAAATGGAGGGTTTCAATGAGAAAGATATTGAAAAATTACTAATTTCTAGTATAGCCACAGTTTTGTTGTCTGCAATAGTTGTGTGCATTAGGGAATGGAATAACTACACTGGTTTTCACTCAGTTGCAGTCTCATACATCTGATTGCATATCTTAGTTCTCTTAATGCAACAGAATGTTTATAGCAGATGACAGAATTAAAACTCTCTTCTGGAAATTTAGTTTCTTTATAATATACAAATCTTTTTTATTTTATAAATAATTTTTCTTCACATTTGTGCCGCCTTGCATATAAAGCATTTGCAGGGGAGAGAGAGAGAGAGATAGAAAGAACTGGCATAAATCAAATGAAACCTTAAAATTCACAGTGTATTAGTTCTTAGTGCAGCAGTTTGCAGCAGACCAAGTTATTTATTAAATCCCAATTGTTTATGACATAGTTCCACTCAGCTTTTCATTTTAAGTGCAAAGCTGAAGCTTTGTGAAATGACAAATGCTCTGTGAAAAAAGGAGAAAAAACATTTAAACAATGTAGGGTTTAGTGGTAGATTGGAGGGAAAGGAGACTTAGAAATACCACTGAAAAAAAAAGAGGCACACAATAGTGAAAAGCCAGATCAAAAAATATGCATTAATGGGTACATCAGAGTGGTTTCATCCTGCTCTGATCACACTGAGAAGCAGCTGATGGGCTCTGCTATTTTTTTTTTTTTTTCAGAACTTGGGATCAACAGAGCCTCTGGTGAGAGAAACCACAGATTTAGGGGAAGGGAGGGAGGGGAGACACAAAAAGATGCTGGTCGGGTAAAAACTGCAGGGTGAACCACGAAGAGCAAATATCCAGAGCTGCTCAATACTAACCAGTGGAATAGAAGAGATTAGGAATAAAAAAAATAGGTGGGAAGTACAGTCTAAAGTGAAAAATCAACAGCTATGATTCTAGATGTAATATAATATATTCTATATTTAATATAATTCTATATGGAATGCAATAATCCTTCTGAAATAGCTGAGCTATTGAATTCCCTTGTAAATGTGCCTTTGAGTAGGAAAAATAAAGGAGATTATTAGGAAGTAAGGAAGACCTTTTAAAATTAAGTATTGATTCACTAAGAGAAAAAGTCATTAAAAGAGAATTAAAGTTGCCTGCCAGCAAATATAGAAGTTCTTAGATGAAGATTGACACCTGTGAAAATAAGAAAATACACTCCACAAAATGAAGCAAAAAATAGTAACAGTCTCAGAAATAGGCAGTTAGAATAATAGCTCTGCTTTATCTTAAATCTGTTCCTTTTTTTTTTCATTACCATTGTCATAAAGAGTGTTTTCAGAATATGTCAGTCATCAATCCACACCTAAAATGTGGGAAGGCTCAGAAAATGAGAACCTTCCACACCCTGTCACCAGCAGCTCCAGAAGGCCCTGGGTCATGGTTTAACCATGGCCATTAGTCAGTCCTACTGCTCACAGCAAGGTTTTCTAAACTTCCCAGGATTCTGCACCTGTGATACTGCAGCTGGAGAGAATCCATGGCAAAATATACATGGATAGGTTTCATTTTTAAAATTTTATTATCTTTTTTTTATTTTATTTATTTTTACTTGCTGGGCAAGAATAAGGCAGATTTTTATGGTCAGGGGTGTGGAATGAGACTATTTTCTAATAGCTGTTGCCATCACCTTTAGCTCAAAGCCAGGATGCAGTTGGGGATGGAGGATCTCTTTGTTTCACAAGGGAAAAGCAGAGGTAATTATCTAACCAGCATTGCCCTGACCCCAGATGGAAGTCCCTGGAAGCCATCTGGTCCCTTGAAAGGCACTGTTCTGCGTTGAAAAAAAAGGATTTGCAGATAGCACTGAAGGTTTTCTTCTGAGGAGCAAGGATATTTTGTGTTTGCCAGTGGAAGGGTGTGCCATTCCATTCCCTGTGACTCACAGAAACAGAGCAAGAAGAGGAGAAATTACTTTGCCAAGGGCAAAAGGGTCCCCAGGGAGCAGTGGGTTGTTCTTTCCACTGCTCTGTGTGCTGGAACACTCCATGATGCCTTTTTAAAAGTTTGGCTAGATAGGGATGAAATGTCCTTTGATCTCATCTTTATTTGTGATGTTAAAATACATTCACAAAGGTACCAGAGCTATGCTGGTGATTGTATTGGGCTGGGATTAGTGCAGGTGGTGCCTGGATATTGTACCAAGAGTTTTTCTGAGGCAGCAGCTACCTCTGGGAACACAAATATATAGAAATACCCCAAACCTTGAGCACAGGTCAGGTCCACAATTTGAGTCAGCACAAACTGGAGGTGGATTGTTTATTTATTTTTAATTCTCCCAGTCAAAGTTGTACTTAGTGGGCGGAACAAACACTGTTTAAATCTCAGTAGCATGTGAGTGGAGGAAAATGAACTGACACTTTCTATATTCTGCAGCTCTGAGTTTAATTCATGCAAATTTTAATACCATTCTTCTATTTGTAGTTAATAAGGCAGGTCTAATTCTCAATACTAGAGAAGGTTTGGAACCTTGATTAATTTATGTTCACACAATACTCTGAGAGATCCTTGAGTGAAAGGAAGTATAGGAAGTATAAATTGAGGAAAATTAACTCTCAACATTCATATGAAATACTAAATATGAAGCTAATAGGAAAAAAATAGTCATCATTTGTGTTTCATTATATCTGAGATCATGAGAAAAAAGTGATTTGGCTACTTTTTGAGGAGGTGCACACACATATACATGGTTTTGTAGTCCCTAGATTCTATCTGGGTAAGTTTTTGTGGAAATTAGCCTTACTGCAGATATACACACTTGATTTTAAAATTCCATTGTATTAAGTTTTCTGTTCATTTCCATTTTATCATATCTTACTCAAAATGTATGTGATTTCTTTCTAAAATTGATTAAGATTTCCCTGTAAAAATCACCAACTGATCTCTGACAGATCCCACTGATCTTTTTCTGTTTGCCTGAGCCAGAGATGTATAAAGCATTGAGAGGGAAATTCTAATTAATTGCTCTGGAGAATTTGCCTAAATTCCTTCCTTACATCCTTCTTTCCATCCTTCCTTCCTCATTCAAGTTCAATTTCTGTTTCTTTGTAGAGCAGTGCTGCAGGAGCCTGTGTGTGGCACTAAGTTACCACAGGTACTACACCCACTTGTGGATAAAACCTCACCATGCTGGATGTAGCTCATGTCAAATCATACTGATACTCCAATAAATACGTGAGAAAATGGATTCTGTGTGTGAAAATGGCCAAAATAGTGCACCAGCTGCATTTTATTTTCCAGATTCAGTCACAAAGTCACAGATATGATACTATTGTTAATTTTTAAAAGTACTTAAGCTGCTGTAGCACTGTTTTATCATTGGTCTGCAAGTAGCAAATATAAGGGCACAGATAAGGCAGTAAACACTTCTTCATTATAGTATCTGAATTTATTGTTTTCAAAATAATAATCCAAAGTCAGGTACTTTCTGCCTGAATATAAATGTAAGAGAAAAAAAAAGAATTCATAAAACATTTCTAATACTTAGGAACCGAAAATTGTTAATTAAAAATGTAATTATTGCATAATTTTGTTCTGAGTATTTTATTTTGCAATATAGTCTAAGGCATGAGGATAATTATATAATGTTACTCAAGAGATGTAGTGAAGATTACTGGTTTATTCTTCACCTAAAATACCAGCCAAGTTCAAAATTAGAGAAGAATTGTGAAATAGATCTTGTTACAGAAGTCGAGTTCAGGGGTTTGAACTGGAATCCCACCCCAATTTCCAGTGTAAAGTGTATCTCCAAGTACTGTCGTCCTGCAGTAATCAAAAATCACCTGAGGTAATTGAAGTAAAACAATGAGAAAATGGTTCAACACCAAAACTGCAGAACACAAGACCCATAAAAATAATTTGCTTAAGCATATTTTAATGTGTAATTGATGATTGTTTATTTTAAAATTATGAATTCATGACATGGGATGGTAGGGAATTAGGTTTTCCCTGATACCCACATACATCCTGTTTTTTTAGTTCTCCAGAGAATGCAGGCAAATTCAATGCCTTCAATCTCTTTTTATTTGTCTTGCTTTATACTCATTCTTGCCAGGGCTCTCATAAATGTCATACTGATTGCTGAATCCAAAACATCTTAATAAAGTTCAGAGTAGAGCTTCGTTGTTCAGCAGAAATTCTTTGAAAGCAAATCAAAATGTAAGCATAAAAGGAATGTAGCTCTTGTGTTTACAAGCAAGGAAGGGTCTCTGATCACACACTGACCAATTTTTGGTGATAGTCAAATGAAGGAAAGAAAACCAGTCCTCACAGAGCCCACCAGATTTCAGAGCAGCTGCTGTAGGAACAGCCTGTCTCATTTTTCTTCCATTCAGAGCTGCTCATGGTGGCCTTTTCTCAATTCCATGCTGTGGTAGGAGTTGTTGTGTGTAGAGCTGGATTCACTTGAGTGGCTCTCTCTTTTTAATCAGGGGTTTTGGGAGTGGACAGCAGGCCAGGCAAAGGAGTTGGACACCCCAGTGAACAGAACTATGTCAGACTTCAGATCTGTCACACACTGCCAGGACTGGATCATGGAAGCAATTTCAGTATCTTTCAGCAGTCAGGGAAAAGAAGAGGAAAAAATAAGTGGGGGAGAGGAAGGTGTAATATTTTACAGAATCACCAGGTTGGAAGAGACCTTCAAGATCAAGTCCAAACCATGCCCTAACACCCCAACTAAATCTGGCACCAAGTGCCACTTCCAGGCTTTTTTCAAACACATCCAGGGATGGTGACTCCACCACCTCCCTGGGCAGACCATTCCAATATTTAGCCCTCAAAAACCAGGAGGGGAGAAGAGATAAATTTGTAACATCTCTCACCTGTCTCACTTTGACAGAGGCCAGCCCAAGTGTGCAGTTTGAATTTCTCTCCTCTCAGGCTCAATTTGTACCTGGTGACATTATTTGCTGTCCAAAGGCCTGTATGTACATACCTGCAGCAGTGTGTGCCTGTTGTACATTTTTGACAGTGATAGCCTTCTGCTGGGTTGTAAAAATGAAATTATCTGAAATGAGAAGCTGTTTTGTCTCACTGCCTCTGTGTGTGCACAGAGCACAGGACAGCACGTGGGGGTTTAGGAGATGCTCATTCCTGCCTGATCCCAGGGCTTGTGTGACACAATTGCTGCTGGCAGGGAGCTGGCCAGGAGCAGGGAGGGACATGTCCTGTTGGGTGTGTGAGCAATTGAAAAAAAAAATCAGAAAGAATAATCTTCAAATAAGCTGACAATTCAAAGCCTGGAGTTTCTAATGAGCTGTCAGTGTATGTAAAATTTGTGTTTATTCTTAGGGTGATGTGACATTGTCAGCTGAACGATTGATTTCCAAACCCAACCTGCTTCAAATTTTCAAACCCACAAAGGTTTTGCATGTGTTAGGGATGAAAGCCATTCTGCCAAGCAAAGTGGTAGAAAGGGAAATAGCTTGTAAAAATAGTTCAGATTGCTTTTCTGAAAAGAGCGATTTTTTATTTGCAAAATCAAACTAGAAAGCCCACAAAAGTTACTGCAGTAAAAATGTTCTACTGTTACAGTAAAGGCTGGCACATTGTGGCCTATTCTTCCTGCTTCAGCACAATATCATCAAGGTGAATGCAGCCTTCCAAAAAAAAAAAAATAGAAAAGAACCAATCCATTAAAGCGAATGCTTCAGCGAAAGAGTGAATTTTATTCAAAGCTGAGTGAGCTGATACTGTCTTATTCAGCTCTTTGTTAGGGAGGGGATGGGTGGGGAAGGCACCACAGCAGCCCCTGCCCCAGAGGGTGCTGGGGGGGAGAATTCTAATTGGGACGTAAATCGTGTTTGTGTTATCAGCGGGGCTGGGCCGGGGCTGTTAATTGGCATGCTGAGATCATTTGGAAATGGTTGATATAACACCGTGGTCCATTGAACAGGAAGCTCTGCTGTTTTCACAGTTTGATAATCAATGCATCACTGCACTCAATTCCTTTCCAATGTGTGTTTGTTTGTCCTGTTTGCTTAATTGAACAGCTGGAATTACTGTTACATACAACTGAATGTTAATTCATGGAAGAGAATTTTGCTTCTTCATTATAATTTTATGTATAAATTGGAA
This sequence comes from Passer montanus, assembly GCF_014805655.1. Classification (NCBI taxonomy): domain Eukaryota; kingdom Metazoa; phylum Chordata; class Aves; order Passeriformes; family Passeridae; genus Passer; species Passer montanus. Next base: position 12,076,477 of record NW_024373256.1, on the reverse strand, counting down.
ACCTACGTAACATTAAGTGTTAATTGAGTGCACAAATTCATAGGTTTAATCAACCAGGCATGATAAATCATATTTTGTACAAAAAAAGAATTGATTATTAGCTGAATTTGGCTTTTAAGTTTAGCACTGCTTTGTGAATATACATACACTTTGTTCATACAAACAATTGCTGCTTGAAAACTTGGAGAAGCATCCAGTAACAATCCAGTCTAGTAAAAAAGTTTGCACTGATCAGTGGATTTCATTGCTTTCTCCTGATCTCGGACAAATCTTTAAAAGTTTGTGGTGCTCCATTTTAACGATTCACCGAAATATTTCCCTTACCATTTCACTGCAGTATTTCCTATGCATTGAACTGAACTGCAGCATGACTGTACTCTTTCAATCGTTGTCAAATGTTGCAAAATGTGATTGAAGGTGCCATGGCAATGCAGTTAGAGCGTGAGTTTGTGTTTCAGGGTGGTTATGCTGCCTACCGGTATGCCCAGCCTGCCACTGCCACTGCAGCTGCCTACAGTGACAGGTAAGAACTCCTCTCCTGCTCAGAAATATTTGACCAGTGGAAGTTGAAGTTGATTCTATAAATTTGCCTTGTTGGAGTCTCATAACTGTCTTGTTGCTCTGCAGATAATTGTGATATCTAAAGCAGGCTGTTTTATTATAATCCATGAATAGCCATAAATTGAGACTTCAGGCCTTAATTGAGAACCAGGCGTGAGATGTGCACATTCCCAAGCTGTAGATCATCCAGTTAACGTCTGTGACCCTTGTACAATGCAGATAAATAAATGTACAGATTCATGATGATCTGCTACTAAGGATCATTATTTGTCTTAGGAGTATTATTTCAGTTGATTTAGAACCTTGAACCTATTGAGTGCCCTCAATTCTCATTGACATTGTTTTTGTCAGTGGAAATTGAGAATGAACGGTGTCTAAGCTTGAACTATCCAATGCAAAATAGTTTGGTTTTTTTTCCATTTGTTTCTTCCCAGGCATTTGTTTTTTTTTCAATACTTGAAAAAAAAAATAAAAAGAAAAAAATTTATTTTGCTTTTTATTTTTATCCTCACAATGTAAACCACATTCAGTGGAAACAATATCAGGAATGGAAGATTATTAAAATCTGCACATTCGAAGACTTAATTTTTATCAACTAAGAGTGATGTAACATATATTAGTGTGTCTTCTTGAAAGATGGATGTTGGAATCGCTTAGAAGTCAATGTCTAAATTGCTGTTGACTTCAGTAGGAACAGGGTTTTATCAAATTGCATAAAATTAAGTCTTTGCAGTGTGTGGACATTATTTTGTAATGAGGAGGATTATTCTAAATTTTTCTCATAAACTGCACCCTTAAAATCTATTCTATCTTTAATATTTTTCAAGTCTTTGAGGAGTGTTCCCTTGTAAAGGGAGGGTGCATTTTGTGGCAGAGACACACAAATAATTTGTTTCATGATGACAGTGAGAAGTAAGGTCACACTTCTCAATACCCGATACAAGAAAATTTTCCCTTGGAATCATGGAAATAATTTCTTAAGCCTTAAGTAAATATTGAAAAATTTCTTTAAATGCTAAATTAGACAGTGTTACAAATGCTTCTGTTTCCTAAAGAAATCGAGAGATTAAGAAATTCTAGTGCACAATTTCTTAGATTGAAGTGCTGTTCATGGATTCTGTATTTTTAGAACCAAGTCCCATGGTATGAATGTTACAATGCTATGCATGCATATTTGCCTTTCAAGTGCTTATTCTGGGTAATGAAGATATATTTTTTAAAGTTATGTGAATAAAGTAATTTGCATGTGTGGCTGAGGCATGCTGTGTCAGACAGGTAAGCAAGCTACTTTTTATTGATTTTGGGTCAGTGATATCAACTAGATCTGTGCTGTGTGCACTTTGTTGGCAATGTACTATTTCTACTCAGGGGAACCTGCACAGGTGAAGTGCTACTCAGTAGTTTCATTTCATTTCCACAAAGGTTTGTTAGCATGTCGCAGCTCTAGGGTTTTTGTGTGAGCTTTTCTGTACTGCAAAAGAACTCCTGCTTCTAAAAGCCTACTAAAACCAAAAGGACAAAATTCTAAATAACCTCCTGTGGTGAGCCAGGTTTTGCCAGCTATTGCTCAGGTGTCCCTGGATCATTTTATAGGCTGTTTATTTCTATTAATTAAACCTATGCATTACACAGAGAAACTGAACAATATCAAGCTGAATTTTAAATGCTTTAATTATGAATTGATGTTACCTTCTCATAAATCAGATCAAAGGCTGAAAGGTAAAATATCAGTTGGTCACATGTTCTGCTATGGGCAGAGAGTCAACATCACAAAGAATTATGCTGCCAAAAAGGTAAAGGATTTGTTTAGGAAGATATCTTTTAAATGCTGCAAAGAAAGCTGGAGGTGGCTTCAGTAGTAATGCAGTTGTTACAATCCTTAATTTTTTTTTTGAAAAAATTGTCTAATTTTCACATACACTTTATGTATATAATTAGAATTGCAATAACCTGTCTTTGCTTGCATAATTTTAGATATCTTAAATGAATTTTATATATTTTCTTTTTTTTTAGTTTATTTTTCTTTTTAAATATGGTTAACCCTCAACTTCGATCTGCTTCCCCCAAATGAATATAGTTTCTTGTCTTAATTACAAATCTCATAACTGAATTTCTTTATGAGAGAATCCCAAAACTAGCATCGAGAACAAAACAAATTGCAATCTGCTCAAACATTTCTTTGCATGTGGGAAACTATGTGCAAACATGGATACCTCTGATTATTCACAACTACAGTTTGTTTAATTTGATTAACTTTTGTTCATTTTAAAATTAATTTAAATTAGCTACTTTTGTGAAATTATTAATGTTGAAGGTGCTGAAGTATACTTCAGTACCACTGCTTGTATCTGCTCTTCTTAATGTAATTATCATCTGCCCTCCTCTCACAAGACTGAAGATTCCATACCTACTTATACACTTATTTAGTGTTCATATGAGACCCTATTTAATTTAATTGCACATGAACTGCATTTACTGTTTGTATAAAAAATGATGCCCAAAGAAATTGAGTACCACTGAAGCAGTGATATATAATGGAAACAATATTTCATACTAATTTTAAAAATAAGGAAAGCATTATTTTTTTTTGTTACCACTCATATCCATTATGAATTGCAATGTTCCATATTTGAAAGGATTCTTAATTCAGGAGATGGAAAGAGGAAATCTTTAGGTTGGAGACATGTTTTGGTAAATTAAAAATAAAGGTTAACAGAAAGATTTGGGACTGCAGAATCAATAGACCAAGTCGATTGATAATGATCAGTGTGAGAGGGCTCTATTTGAAGAAATGCAATGGTATCCTTGTTTGTCACAGTTGGAAATGTTCTGGAGATAGGCGAGGAACAGATATACAGGGAGAATCAGGTGGCAAGGAAATACCATTAAACCAATCAATGCAAACCCCAAAGTATTTGTCAAGACAGATCATGTACTCCTAAACCCAATTTCACAACAGGGGTAGGCCTGGCAGATCTCCCCACTCATTTTTTAGGATCACAAAACAAAACCAACAAAGAAACAGGTACATTTTGTTTTATTTATGAAGTATTACAATCACTGGATACAAATTCTGAATTCAATTTTTATATGGTGTGATCTATCATATATTAAATTGCATGTACAGATTTGAAGGTCTTTGCAGAAGTGGATCAAAAAATTATGTTTAACTTTCCAAAATTTAAAATACTTCTGATAAGTTTTCTAATTAGTAAAAGTCCTAAAAGGGGACCTATTGGTCTAAACATATTCTTCATCAGTCTTGAACTTTCCTGGCAAACTCTCTAAACTGAGCATATTTGGATAAAATAATTTTAAGGATGTGAAAAAGACACTAAATCAGATGTCAATAAAATGTTTGTACAGTTCTTATTCATCTTTCATGGAATATTTAAAAAAAATAGTTATTAGATTTCTGTCTGAGTCTGAAGTAAGAGAAACTAGCAAGGTCATCCAGTTTTGTATTCCTGAGGTAGAAGGAGTCGGAGCATGGCAGTGGGGCGTATTGTCATTTTGTCATTGCATGTTCACTTGGTGTTGCTGGTATGTCTGTAATGCTGTACTGGGTTTGACAGATCCATCACATAGCTCAGTGAATGGCTTGCTTGAATTAAGCCTATGGGCAGACTTATTCACATTGATTGGCTATTGGTTTTGTGTTTTATGATTTGATTATTGCATCTTCGATCGGAGTAAGAGAAATGTTCCTTTCGCGCACATGAACCTTGGCAGCGATATTTGTGCGAGTGTGGCTGGAGTGAGAGAGCAGAGCCCTGCCAGGAGGGAGGCAGCCCTGCCTGAGAGGCAGAGCCACAGCCTGTGCTGCTTGCTGTCCCCTGCAGGGCCCAGGTGTGTTTATACATGGATGGTGCTGTATCCATATATACACACACGTTCCCATCCATCGCACACACACACGCTCACACGGACAGAGGGTGCTGCTCTGAGCACCATCCCTGTCTATAACGCCGAATTTAAACCTCACTCCTGACTGTGGGGACATTCCCACTGACCTCTTTGTTGTCTGGATTAATTCCCTCATCACTGGAAGCTGACCCTTTTTTTTTTCTTTTTATCTTTTCTTTTTTTTTTCTTTTTCTTTTTAAATAAAATAAGACATATTCCAAAATATTTTGCATATAACACTTTGTAGTAAAAAATATATGTTTTATTTTTTTTTTTCTTCCCACTATCAATTTGTGTTACATGTTCTGTGGTTATACCTAGGGTTTTATGAAATTTGAGAGAGAAGGTTTTGTCATATGGAAGTTATATATCTTCCAGATCTTAAATCTTACTCCTGATAAAATCCTGATATTCTGATAGTTTACATTTTTAATATGTCTATGTGAAGCATTCAGTTTTTTTAAAACAGTAGTGTCTACAGGAATACTTTAATATATTTTCCAGTTCACTTTGGGCAAGTAGCTGAGAGTAATACTTGACATTTGTGCTCAGGTTATCCTAAAATAGAATAGGTACAGATTTGATTTAATATTAAACATGCTTATTAAATAATGAAAATTTAGAATGAAGAGTAAAAAACCACAAAATATAAATTGTGAGCTTCTATAGCTGAGGGGGGGTTTTATTATATTGTGGACTATATTTTCTTCTATTTTATGATTAAACAATGAAAACCACTATATTTTTATTAAAATTATTTTCTCTTGTTGAAGATTACTAGAGATATATACTAAAAATTAAGGTTTTGATTGCATATAAAATATAATATCATCTTGAGCTAGAATTTAATTTTCCATTAAATAATTTCACAGAAGCATAAATGTTTTAAAATCTGGTTCCTCATTCATTTCATGATTGTACCTTCTTAGATTAAGGATAACGAGCTTCTTTACACAGTTTTAGTTTCTAAAGAATCAGGTTGAAAGATGAAAAAAATTAGAATATAGTGGTAACTTTTCAACTTCCAGCTGAAACCTTCCAACATTTGTGTATTTTGCTATCCCAGTAGAATCTTAAATGGAAGGGTTTGGGGGATGATCCATAAGGAGGAATTGTACAGCCCATATTGTAGGCTACTCAAATTCTGACAATGAAAAGGTTCAGTTAGCACCTTGACTGGCTTGTGCTTAGCTTTTCTAATAGCAAGAGAGAATATATTTAACACTTCTTCTGCTTAGGTTTGATGTGGTGATGTTTTATTGGTCTAGGTTGTTTGTTTTCTCCCCCCCCCCCCCAACCTGTACTTGGTGCAAACGTTTTTTTTTTTTTTTGGTTTTTTTTTTTCCCCCCCCCCCCCCCAATCCTGTATGGTAGCTAAAGCTTCTTTATTCCCTATTATTGCACATAAGAATAAAATTATTGGCTTGGCTGTTACAGAGAGGTAGTGGGTTTAGCCATGTACCTGTTAGAAATCTGTGCCTGTGTGATCTCTGGCAAACTAGAGGATCACTGGAGTTATGTTAAAATTTCGTAATCCATTTTCATCCCAGTTCATTCAGAGTTTGGGGGATGACTGGAGTGTATGACTCATGGTATAACCTTTCAGTGAAGACTTAGAAAGTAAAAGTGGGTGAATACGAATAAAGAAAATGCTATAGGGAAAAAACCAACATCAAAGCATTTGAAATTCCACGAGCAGGGACTTTAATGTAGCACATTTTGACAGGAATTTCCTGAAATGATGTTGCATAGAGTACTTTCCAATAATTGAAGCATGGTTCATTCTAAAATATTGCAGATATGACATTTTTGGGGGAGACTCAGTGAGTCACATTAACATAGGAAATAATTTCAAACAATCACATTTCCTAAAAACATAATCTTATATCAGTTCTAGGAAGCTGCTTTGGTGTTTTGGTACATTCCTCTTCTGGGTGGAATTAACCTGTTTGCTGGTACTCTGAAGGCTTCATTCACCTGTGTGTAGTTTGACTATTCATGCAATATCCAGGGACCTGCTAAAACTCCTCCATTGGTTCAAAACTGACGGGATACTATAGTCAAAAAGCTTAGTGTTACTGCCCAGAAATATGGCAAACACCAATTATGAAACTTTTGTCATGTTAGAGCTGGTTTCATTCATACCCTGCTTCTACTTCTCTTACCTTTAATCCCCATTCTCACTCATTGCAGTATCAAGGGCTATTTTAGCAATCCCCATAGACAAGGAAGGGCTTGGCTATTTCTGTGAAATCTGCTGTGACATCCATGCTGGAAATCATGAAGAAAAAACTGGGAGAGAAGGTAGAGGTAGACTAAAGCCCAGATTTCCATACCTGGCTTCCTGATGTGCTCAAAGCTTAAGGTGCTCAGAACTTTTGCTGCCAGGTTCTTCTTGAACATAGGGAGAGCTGTTAAATGCTCATCATGTTCCAAAAAAAAAAAAAAAAAAAAAATCAGTGCACCTATTCTGACATTTACATCTCAGTTTCAGTATCCTCTCTTGTTTTATCTCTCCAGCCTGTCTGGTTATGTAACTTGACTTTTAACCTGGGAGTTCCTTATTGTAATGTAAAAGCTCATAGTAAATAGCTGTGATTATGAATACATTAATTTGATGAATTTTCATTCCTTTTCTCTAAAAAGAGGAAGAGGAAAGGACTGGTTAACATTTTTAAAGTAGGAATTATCTCATTACTAGCTCATAAAAACTTCTTTGCTCTTAGAGGATATTGGAAGAAAGTGTGACTTTAAAATTTTTCAGTGTTGTACTCAGCAGACTGAATAAATACGGAGTTGGGGAGTTACTAAAACATTGATTCCTGATCCAGCAGACCAAAACTGTTACAGTCCATTGGGTCACTGCCTGTGACATGATAGACCATAACAGTTCCTTTGGACATGTCAGTGGCTAATTACACACTCCTCAGTTCTCAGATCATTGGCTTGATAGACCACGAAGAGGCAGATTAGAACGAGCTCTAAGTGTTGTCAACCTGAGTGCTTTAAAACCAAGGAGGAATTAAGAGCGCTGTGCAAGAGGAAGACAGAAGATAAAGGAATGAAATGTTATTAATAAAACTGGGATGCCATGGATATAGTCTGTATGGATTAGTGTAATTTGCAGTGTGCTCTGGCAAGGTGATGAAGTATTAGAAGAACAAACTTTAAATTACAATGTTGATGAAATTAATCAAGAAAGAGGCAATTTACACTCTTGCATGTTTTTACTGTAGTGTTTCACACCTCTGAGGAGCCTAAAACATTTGATTAGGTATTTAAATAGATTTTTTTCTTGAAATTCCTTTGAGCTTGTTAAGCTGCTGATACTCTAGAAGCCCACCTGAGGCAAACATCAGATTGCAAGAATACTGCAGGAGTGGGAATAGAATGTTTATCCATATATCCTAAAGAAATTTTTTAGTGGAAATTGCTGTAGGGTGTTTAATATACATGCATTAAAAAAAAAGAAAAGTAAGGATTTGTGTAAACCAAACATGTACCAGCTTCTAAAGTTCATTTTGTTTTTCTTGAATGAATTCTTAAAAAATCCTGGCAAGGTTTTCATGTATGTGGTATTTTAGTTATTAAAATATGAAAAAAAAATTATGCCGTCAATTAATTTGTATAGTCATTCCAAACTTAATACAATGTTAAGGGAAAGCATTGTTATTTATAATTGCTGAAGTTTATAATACCTCTGTATGTTAGGAAACTTATAGTGCATAAAATGGTGGCTACTAGTAAACCATAATAATTGGTATGAAATCAGAAACAAATATAAAGTGTGTTTTTGAGGCATTATTTTAAGGATGCCGTGATATACAAAAAGATCAAATCCCCCAATTAAATAAATGGATATTTGAATGTATTTTAGTGAATAAAATACTGATTCTTTACACAAGGCTGACTTCAAAACGCTCTTTGCCCTAAAGGGAATAAACAATATATCCAAAATACAAGAATAAACAAAATTTTCAAATATAAATATTAACACTTCAAATATAGCCTTAATTTAGCGCTCCTGGATCATAATGACATCAATTTATGTTGCTGACATGGAGCACTTCTGAAATAGAATTACTGCACTACTTCCTCAAGTGTTTCATTTAAGTGCCTAGACTGTGTTAATCACACTAAAAGGCCAATAATTTTAAAGCAGTTTTGCCACTGAGATCACTATGAATTCTGATACAGATTTGTGTGGTATTCAGAATTTCACCTGTTAGGTTTAGGTTTTACTTTAAAATGTCCAGATTTACTTAAAAATCATGTGTTCCTTTTGCAGTTGAATATTCATCTTTAGATTATGTATATTGCATTATAAATAACAAATAACTTCATACTAGGTATAATATATTGAATGATCATGCATCAAAAAATTCCACTGATGCAGCAGGTGATATGAGTTAGACCCAGGTCTATTCATATAACTCTGATTAAAATAATAAATAAAAAAATCAGGAAATAAAATTTGTAGATCTATAATATGAAATGTGAGAGATCTACAGATTTTCCCACTGGTTGTGATGCAAGATATTGTCCACATTGTGGCAATATATTAAAAATAAACTTTTTCTTTTTCAACAACAGTACAAGTTGGAAGGTTACATCTATTTGCTAGAAATTTTCTTTACGCTGACTTTGAGGGCTAAGGGAAGGACAGAGGAGGGGGTGTTTGTATCCAAGACACTGCCATGGCAGAATCATTGTACCCACCCTGAGTGCAGAGTGGACATTCCTCCAATCTGCTTTACAGCATCACTACTGGACTGTGCTAAAAGGAGTCTCTCTCTTTTAGAATTTGACTGGGTTGTTTAGCTAGTTCAACATCAGGACTAAAATAAAAATGCCTGCCCATCTGCTAGGGAAAGCCTGAGATAATATTACAAATTATGAGAAAGCACCTTCTGTTGACCATTTTTCCCTTTAGGTTTTTAATCCCTTTAGATTTTTGGGTTGGTTGGTTGGTTGTGGGGTTTTTTTTTTGTTTTTTTGGTTTTTTTGGGGGTTTTTTTTGTTTTTTTGGTTTTTTTGGGGGTTTTTTTTGTTTTTTTTTGTTGTTGTTGTTTTGTTTTGTTTTTTTTTTTCTCTGAGTAAATGAAATAATGCAGGCATATCACTGGGCTTTGGGATGCACATTTCCATTGATGTCCAGAAGAGCTGGGGGTTGTTTTTTCTTCTTTTCTTGGAGGCATGTTTTTTGCAATTGCAAAAGTACTTTTTGGTATTAAAAGAAATTATTTCTGATCAAGAAATTGTGTGATTGGTAGCAGGACAAAACTTAATGAGAGATTTTGTTTCTTTTCTCTCTCCTGCTGTCCTTGTCACTCTGAATTTTGGTAGAGACATCCTGTCACTGGCTAAAGCACACAGAAATGTCCTGTAGTGAGCACAAAGAGGAGGCAGATGAGAGCAAAGCAGAGACAGTGAATGTGGCAGGGCAATGAAGGGCTGGGCTGAGCTGCCTGGATTAGGGCTGTAGGGCCATTTCAGACCCCTGAGACACAGGAGGGACCTGGGGAGGTGAGGGGGACACAGCACCTTCTGCAGTGGCAGCTGAGCCCAGGCAGATGGGCGAGGATGAGCTGTAGTGTTTTCTATGCAGCAGTAGTTATAGAAATAGCTGCATTTGTTTCTTTTGAGTCAGGGTTTTCCTCTGTCTGCTTCCAGGCCTGCCTCAAAATTTCAGGAAAGAAATGGTCAGGAATGATGGATGTAGGAGAGCATTATCTTGTGATGAGGAAAGCAGGGGACCTCAGTGAAAGCCAAATATCCACATCTTCCTCTCTTGGCATCATCATTGGTTAGGCTGAACAAGAAATTCTGGAGAGAAAAAGAACCTAACATTGAAGAAATTAGTCTAATAACCTTCCTAATGCACATCAGGTCAAACAAGTTACTCTTAGTGTTGTTGAAGCTTGGTACTGCATGAATTATTTATAGTTTTATTCTTATTTAATTTAATATATCGTATAGGTATGGCTGTGAAGTTGTTTAGTTGTCTTTGTGTTGTGATTCAAATGCTATGGGTACAGTAATGTACTTTGATCTTACAGTAATGAGAATATAAAGCATGATAATAGCAAAATCAACCTTCTAATTATAGTTATTATGGTAATATTAAAAAGTTTAAATTCTTTGATAGCCTTGATATTTAAATTTAGGACACCAGCAGGAGAGAGTTGGGGAGGACTTAATAAAATTATTATAAAGGGGAACTTTGTCCATCCTTGACTATTGCAGAAACCATTCAAAGAGCCAGCAGTCAGCTTTATTGAAATTCACAGTGAAAAACCCTGCAACATCAGGGTCCTCATAAGAGCAGCAATGTCTTAGTGTTTAGAGCACGAAGGAAATCTATAATAGCTTTAATAATATAATGGAGAAATATACAGATGTACCACATATAACTGCTGGGAAAAACCCTTGCTGCACGGGGTCCTTGGGGAGTGTGATCTGGAGCAGCTCCAGGAAGGGAAGTCAGTGCTTTTGGTTAAGCTGCAGCAATTTTACCAGCTGAGATTCTGATCTTTGAGTGTAGCCCCTTAGATATTTTATGAAAATCCTTTGCTAGGATTTTTCTCCTATTCTAGCTGAGAAGCCTCAGAAAAGAAAAGTAAACAATAACTATCTGATGGCTGTGGAATGTGGTCTGGACATTGTTTACCCACAAGTGCATCTGTGATTGGTGCACGTTGGTTATTTCTAATTAATGGCCAACCACAGTCAGCTGGCTCGGACTCTGAGAGTCATGAGCCTTTGTTATCATTCCATTCCTGTTCTTTCTAGCCTTTTGATGAATCCTTTTCTCTCTATTCTTTTAGCAGAGTTTTAGTATATAATTTTAATATAATATATGTCATAATATAATAAATCAGCCTTCTGAAACATGGAGTCAAGATTCTCATCTCCTCACACAAAGCATCAACCATATCTGAGTTCTAAATAATGGCTTTGTTTGTCAATCCCATGGCAGTCCTACCAGAAAAAGTCAACTGATTAAATATAATTTAAACCTTCCCACAGTAGCTTCTGTCCAATGTTGTGTTTGCCTTCATCCCAAATTTTCATGTTCTGGGGCTCTGCACTGTTTTCAGCAGTTGCTGTATTTTTGGGTGGGGGTCTGAACTTCCATGTTAGACAAAATTATTTCTGTCTAGTTTTATGAAGTTTGTCAGCAAAGCCCAGGAATTCAGGTCTATGAAGAATAATCATTGTATGTTAGTGGATTGTAATTTCTTTTATGTTTCAAATTTCCTAGCATCAGTGTGATTAATTTCTTAAAATCCCCTTTGACCTCTAGTATTCCATTTTAAGGAAGCTCTGTGCTGCTGAGGAGGAGGGATTGGAAACTTCTGGGAGTCATGGGTGAAATTAGGTGTGTGCCAAAATTTTGTTCTTAGTCATATTCTGTGTGAAACAGTGGTGAGAAGTCTGAGTGCCACCCAGCATTTTAGGGAGAGGAGAACAGAGCACACAGAACACTCACTGGCCCCGTGTCCTGCATAGGTGTTTGATCCCTAATGACCTGAGTTTATAAATTCCCAAACACCTGGGAACTCTGTACACCTGAGGAGCAGCAGGGCCAGTGACTGCAGGAGAGAAAGGGGGTGGTTGTTTTTTGTTCTTTTGGTTTGGTTTGTTTTTGTTTTTTTTGTTTGGCTGCTGCATTTGGAGGAGTGGGGACTCGTGCAGACACAGAGGAGCTCTTCCTTCCCCGTGGTGGGATGACTCCATGGAAACTTTTAGAGGAAGCACTCAGGATAGCTGTTTATTCTGAGCTTAGGTTGGAATTGTGTTTCATGATAGTCATTAAAAAAAGTGTCTGAGACCCATTCTCTGAATCTCTGTCTTCCACTTCCAGGTTCTGAATTTTCCAATAGTAAAGTGGGCAGATCACTTATGGGCCAGGTGTTTCTTCACAGAAGTTCTTGTGTATATTAGACAGCCATAGAAAGGACAAGGCTCAGGCTTCAGTGATTAAAGAATTTAAATCCCTCAATATATATAAATCTATATTCTATAGTATGGCATGTTTTCACCAAAGAGTTTCAAGAAGAGAGAAAGAAAGTATGTAATGTATTGGAAATGGAAAAGGTCTGCTGGATAGAAAGAGCAGATGCCAAAAGAGAGAGGTTTTTGTCAGATGTGGGGCCCTGGAGGCACACGTTTGTTACTGCCAAAGGGACTGCAGGGAATGGAGCAGAGGAAATTACAACATATTCAAACCTTTGAAGATGGTGTGATGCAGGTTCAATAACTACCCCAAAGGAAGAAAGCACATCTAAATCACTTAATAGTACTTCTGTTGTCTTCCCCTTCTGTTCTTGTTTGAATTCAGGACATATATCAAATGTTTAAACATTTTTTTCTAAATATAAAACCATCTTTATTACCATACTGGTAAAAAATGAGTTAGTTTTCAATTTGCTAGAAGAGATAAAAATTGATATATGGGCTTGAGAGAAGCAGTAGTATGCAGAGTATGCCCTTGGGAAGTAGCTGCTCGGAGGGAACCCAGCCATTTGGAGTCCCAGCAGCACATTTTCCTGACCCACACTCCCTGGGACACATCAGAGAGCTCAGACTGCCAAAAGGTGCCACTCCTGCACTTAAAAGCATTGCACTTAGCCCAGGGTGTGAGGATCTGGCAGGTTGGATATATCCAACTGTACATTCAGGTCAATATATTTGCCATGTGATCCTTTCAGGTTTGGTTGTTTTGGGTTTTTTTTCCTATCTCACAGACAGTAACAACTTTTAAAATTTTATTTTAAAAAAGTTTCTTTTATTTAAATTGGTGTTCTTTTATATCTGAAGTATTAACCAGTGAACAGTAAAAATTTGGTTCTATACTTTCACTGTTAATACACAAATTAAATTATGGAAGTGATTCTGTATCTTAATTGAGCGGGGCTTATTGTATAATAAAGTTGGGTCCGCTTACAATTCCTGCACCTTTTTGAATCATTTAAAGTGTGGCAGTGATGAGGAACACTAAACCAGCCTAAAACACATCATGAATTTTCATCATATCTTCCTCGTGAGATTTTCAAGCCCTGTATGCTCGACAGAGTTAGTGCAGAGAATTGCTCTTTAAAGGGAGCTCTGTGCGTTCGCAGAGGACTGGGCAAGGTGAGCTGTCCTTTGCCCCCTCTGCTCCCCAGCTGCTTTAGGACAGAAGGGATCTGGAGCCCCACAGAGCCAGCTTCTCTCCTAAAGACTCCTTTTGCAGGCTCTGGGGTTGCCCACACAAAGGATGAACCCTTGCTGTAGCCATCAGCTGTGATATCTGTGATGTCTCTGATGAGCAGTTTCCCCTTTGGGTCTATGCAAACAACAGTATGGAATTTAGATAAATAAATCCTGCCACTGCAAGAACATTGGAGCCATCAAAGAGCTTAAGAATTTCTAGGAATTGCTACAAAAACCATGTAATTAGTTGTAAAATATTGAACTGCTTGTTGGACTCCAGCCTCTAGTATTTTCATTCTCACAGTTGCTATGCTGACCAATATGTAACTTCATACTTTTAAAAGTTATGTGGGCAGTTGTGAAATTAATTTTAACAAAGCAGAATAGCTTCTTTCTATGAAGAACTAATAAAAAACTTAAATAAACACAAAGTGATACCTATTTAAAAAAACCACTATAAAGATCTCTTGTTATACTGCTTCATAGAAAGAAAGATCTTTATAGTAGTTCTTTTTTTTTTTAAATAGGTATCACTTTGTGTTTATTTAAGTTTTTAATTAGTTCTTTTTTCCAGTAATTAGTAAAGACTTGGTTAAAAAAAAGAAAAGGGTAAGATTTCAGAACAGTTTAAATAATATTTTTCATTCCAAAGGACAAATTGCACTAGTGTTCTAGGGTCTTCCTGGAGGTACTAACCCAGCATATTACCCTTGCAGGTAATTCTGTATTTTAACATCTGAAAATAGAGACTCTGTGGCTAAATGTTCCACTGTTCTGAACAGAGAGGAACAAAGGAGCTTCTGACCACTTTAGAGGCAGTTTTTAAGGAAAAGTGATCTTTTCATTTAGATGAGAGGGCAGTTTAACAACATAGAAATGAGTCAGAAGGATTTTCTGTAAAACAGTAGCTGGTAAATCTGCATTGCTACTGGCTCTTTTAGGCAAGCATCTAACTTTTCCTGTCTATAGTTATCACAGAGATGGTAGCAGTAAATACAGTGATAAATTATGCTACCTATGACATACAGAGTAGCTCTGTATTTATAATGTAAAATGTATCACCCTTTGTTTTTTTAAATTAATCTATTTAGCATTACTTGTTAGGTAAATCTCATTAGCTCCTGAAATTGTTGCAGATGACAAAATAACAGCAAAGCTATCAATTGAACTTAATGAACAGTTGAAAATGCAAGAATGTGCAATTTGACCACTCAGCTCACTCTAACAGACAGTGTCAGTATTTCTGCTAGAGCAGAGGCAATGATCTCCTTTTGGACCTATGCAATCCTGTCCCTTCTGTACAGATTGCAGATTCCTTATTTTGTTTTGGATTTATTTATTTCACATTCCCCCCCCCTTAGAATGTGAACCTTTAAGTAACAAGGTTCACAGATTTCTAAATGAGAATTTCAAATCTCTTGATACATCAGAGGTGAAGTAATAGAAATGGATTTTGCTCCCTTAGGGCTTAACTCCTCCAGGTTTTGTTGCCCCTGAGGGACGTTTGCTCCTGCATGGTTTTCAGTAGGATCCTCAGCACTTAAAGCTGGCAGAGCTGTTTTCCCAGGCAGTCCCTAGCCTGCATCCTTTGCCTGCTGGTTGTTAGGCTGGAATTGGGGCTGTGCAAAGCTCAGTGTCGGGTTTTTGCTGTGCCTGGCAGTGCAGGGGCTGTGTGCAGCTGGGAGGAAACCACACCCGAGTGCTAACTCTGCCCCCGGGTTCATTAACCCAGCACAACACAAAATTACCCCGAGGCAGCTGTGTATGTGCTTCTAAAGGAATCGTTGGATGTTAATCCTTAAACGTGGTTTCCACTAACCCAAATCCTGGTTGCCTAGATTTCAGAAAGGACAAATCGGGATTTGTGCCATAATGAAGTTTTCTGCATTTTGAAATACTAGTGCATTTAGCGTTTCTCTTTTTATGTTACCTGGTTTAAAAAAGAATTTTGCAAGAGAAGGTTCATATTAAATTACTCATATCTCTAGCTTATTCTCCTAAGATTCTGCAAAAGACTTTTCTATGTATTTGGATGACAGTATATGAGAATATACTATGTCATTAAAAAAAATAGCAGAAAAATTCATTTTCTGATTGCAGTCATATTAGACATAGAAAAAGCAAAATATTTTAATTTCAATATCCTCCTTTCAGATGCACAAAGTAAATTGCAATTTAATTTTTTTTTCAAAAGCGCTTTTTACATATTTTGCAGTAGTGCCCTTTAATATCAATATATTGTTTTATTTTTATTAGACATTATTAGATTATTCATATTGACATATCTGTAACACTAAACATGAAGCTTCCAATGCAAGAGTTTGTACATAGTCCATATTCAAATGTCACCATTATTTCATTTAAAAGATCCCAGCATGTCTACCTCATGATCCTTATAAACTCTATAGTACTCAACACTTTTTCTTGCTACATTCATTAAAATTAAGCACCCTTCCCCTACCCCATCTGTAAACATCAAGTCAATTGGCAGCTAGCACATTTCCCAGTCAGCAAGCAGTATTGTGAATTTTATCTTCTCTTGCAGAAATCAATTCGTCTTCGTTGCAGCAGATGAAATTTCTTGTAACACCTCTGCAGGTAACAATCATTGATACTTCTTGATGCATCCATCCAGGTCTCAATATCCTTTTTCACATGCTGCATTTAATCGTAAGACAAAGCATAGGAAAGTCCATAGTGTATAAATCTTGGGAATAGTTTAATGAATTTATAGCTTCAGCCTATAGGTTCTGCCATATAAAAGCCATTAGGTTATTTTGCTGACTTTGGTGTTTTGTTTGCAGTTTAAGTATGGTATGGCCTAGTGTGTAAGGATATGTTAAGCCTTCTGATAAAAGCTTCAGGACTGTGACTTTCAAAAGTCAAACCAAAGAGAACTGATGGGAAGAGCCAAGGCCTAGATGTGTGCAGGACATTGTAAGTGCTATAGATGTAACAATTTTCTTCTCAACTCATTGGGGGCAAATGATTCCCACAAGGGTATTGCAGACCCTAAAGCACTCACAAAGTCTATCCTATGGATAAGATAGTGGGAGAGGGGGTCTGTGCCTTCAGAGGCTCGCTCTCTAGTAAGTAAAAAGTCTCCATATGCTATCATGTTGTAAGCCATGGGTACAGAAGAATGAAAAATGTTTTTGGAAGGTTTTATTTATATTTTATAAATATATTAAATGTGTCAAGAGGTTTTCTCTCTTTTAAGCAATAGAGTTTGAACAAGCTTAGTCTTAATTCAGGTAAGGATGGTGTTATGTTGCTACATAAGAAATCAAAAGGCTAAAATAAATAGTAATGGTGCCGGAACTTATTCTGTCAATAATGTTGTGCAAAAAATCAAGTTCATAGAACTTCTCATATTGAAGGATGAAAGGGTATATAGTGTGAAATCAAGTGTTGGTATTGAGAAGTGTTTGCTGATAGAGTTTTATATTAGCAGAAATAAATGAAAGGTGACAAGATTTCTGTTTATGCAGTGATGATTTATATAGAAACAAATAGAGAACATTTATTTATGGAAAAGATGACCATAGATAAACTCAAAATATGCTAAAATTGTTGTAATCTCTATGCTAGCTGTAGCATTTTTGGTGGTAATCTGAAAAGTTCTTCTGTAGTAAAACCTGATTTAACATAGATTTTTCCAAGTCCTATAAATTATGAAGTAAATACATTTTGAGAAGCCAACATTTGTCACATTCTTCATATCACTCAACTCGGATTTTGGCTTTGGTTATTTCACTTGAGCTTCCTGCTCAGCTCTTCATTGAAGTGAGCTGTGGTAGGGAGGCTGCTGATTTGTGAATCTAAGCTTTGCTAAGTAAGAATATTTATTTTAGCAATTTTTAAACTTGGAATTCTTGAATTAGATATGCGGTTTGTGGGCCCAGTTTTGCAAAGTGAACCCTTCTAAGCAATAATTCTTGTTCTAGTAAAGAATTTTTTCTCTCTCCATTCAGGCGCAATTTAAGTGCCTAAGACTTTATTACAGATATTCCATATATGACTTTTTTAGCATTACAGTCAACAATGTAAATTTCATTTATCAATACCTTCAGTGAACTTTACACAAAAGGAAATGAATCTCTGTGTGCATTTATTAAAACTTTTCAGTTTACCAGTTATTACCTATGTTGACTTGATTCAACAAAGAGGTATTTTTGCTAGGCATGATTTTTAGCATATGATAAATACCTTAATCACAGGTGACTATAGGTGACTTTTTTTGCACTAAATATGAAGGAGGAAGGTGATGAAAGCCTGTACCTGCTGTTTTGTATATACCTAATTCAGTAATAGAATTCAAATTATTTTGGCTTCATAAAAATGTAATTCTCTAGCCCATTTTCCTGTGAGTCAAATTGCTGAAGTTGAATTTGGTCTTTTGGATTTGTTAGTTGAATTCCAACTATTTTTATTATCTGATGTTTTATGTTTTAATACATGGAGCAAACATAGAGATACTTTGAGAACCCAAACTAACGTTCCTGTGATTTTTCAGATGCATGCAAAACACCTGCAGTATGATTTTCTACTGCTTTTTTAGTGCTCCTAAGCTCAATGACAGTAATTCTACTGTGTTTGTAAAGTTGATATCAAGTGAAGATACTTATAAACATGCTCAATGTTGAAATGTGAGTATTTGTATGTTTGTATTGCCTCCCTGTAAAGGGTGGGTGTGTTTGTGGATTTCAAATAGTAATATATAACAAGTAAAGCTTTGGTTGGAATTTGATCATCAATTGGAAATGGGAGGTCTTGGGTGGTTCTGCTGGTAATATTCACTCTTTTCTTCTCAATCCTTCATCATTCCTGCCAGAGGATACTTAGCCCTCAGCCACATGGTGTCTTTTTTATTTATTTGGGAATAAAGTAATCTTGAGTAGATAAATGTGTTAATGAGTGATTTGTGTCCATAGACACATTTCTATTTGTGTATCTCTGCTCTTGAATGCACATTACAGAAGGGAAACCTCCTCAGCTATCTGACAGAGGGATCCTTCCATGGGAAATTTAAAAGCATTTCACTCTTCATTGCATCCAGTGCATTCTGAGGCTAAAAATAATTACTGTTCAGAAGAGAAGTTCTGCACTTCTGGGATAGATCTTCTCTGGCAGACATGATTAAAGGGTTTGCAAGCAGATCTGAACTAGAACAGAGACAGGGAAACTATAAGAAACTCCTCTTGGTTTGATGATGGAATTTTAACAAGGATCTCTGAGGACCTTCCTTTGCAAATTCTTGGCTGTAGTTGCACTAGGAGAGAATTAATCCTGGGGTTCTTGTCTGATGAGGGCAGTGGGCAGCTGCCCTGTCAGTCTCTGGATAAATTAGAATGAGATCTAGAATAAACCTGTGGCTTATTTACATGTTGGTTGCAGAACATTGTTCATTTTGCAGCATTAGCATTCTTAGTGAATTTTTCAAATCAGTACTCAATCTATTATTTTTTTCTCTTTTAGGTTTTGTAACATCAAAATTCATAGTTTGAAAAGAAAAAGTAATTTTAGTATCTTTTGCAAGTGCATTCTCAGATGTACCTGCAAATGACATTTTATATTTTTTGTGTAAAAATGGGACAGGGTTATTATTTTATATTTATATTATCTCTCTTTCTTCTTCCAGTTTTTAACTATTATCCAGCCTTTATATAGAAGCAAAAAAAAATCCAGTGCTGATGCTTGCTTGGTATTATTTTTCTCCCAAGTGTATTTGAAGTTTATGATTTTGAAATAACAGAGGGAAAGGCAAGGGTATATATAAAGCTGAATTTGGAATGAAGTATGGTGGAAGTGGATATAACACCTGTCCAATTGTGACTGTATTTATTTACATTTTTGAGCAGAATCAGTCCCAGGAGGAAGGATTCTGTGTGTGTGTGTCTGCATGCAAGTAAAAGAAATGCTTTATAAAGCTTTAGAAGTTGACAGTCATAAATTAAGTTATTGACCTCCATTTGGAGAAAGATACAATCTCCAAAATAGATTAAACATTTTGAAAGGTTTAACTTCATAACTCCAGGAAAGATGTTGAATAAAAGCAAGCAGTTTCAATAAGCAAACCATGGGGTTTGTGCTATTGAAATATTTGAAGAGAATATTGGCCATTTTTAACAAATGCAATTGCTCCAGTCATTGCAATTTCCCTGTATACTATCATTAACCTGTCAGCAGTAACACTGCCACAAATTTAATTCATTGAACAATATCAAATATGGAGATACTAATTTAAAACAGGTTAATATTTGATGAAGTGCTCAGAATGGCTGCAGTGCCTGTTGTGGCAAACCTACCTCCGCCAGGGTAGGTACATAAAGAATTGCAGCTGGTCAAAATTTTTCCAGACAAATTTGCCTGCATCTCATTGACCTGTTCATGTGTGTGCTGGGAAATATTGGTCAGATCATACTCTTACAAAGGAATTTGAAAGAGTCCAATCCAAACTCTTTGTAAGAATGCAGCTTTAGAGGTGTTTCCTTCAGCCTGTTAGAATTACTGTGTGAAGACATATGCTCAGTTGAGAGAGGTTCTTCCCTTTTACTATTGCTGCCAATGGGTTTGACTTCATTTCATGAAGCAGTTTGGGAAAATAACCATTTTCTATGAGATGCTTTTATTATTATGCTATGCTCTTCTGCTAATCAAATGAAAAATAAAGATGAAGGAGCGTCTGTATGGTCTTTGTGCTAGTATTTATTTTAGGCTGTACTGCTGTTCCCTGTGAAAAATAGCAGATACTGAAGGTTTTGCTCTGGAAAGACTAGGAAATGTTGCACTAATGCACAAAATTAAACTTCTTCTATAAATTCAAGTGTCCTTTATGTTGGCAGTTTAAACTTGCATTTACTGCTGCTATAAATAGTTGCTTATATGGAATTCCATTTGTCACAGCCTTTACTGCTCTGGGTAGTTGCGCGCTGAAGATGTTCAGCTATTGGACCAGTTGATAAAAATCAGTAAACACTTTGATTATCCTCTGTTCTCCTTTCATGAGGTTTGATTAATTCCTTTTTGTCAGCCATGGGAGCCCTGGCTGGCGTGGCTGTCATTATCTGTGTGACAGCTTGCCTGCCCGGTGCTCGCGGTTCTAGGTCAGTTCGCATGGCTGCTCAAATGTGACAACACGACAAGATTAAGGAAAGCTGAGGTCCTGTGATTTGTAAATGGAGGATTTGCAATGTGAAGCTCCTTTGATAACAGAAATAGTGAATAATCTGTGTTTGTCCTCAACAAGTGCCTATAGGCACGTGTGCATCTCCTGGGCTGGTTTTTTTATGAAGCAATTAGATTGGTTTTTCTCATGTAGGGTAAAAATAGAGTACATGAAAGATGATTTGTGTGTGTGCATGTATGGATGCCTGTATACAATTCCATTAAATGAGCAAGGATTCAGTTTTAATATCTTGAGATTATCATATTGCAAATAAACATAAAACAACGCTATGGTTGCAGAACTTTATATGTGATCACAAAAGACTGCTTTAAAATTTTATAAATTATGTACCCAGTATATTTATTATTGCACTAGGTAAGAATTTCTTCAAGCTTTATTGCCCCTAAATATAACAGCAATTGTAATAAGAAAATGTTTTACAGACCTAAGAAATGCTTTGTTTTAATTGGAGTAGAGTTGGTGTCACCTGATGGCAAGCGTCAGGTTCCCCAGTGGCTTTTTTTAATGAAGTTTATACAAAATCTCAGTTTCTTGGATAGAAGCTACACAGAAAGGCGGTGGTGTATAGAATTCTGTTTGACTTTTGACTAGGCATCAGCTTCAATTCCCACCCTGGTGTGAATCCACACAGCAAGACTGAAACTGAATGAGAGTTCTTAAACTGAGATTTGTGCCTGGGTTTGCTGCAGTTTGCAGTTATCCAGCATCAGCTCAGGGAAAAGTCACCTGTGCTGCTGTTTGTTACCTTTCTATGTTTCTGCAAATTAACCAGTATCAGTCATGTTCATTTAAACGCTTTAGAAGATGGCAGCTGAGCTTTAGCTGGCTGAAAACATCTCACAGATTTTAAAAGATACAGGCTAACAAACAGTAGCAAAATTAAAACCACATCTGAGCATCAGTGAAACTTCTGCAAAACATGCCTGTCAATTAGCAAGGAAATTAACTGGCCAAACTGAGATGTGACATACATAAGTAACCAGCCAAGAATTGGAAATTCATCTCTACAGCAAAGTCTGCATAGGCTTCTCTACTTTCTCCTTTCAGCAACTTGCAGGAAAAAGTAAACAGTGCTTTTAATATTTCATCAATGACATATTTATGAACATCCTTTCATGAACACCTTTCATTATTGCCCTCTACCCATGGTAGACCCTGGTCAAGTTTCTTATCTCTGTGAAAACCTAGGAATGTGTTAGTACTGTAGTGATAGGAAATCCCTGATGGCTCTGCAGGCACACAGGAGTTCAGCCCTACAGTACACCTTGAAGTTTCACTCTTTATTGTGCTGCCTGTCACTTCCCAATTCTTTCTCTGCTCCACATCACAAATCTGTAGCACATTATAGGTCATGGAAGAGGAGGATGCTATGAATAAAGTATGTGATGGTCCTCCCTTGTACAGTGACCTCAGTGTTAGCGTGCATTCAACACTTGGCAAGGAGAATTTTAGCATTCTTAACCTTTCCAATCAAGGCAAATGCCTGGAAATTGTTTTTATCAGCAGATTTCAGTTTCCGTGATCTTAAGTAAAAACTTCAGAGACATCTTTGCCCATTGTCTTCTGAGGTAGAGAGAGACCTGTTGGTGTTTCAGGTGCCTGAAATGCCTGCAGTCCCTTGGTGTTAATATCTAAAATTAAGTTAGCTGTTTGCACATTCTTTGAACAACACAAGCAGACACCATCCTGCCACAGTGGGATGAATTTTAGGTTAAAGGGCTACCTCTGCTGCACAGGTTTGACCCATTGAGCCCAAAATACTGCTCAGCAGTGTGGTGTGTGACTGGTGTGCATAGGGAGGATCATCACAGTTCTGTGACCAAGAGGAAGAGCACCAAGTTAGTTATTGGAATAACTCTGTATTTATGTGGTATTAAGACCAGGAAACCCTTGCTTTCCTTGTATTCCTTCCAGAAGCAATTTTATTACTTGATTGTTCAATTGCAATTAAAGTGGGTAAAGAGTGGTTAATATTGGGAGAAAGTTAGAAAGATGAGCTTCCCAGTGTCATACAGGCTTTGCTTGTAATATGCCTGAGGTCACAGTTTGATCTGAAGTAGTGACCAAGTTTCAGCTTCTCTCTTTATACCCCTTAAGCAGGTTCATAATTTTCTGTAGTTCCTCCAGCAATATTAGAGTTGGAAAAATGGAGGGCAGTTGATAAGTAAAATAAGTGTATCAAATTCTTTAATATTCTCCTTCTATACTTCTCAAGTCACTTGTGTAAAATGTGTTAACTTGATTCATATTTTATGTGGTGAATTTTTCCTTATTAGTTGGTGTGTAGGTTATTTAGGAGCTTCTAAATGTCTCCAGTACTGGAGCTCCACTGTCTGTCCCATATGTGTACAGAAATACAGCCATACTACCAAAGAATTTAAAATCCTGAAATGGCATTTATGATCAAAGAGGCTCAGAATTCCCCGATTTTTAGAGACTTCAACAACACCTACTACTGGTTACTTAGAGAGATACTCCCTTTCAAAGACTCTAACAAAATAAATGCCACAATTTCCCTTTTCAAATTACTTTAAAAAAATAAACAACAAATTGTCCTTTTATTTTAGCATTTTTAATTACTTTAGCATTTTTCAACTCTGTTGAAAATGATTAAAGAGATTAAGGCATAGCATAAGTAAAGATCATGCCATCTATTGGTGGGTAGCTTATGGTTTACATTTATAGAAGTTAGCACAGCTACACTGGTTTTTTTCTCAGTTATTTCCCAGGAAGTTGTTTATCCAGTTACTTAAGAACCAGTGTCAGTATGTTAACAAAATGCTAGCAAACATATTTTTTCCCATGATGTCCTGAATGCTTGTCCCAGATATAGTGGAAAATAGAGGAGCATACCTTGTTCTAGTTAGTGATGCATCAAAACTGTTCATCAGCTGTGTTCTGAGACGAGAATTTGTGCATATTGCTTTGGATACATTGTTTTATCACCCTGTAAAATACACAGAAATGGCAGAGACTATTAATTTATTCACCACCTTACCATTGGCACGTCCTAAATTTCAGTAAGTTGTTTACCTAGAATGATCATTTGCAGTGAAAATTATCACAAAGCATTTAAATGCCACTAATTGTAACGAGAAGTAAGCAGGCTGGCAGAGCAGTGAGTAAGTGAAGCAGTGTGTGTGGGACTGAAGCAGCTTACTGATTTGCAGTGTGACAATATAGTTTAAATCCTTCTTCCTATTTTCAGCCTGGAAATCAGAATCTATTCTGCTAACCTTCTGAGCTTCTAAATTTGGTGTCATGCAAGGGCGTGTTTAAAAATTAGCATTTAAAAAGAAACCCACTTGCTTTAAGTTTAAGCTGACACTGTTCCTTTCCTCTGTGGAAATGAAATTTATTAATCATAATAAAACCATCATATTCTGAAGGTAGAGGTCACCCAGAGGAGAAAAAAAAAAAGGTCTATTCACCACAGAGGAATTTCAATGCATCTTTTTCCCAGATAATATCCGAGCATGTGTTCTTTCCCCTTTGGAAATATTTTCATCCATGTTTGTGCTTATATATGTCAAGTGTATTCAGGAGCGTGCAAAAATGAAAATTGTGCAGTTTAATTTTATATATTTTCTTTTACAGAAGATTTGGAAGAATTCCTTTTATATTTTATTTTGTGTTTACATTGGACACTTTTGTTTAAGTGGAATTTCAATATCCTGTAAAAGAAAAGCAAGTGTTTGTTACTTTAACAAGAATATAAGCATCACTAATTCCACAGAAACATTTCTATGTTAATATCACAGTTAAAACTTTAGCATTGTCATAATATAAATATAAACCATTCTTTTTAAGGAGCAAGGATTAACTTTGGTCACAGTTCTCACGTTAGCATTTCTTTACAACTCTTGTTTTAAGAAGAGACATGGTTTATAGAGAAGGATGAAAAAAGCAGTGTAAAACACTGACAATAAGTCATTGCTGCTTTGGAAAAAGGATAATAAAAATGTACTCAGAAGTCAATACTGGGTTGAAGCAGTCATATTTTCATCCTTTGAAATTGCATAATGTGCATGTTTATCCATATTTTCCCATCAGTGGTCAAGATTTCTGTTGAATATTGATATAATAATATTATTAGCAACATGGTATATTACATCAATGTTGTAAACTTGCCAGTTACTTCAGCAGTTGTCTTAAATGTAATAATAATTTAATACAGCCTGAGCCCTGGGTATTCAGGCTTGGTCCTGCCTTACAAGAGGCCCTTGCATTTGGGCCCTCCTAGGTGGCCTGTTGGACTTTGTGAGGCAGTGGGACACAGCCAAGGGTCCTGCAGGAATGGGATGTAGGATGGAGGCAAAATGCAGCCCTACCACTGGACCAAAATGAATGTATTTTTTTACAGATATAGTTTTACAGCCCTTGCTCAGCATTGCAGTGATACCAGATAATCAGGAGAAGAGAAAAACAAAGGAAATATACCAATTCCCATTGATATAAAAGTAATAAACATGGCATTAAAGCATGTAAAATAGTAGTACATGCAATTCCTCTTGCATGTTACTAAGGACATGAAGGAAACATTTCTACCTTTAAATTAATTGTTTTCTCTTCCTAGATGCTTTCTTACTACTGGAATGAAATTTGGCTGGGAAGAATTAAAATTATAATGATATTTTAAATTCTCAGACTTAAAAAATTGGCATAGAGCAGTAGTGTCTTCTTCCCTTCAGTGTAGGTGAAAAAGACACAAGGGATTCTGTTATTGAGTATTTCAAATCCCCAAATTGTGTTTGCATCATAATGTGGAGGGTTCCAAGGCTGAGATCTATGGAAGTTCTTCCCACCAGAGAGGCTCCAGAGTGTGGGATCAGTGTCAAACCTGCTCAGAAATAATCAAACTGCTTTTCCAGCTCAGAGAGTCACCGA